>NC_142527.1:28054460-28361960 GCF_964205215.1 Stylophora pistillata | reverse complement strand
ACTAAAGACGCTAACAATTCCTGTGAAAAAAAGCAGGCGTCTATTTCGGCTTCCTTCTAGATCGACCATTAGCATCGAAGAAGTCCTTCAGCGCTGATTTCATGTTAACGGCTTAAAGAGGACACAAAGATCATTCTTGAAATTTCAATGTTATTACCTTTCGAAACACTTCCCTTTTTTCCCAGAAAACCACAGTAGCCGTATTGTTTATAAGATTAGCTTGAAATAGGGCAAGAGTAACGCATTTGAATGAGATACTCGACACGTTTTGCACAAGATTAGTACTCTCAACGTTGGCCGGCAAGCATGAAATTTCTCACATGGAGTTTGCCTTTTGTTTGTACTTTAACACTGATTCAAGGTAAGTCGACTGTTATGCTCAAGACAAGGATTTGCGATGTATTTAGCTTTCGAGGTGATGGGAAAAAGCTCGCCTTATCCTAGTATTTATTGAATTAGAAACTGCCGGAAACCGATAGGAACAACTTTGACCACGCGCATTTCACGTTCTGTGCATCGGCTAAGCGATTTTAATCCCTACAGAAAAAATACAAACACCTTCACTGATATCAAAACGTTACAGTGCACTTTAAAGGATCGGAAATCACTTATGGAAGAGTTTTCAATGAAAAAAGTAAGACCTATCTCTGTAAGATAATCACTGATTTTCCGCAAGGAAAAGTATGCATTTAATTACGACAAATTCCTTAATTAGCGTCTTAACCGTTTATAGACTGCCTGCTTTTCTCGGAAACACTGAGACAAAAGATTCATTGATATGTTAGTGATGACGCAGCTTTTTATTGAATAAATCAAGAAAACATTTAAAAAATACTATAGTTGTAGTCAGGCATGATAACAAATAAAAATTTTTTTGTTGTCACTGACTAAAAAGCTTGTTTGAAACTATTTGTGATGATGAACTGAAACTATTTGTGATGATGAACTATTTGTGAATGAACGTGCTTGGGCAATTGTTTGTAAATGTTTTCCGCAATCCTTCGTTCCTGTGCCCGACATTGATCTCTGTGTAGAATCAAAATGGCTACTATCGCGATAAAAATGAGAGTTTCGTTATGCGTGTAAACGTATAGCTATCTATTCCCTTCGCAGGAGACATTTGCTGAAATTCGTCCGGAAACCTAAATATTGAGTAGGAAGTGTTCTTGACGGGATTAAAGCGTTGAAATTTGAATTTAAATAGTTTTAGATAAGGGGGTTAACTGTTTATATATATCTTACATAGCGTTTCAGAAGTTTCTTCTTTTTAATTTGGATATATCAACAAAGTTGAAATGGTAAATTGGCCACCGCAATGATTACAAAAGCTGACGTTTCGAGCGTTAGCCCTTCGTCGCTCCGACGAAGGGCTAACGCTCGAAACGTCAGCTTTTGTAATCATTACGGTGGCCAATTTACCATTTCAACTTTGTTGATATATCCAAATTATTTCGTTACTCCCACCGACGCAGCCCCAAACAGTTTCTTTCGAAACTATCAGCCTTTCTTCTTTTTACCCGGGGTCTAGCTAGATCTGGGTCAAGACGATATTCTCTTGACCTGAGTAAAATCAAATTTAGAATTTTGAACATGACCTTAAAAATCAGTTCTTTTTGTATTCGAATTTTGCAGCTACAGTGGCAACTGCAGGAGATGTCTGTTCTGATGTGGCTATAGAAACAGTTAAAGTCAGTTCGGGATTGGACGCGAGCCTTGTTTACAACAGATCAAAACATGAAAATGATAAAGATTTCCTAGTCTATCGCGCTCAGAAAAATTCTGAACAATTTGCTTACATGAAAAAGAATGAATCAAGAGGCACTTGTTCTGGTCCCCTGTCGGATGTTTGTAAGGAGCGTAAGGTAGAGTTTAGGGGCGATAGCCAAATGCTGCTGGTGAAGATCTTCAATACCACTGTCAATGATAGTGGACAATACGCAGTCTGGTCGAGCTTTAAGCAACTTCATCCTGACGAGAAAACAGCGAAATGCCTAAAAGTGATTCATGTGAAAGTAGAAGGTAAGGAAGGTATGTATGTGATTTACAGTATTCGGGTCTAAACTTTTTTCCCGCTATTGTTACCCGTAAGAGAGTCAGGAGATATCTAAGGGTACCAACGTAATCCCGCGATAAATAAATATATTTAAGTAACATATACCATTTACATTATATATATATACACTCTTTACATAGAGACCACTATCTCTCTTGCTCTTGTCCCTTTATATGTTTTCTTAGCGGAATTTATTTTTTGGAAATTTTTTCCTAAACTTGGGGTATCTCGCATGATTGCGAACAATATCTGACATGACTTAGTATTCTTGCTGTATAAATCTATTACGTTTCTTTTAAATCCATACGTGAAACGCACAATTTGAAATAATGTCATTTATTTTTTAGATAACTCCACAGAAACCAGGACAAGTCCTACTCCTCAATCTACCCGGGTCACTAGTCCCAGTAGCAGCTCAGCAGGTCAGCGTTTAACTTACTAAATGGAGTAGTCAATCATAGTCTGTTGTAACACAGCTTTAATGAACGCTTCCCCGATCCAACTTAGTCTCCCTCGCAACCACAGAAACCAGGACAAGTCCTACTCCTCAATCGACTCGGGTCACTAGTCCCAGTAGCAGCCCAGCAGGTCAGCGTTTAACTTACTAAATGGAGTAGTCACTCATAGTCTGTTGTAACACAGCTTTAATGAACGCTTACCCGAGCCAACTGAGTTGATAATACAATCTGCCACTAAGTAATTCCGGTTATCATTTCATAATTCTCCCACTTTCTTTCCGGCTGAAAGAAACACTCCTTGAAACAATGAAAAAGCAGCAAAATAGATAATCGTCAAAGCCATCTTGAATACGATGATAGAAGCCCCAAAGTAAAAGATATGGCACCTTCACATAGTGAGTAGTCTTAAGATTTGTGCCTAAACTGAAAAAAATCCCTTAAACTCAAAATTTTATGGTTTGTCATTAGTATACCACCAACACATACAAAGAGCAACCAGTAGCCTTCAAGATTTAGGGATGACTAGCAAATTCTGCATTAGAATTTTCTTAGCTCTGCCGGCAAGAACCTTTAATTAAAAATCTCTCCTTTTGAGCAGTCATATTAGATTCCTACGTCTCTACCTCGCAGTAGTACATTTGTAAATGTGCACAACGCCTCTGGATAGGCTTGAAGTTTTGAGATTGCACTGAATACTGGTAAATCAGTGTTAGCGTTTAGTACCTTCACATAAACTAGGAAACGACTAGTTTCTCTGTTAACTTAGGTCTACAACGGTAGAATTAATTACCTTGTGAGTAGTTCTGACCTTAGCTTTTTCCCATTTTTGCCTACTCTCTTTTGCATATCACTCTCACCTGCTGGCCTACTCACCGGAGTGAATATTGCATCTTTTATTTTCCAGGTCTCACTAGCTCAGGGTGGAAGACAAAAGCGATCACAATGATTTTGGCTATCATTGCTGCAAATTAGTATTAGTCGAAAGTAGAAACAAGAAAATGGATCAATCTCGTTCCCAGCATCCTTTCTCTACCTCCCTCCAAAAAGGGAGGGAAAGAGATGACCCCAGGAACGAGGTTGCCTGACCATTTGAACTCTGAGAGATATCGCCGTTGTTTTCAACCAAAGCTCCCCAATGGACACAATAAGCGGCAGCGTAAAATTCACCTTTATATCACTGTTGTTGTAGATTTAAACATTGTCAATACTGTTTCATTAACCATTAGATGAATCTAAATGAATACATGATGAAAATTGAAAATAATAACCATCAGACATGAAGTAAATTTTCGGACATCTCTTGTTGCGCATGACTGACGGCGCTGGAGGAGAGGTTCTCTTCCTTGTCATCAGTCATGGACAATGCAGAGGTGCTCTGCGGTCGAGATTGTCGCTTGACTAGTGCTTGATGTATGTGCTCAACCATAGCCAACTGAGATGTGGCTCCCGAATAAGAAAGGCCCAACGTAAATTTGATGTGTGCGTGAGGCTAATGGTCAAGCCGCATTCTCAATCCAAAAGGTTACGGAAAGACTGGGACAGAGAATTGTCAGACCGAGGTTATTTTAAGGGGTTAAAGTGAGTCATCGTTAAGTTTTTGTTTGGTAATATATGTACTATTAGACTATTTTAGGAGGACTTATCAGAGCTGAACCAAATGTAGGCTTTACTACTGTTATGAAGGTTAAGTATTAGCTAACGCTAACCGGATGTCTCTATAAACTGTAACTATCAAGCCTACGGGTGTTTAGTGATATTTTGTTTTTTATCAGTTAAAAGTTTGTATTTTCCAGCAGCTGTATTTATCCTCGACAGTATACGTTGATATTTAGAGGTCTTAAGAAACTTAGCAAAACATACGTTTCGTCACGGTTATGAAGGTTGACTATTAGTCTACCGGATGTCTCTGTAATTACAAGCCTATGGTTGTTTAGTGTTCTGTAGTGTTTTATATCAGTTCAAAGTTTGTATTCGCCAGATCCTCGATAGTATACGTTGATATTTAGAGATTTTAAGAAACTGAAACAAATGTACTCTTCGTTACATTTTTGAAGGTTTAGTTTCACCTGCCGAATGTGTCTGTAAATATCAAGCCTACAGTAGTTCAGCATTCTGGAGTATTTTATCAAAGTTTGTGTTAACAAGCAGCATTAACGTTCCTTAGTTAACAGTTAACTCCTTAATATTTTGTTGGCGATGACTGATCCCCTTCCTTTCACCTTGAAAACCATGTGAGACTTCCCCCCTCCCCAAAAAAAGTCCTCCACCCCGTCCCCAGGCGATTCATAATGATGGATCCCCAAGTTTCTTTACCAACGGGAGATGTCGTGATTTCACTCGACTGTCCAAACAGTTAAATTTCTTATTAGGAATGTCCATTCCGTTACAGCATTTCAATCCTTAGGATTGAAACGCTTTTCATATTTTCCGGTCAGGTCGCTCGGTTCTTATTGTGCTATTGGAAAGCGCCAAGAAATCTTGGGAATTTAGGAATTGGACAGAACCTGCAACTTGCAATGAAAACTTTATTTTGAGAGAGGCGTAGAATATGAGTGGCTCCTAATAAACACGTGAAGACAAATAAAAGATAGGCGATGCTGTTGTGTGTACCTTTTCGTGGAATTTCACAGCATCAAAATTAGCCACATTAATACATATTCCTGCAAATTAGACTAATCGTTTAGATTTGACAAGGCGATGAAGAAACGTTCGATACTTTGGATTTGTTACTTTGCGATTCATTGCGTCACAGGTAAGCCAAACAGTTCTTTGCGTGAGTTTTTGAGCATAATTTATTGTCGGCCAATTAAAAGTCCCAGCGTGTTGTCTAAAACGATCGCGAGTCGGAAACCCGAAGATAAGGAGGTGAATATTATATTTTAAGTATTTTACAATCCACGGTTAATGGGAAGGTCTTAACTCTAACCCAAAACGCTGTACCGAATTTGTTTTTTTTCTGAATTAAAAGTGACAATTAAAAATGCGAACTTTGGAGCATTGGCGTATATCAGGTCGACGAAATTAATCAAGTCAATTATTTCACACTTTTCCAGAAGAAAATGTTCGCGGCGTGAATATGAATGGTTGTAGAAAAGGCGGTGAACTGCTTGTTTATCCTTACAGAGCAATTTAGAGGTTTATGAAGAGCAAGAATACTACACCAATGAGGAAATTACCAGGGGTCTGAATAAATCAAATTTTGACGTAATAAATATTCTGAAGATTGCTTTTAAAATCATTTCTTTTTGTATTCGAATTTTTCAGCTACTGTGACGACCGCAGCAGATGTCTGTTCCTGATTTTGCATTTCTGGTGTTCTGATTGTTTCCTCCCAATTTCTTTCCGGCTGAAAGTAAACGCGCCCTGGAGCAATGAAAAAGAAGTAAAATCAAATGAATAAAAGTCGATCCCATTAGTGATAAAAGCCGCAGTGTTTTGCTGTTTGATATTTGCATTGAATCAAGTTCAAAACTCGGTAAAGTTTAAGTAACACAGTCTAGCAACAAAGCCACTCAATAAAAAGGAAATTACAGCCTTGATGAAGCCACCAAATTCCTTTTACAGAGTTACAATTAAACTGATGGGAACATGATGATATACTAGAGCAACAACCTTTATTTATTCATGAACGTCACGTGATTTCCGAGAACAGAAAGACAAAGAGTGCCGTTTCGAAACAACCCGCCGGGAAATGTGTTTCCCTAAAATCGATCGCTGAATCGTTGATATAAACAGGCTGTTGGCTGTGTACGCTTTCGCACGTTTTTACTTAGTATTTAAAGAAGTGATTGAAGTTTGAATAACTCGAGTAAGTCAAAAGCAGAGCAGCATTTGTTTATCTCAACGATGAAAACATTCACACCTCCGATTCTTTATATGGCGATTCAGTGCTTCACAGGTAAGATTGGCGTGGGTTTGTCGTTAATGTTGAAGATGTTTTTTTAAATGTGATCTTCCTCGCCACGTTGCGGTGGGAATAACCGGACATTTGCCGAACTTTGTTTTGCTATGAGGAGAGTAGTAGGATATATGAGGATTCGTGCGAATCAAAGCACAATCCCCCCGGCCCGCTCTTTGCCCGTCCTTGGCCTTGTTCTTGGGTTTATTGCCCGTAGTTTTTGGTCAGAGCCTCAGTTTGAGGGTTCTAACATACTTTCGTTAAAATTATCATGCATACATGATAATTTATCACTTTCGTGAGATTTCTTTAAGCATATTTTTTTAGCATTTTCGTCAAATTATTGTGAATATACGCTTATTTAACACTTTTCAGAAGATTTATGAGACATTTTTTGTTTTCAATTTGCATAAAACCTAGACATCACAAAAACTCGGTCACACAACACACTTAAAGGCAAATGTCGCGCCGTCAAATTATTGTGCATGCACGATGTTTTAACGTGAATACCACAAATAGACGATGGAAAAGTGCAAAAATAACGTGCATGCACAATAATTTGACGAAAATGCTAAAAAATATGCTTAAAGAAATCTCACGAAAGTGATAAATTATCATGTATGCATGATAATTTTAACGAAAGTATGTTAGAACCCTCAAACTGAGGCTCTGACCAAAAACTACGGGCAATAAACCCAAGAACAAGGCCAAGGACGGGCAAAGAGCGGGCCGGGGAGATTGTGCTTTGATTCGCACGAATCCTCATATATCCTACTACTGAGGAGGCTGGAAAATGAAAAACCTGACCTTTTTTAATATTTCGGAGCGACTTCAAAGTGAGTGGCTCAATATCTTTAAAAAGACTCGTTTTAATGCATTTTATAATGCCCCCTCTTTGACACAAAGGGTGATAAAAACAGTAGGCATATGTCGGGAAACTGTGGTCGAAGCAATGATGCGTAAATTTGGTCTATGTAAGTTTCTGTAAAAGCGAAAGTAGCGCGGAAAGCGGAAGTAACTAGCAGACGCCACCTAATCCGCTCGATATGTCAGTAATGAGATCGTGGTTTACCAAACCATGAAGGTAAAGTTTGATGTGGTGACAAGAAAGCAGGTGAGAAAAGAGAATTATCAAAGAAAGCAGAGAGCGAATGTCGCCATGCGCGGTCACAGACACGCTGTCTGATACTGTTGAATATTTTCAGTCGACAGCATACTGAGCTCATTGTAAAATCGCGTTAATAAAGTGCATTGTTAATTTCCTATAATAGGTAGTTACTAAAAAAAAATGGCGCACAATTTGAATCATATTTTCGACGAAGGGTCAGAATGGCTGACAAATATAGATCCAAGTTCATTAGATGAATCGAAAAACAGCTTGACGACCAGAAAATTTCTTCATTTAATGAAGAAAATAGAAACAGCAACACAACAACGCGCCAATTCCGTTCCGCTTCGCTTACTTCTGTCACGCACTCCCCGTAAATAAATATCTGCAAAATTCGCCCGCACTGAAATAACAGTTTGGCGTGTTGGATAATAAATAACTTATTAGTCGTTTTGTTGTGTAGTATCGCTGATTATTTTTACGAGTTATGTGTATTTTGACTCGTCCTACGGGCTCGTCAAAATACTGCACAACTCGTAAAAATACTCAGCGATACTACACAACAAAACGTCTAATAATATATATTTATCATCCAACAATGCTTCGTAGAGTACAAATAACACGTGAGACGAGTACAAATATCACGCGATATTTGTACTGTAGAATTATCCGCGAAATTCGCTCGCACTCGTTGATTGTATTTTGACTCCCCCTGCAGGCTCGTCAAAGTACGGTACAACTCGTAAAAATACTCAGCGATACTACACAACAAAACGTCTAATAAGATACATTTATCATCCAACAATGCTTCGTAGAGTACAAATAACACGTGACGCGAGCACAAATATCACGCGATATTTGTACTGCAGAATTATCCGCGAAATTCGCCCGCACTCGTTGTTTGTATTTTGACTCCCCCTGCAGGCTCCTAAAAATACGGTACAACTCGTAAAAAACTCAGCGATACTACACAAAAAGTCGTCTAATAAGATATATATATATTTAGAACATAGCTGGCAGAGTCGCGCAATCAAATTCATTATACGTAAGCGTGCTGAAAATCCCGATAGTGCACGCTGATAGCGTCAGCAAATCTGACTTCGTCAGAAATTTTTTTTTCGTGCGAGCGGCCATTGTTAGCGCGGGGAAAAATAATATATTTCCCGACAATAATGGATACAAACAGAAACTCGGCCTACTAGTCCGAAAACGAAGACAATGTTTCGACCTTTTCCCTTGGGCTAGAGTTATTAAATGAGGCAGAAAAAGAGAAAAACAAAGCAAAAAGAGACTCGGCATCAGCGCCGTCACGATTTGCTTCAATTGTTATTGTTGTCCGTTTTTCGCGTCGGATTTGATGCACAATTCCACCGGCTATGTTCTAAAACAATTGGTTCATGCTTTCGGCTGTGCACTATCGAGTTATGGAGCACGTGGGAAGTTTGGAGAGCACTCAAGAAGCTAGAGTTGCCCTCGGCTATCGCCTCGGGCAACTCTTACGCTTCTTTCGTGCTCTTCAAACTTCCCGCGTGCTCCATAACTCGATAGTGCACGCTAAAGCATGAACCAATTGTTAAATATAGCTGCAATGTGAGTGGCTCCTGATAAACACGGGAAGACAAACCAAAATAGACTGTGTTGATGTTTACGAGTTTTTTTTTCAATTTTGCGGTATCAAAATTAGAATATTACATCTCCCGGAAAATTTAGCGTTTTACGATTCGTTTCTTTTCTGTTTGGTTCGTTTTAACTGTAGTTCATTGAACAATTTAATCTGCTTTAAATTGGGTTAATCAAAGAGATGAAGAAACGTTCGATACTTTGGATTTGTTATCTTGTGATTCACTGCGTCGCAGGTAAGCCAAAATGTTTGTCTGGGAATTAATGAGTTTTAGAACATGACTGATTTATTGTCGGCCAGTTGAAAGTCCTAGCCTGGTGTTCATAGCGATCGTCGGTCGGAAATCTGACGAACAGAAAATTAATACTATATTTGAAGTATTTTAAAATCCATATTTTGTAATAATGAAATGATGTTTTCGATGGATGATGTTTTTTTTTTCCTTTTGAATGAAATGTGACCATTAATGCGAACTTTGGAACATCAGTGTATATCAGGTCGACGAAATGAAATGAAATTAATCAAGCCACACCTTTCTAGAAGAATTGCGAAGCGGAAGCGTTAAGAAATGAAGCTTATAGAATTAATTGAGAGGGAATGTGCCTAAGCAGAGCAGTTGAGAGCTTCAGCTTAACGCTTTTATCGATAGAAAGGTGGAAATATCTGAAAAAGTTCGTTGCTAGAACTTAAAAATAAAATCTCGGAGACACTATCTTTACTGAAAAAAAATTACCCCGCTTACTCAAGAATTATTCATGTTTATTTCCATTACGGCAACATCGACCTTTCTGAGAAAAAGGGAAGGGGAACCGAAGCTATGATTTAAAGAGGTTAAATATATCTCTGGTGATATCGTGATGGACAGATAACTTCGTCGCAGTCGAGCTAATACACGGAACGATTTGTATTAAGAAATTGAGGATTTTGGCGGATCCATGCCTACAAAACAGAATGCGTGTCTGTAGACCTCTGAGCACGGTTGTGTCTAAAGGAAGTGGTCACGCTAAGGAAGTAAGCTACAAATTAAATCCATCCTCCCTCCATTTGAGTCCCAGTTTTACCTCTTCAATGTCCTTCCATGCCAAAGTAAACCATTTTAACAGGCTTTTACCGCAAAAAAAACTTGATATGATAAAAATTTTGAGCGCAACAGTTTCCCGTAATGTCCTCTAATGAGCAGTGATAGAGAAGTTTCAGGAACTCCACTTCTAATAGTTGCTTTTTGACGGAGTGTCTGCATCTGCACGCCACGTTGCTAGTCAACCTATCAAGTATGTTCTGACCACTGAGCAGTCTGTAAAAGGAACGCAATAGTTGAGAAACAAAAAACAAAAAGGTAACCGTAAGGCTTTATATTAAGTAACGTTTCTTGAGAGTGAAACTTATCGATATGAACATATCTTCAATAAAATTAGACCAAGCGTCATTGAAGCTGATAAGTCATTTATCACTTCTTAAACGTTATACGTACGAAGGGACCGGTCATTATTTATCACCTGGGAGGGCCGGGGATTTTTTTTTTTCAGGAGGAGAGGGAGTCGCAAGGTTTTCAGGGGGAAACGGAGGGGGGTATCAGTCATGGTCAAAAGAGTAACAAGGGGGACAGTATGGAAAAGTGACTGCCAATGAGGTCTAAGGGGGATCAGGTAAATTTCAATGTGACACCCACCCCCTCCTCCACCCCCCCAGGGATGCCGTAAATAATGACTGGTGCCATGTCATTTACAGGATCGATTCAAGCCATAGTGTACCCAAGGATGATCGATGCTCCAGACACGCCAACAATAGCCATCATTGGCAAATCTGTTAGGTTTAGGTGGCACTACAATTCAGGAGATTTGAAGGATGATCTTTATGAGGTGGTTTTTGGTATTTGGAAGAGTCCTGGGTTCCTGAAAACAAAGTTGATAGCTGTCAACTCGAGTGGCTTTTCCTTAACAAGGCCCTCATATGAGTCATCGGTAGGTTGGGCAGGAAATCTGACATCCTCTATGGCTGTGTTTGAACTTTACAATGTAAAGCTTGAAGAAAGCAAAACGTATGGAATTGTGGTAGAATATGGCCTCCAGCATACCCCGTTGACCGACACAGTTCAGCTTCAAGTTGTGTACGGACTTCAAGCTAAATTGAGACGTAAGTAATATCGTTAAAGACAGCTCATAGAGTGTTCGTTTCAACTCAAAATTGCATTTCAGGTTGCTGTGATATTATGGTTCATTTGTGAGTCATACGATGAGGTTCACGGAGAAGAGATGCATACATATCTCTTCAACGAATGCAAAAAGTTGATGAGATTTTAGGAGCATTGTTTTGTTCAGTCGGGATCCAAGATGCAGTTCCTTGATTGGAAGGGTCCCCAAAATTTCCCAAAAGAGAAGCCGCACTGAGTTATTCTGAGAAATCGATAACGGTTATTTCAAGATCAATGCGAATTGCGAGTATAATGTTATTCAATGGTATTGTAGGTTATTATTACATTTTTATTAATACAATAAAACTGTCGTCAGTTCTAGCTATACAATTGCAAGCTTCGTTTCCTTCGTGAATGGTCCAACAGAAGATTGACCTAGACACATGATCGTGTTCACAGCCATTCCTAATTTATCGAGAACGAAGATCACCAACGTCAATAGACCTCCGCCGCATAAAACGAGCGGGAAAATGTTTTTTTATCATACTGTTCAGGAGAACAAGAGCGGTTAAATGAAAAAACAAAGAAGAATCCAGCCTTGAAAAAAATGTGTGTTAAATCCGGAAATCTGGGGTCTGGTCTAATACTATGTTCACAAATCTAAATTAAACTTTTTTACTCCACCGATTTTATTTCCTCTTAAAACTTCTAGGTATGACAGTTAATTTTGCGTAAATTCTTAGACACAGATCCACCAAAAACTGCTACTCCACAACAGAGAAATGGCACTACAGCGGTGTATACCACTAACAAAGTTGGGTCTACGCGGGAAACAGTGAAAGGTAATGTTCTTATCCTGCTGGTCCGCCCATCCCAAGAATGTGTGAATCAGTTAGATCATTGGTCAATTACACTGCAGATGACGCTTCTTTTCCTATCTAATCAAGAATTTTAATTTAAATTTTCATCTACGCGCTCTACAAACCTACCTACCCCGGTAGCCTGAGTTTAGACTGCAAATGATTTCGCATATTACAAGTTCAAACAGTTCATTATTATCCAACTTGTAAAAATACTTTCATTCCTATTAATTAACCTCCAAACTGACCTTCATACTCATTTGGCCACCTACCTTTTAACCAAAATATCTGTCAACACAGTTTGATCAACAGATTTTTATATATATATATCTGTTCCAGAGCCCAGCGGTTCAGTGCCAAGAAAAACATCGAAGAAATTCTTCTTTATGTTAGCGGTGGCATCCGGAGTTATCGTATTTGGTGTCATAACATCTATTGTGCTGAAGCGTTGGTGTCACCATCGTAAAAAAGGTTCGACTGACGTGTTCGAGACAAACCTGCTTACCTCAGATCAGTTAGCTTAGCTAAATTAAGTCATATGATAATTGTGGGCATAATGCTAGTGCATAGTTAGTAGAGGGGACTGGTTATGAAACCCGGTAAACATCAAAGGCCGATGTCTTTGTTATGGTTTTTTATGACCGTGCACAAGGAAAAGCAAACATGTCGATCGGAGTTACGTGAGTGTGCGGAAACTTACGCTGTATTTCGCCGGATTTTTAGCTTAGATTAATCTCGATCCGATGAGTGTTATAGCTACACTATTCATTAGTCGTCATGCCTGGAGATAACCGCGCTGTGTTTGGCTGTGGGTGTTGTAGAAGAACGATAAGAATCGGTATTTGGAAGTTGCCCGCAGCGAAGGACGAGGCACACAAGAAATGGCAGGATGATTGGTTGAGTGAGATCACAAAGACGCGTGAGATCGACCATGAATTTCGAAAAAGGATCGAAACGACAAGGTGTTTACCTGTGAAAAACACTTCGACGTAGAAGATTTTGAAATATGTAAGTACGGCTGCGATATAAGCTTACAGTAGAAATTGAAGACAAGCTCTCGCTTTCCGTATGGTTTTGTTTATTTACGATCTCTGTGAAATTTTCTTGAAGGTTAATTTTCATCATTCTTATTTGTGTTTTACTATATTTTCAAATGCAGTTCAAACGGCGAAAATGACGAAGGAGAAACTACGATTCGGCGCCATCCCTGCATTAAACATGCCAAGGAAAAGTCACGAGTCTGCGAGACCTACGCCAAGACCTGCTCGATCGGTTGTCGAGGAGCACGATCAACAACCTAAGGCATGTTACAAGTCGTTTGGTGAATTGTGCCAGCGAATCACTGGCCTGAAAACGCTGAAAGGGTGGAAATTGAAAACAATGTCAGACAGACTTATTCTGAAAAAGATTGTAGAACCTTTCCTTCTCCCAGAAGTAGAAATAATGATCGATGACAGTCTTGCACACACTGTGAAAGCCTTTGGTCATCCCCTCTATGTTACTCACTATCGTTCAGTCAGAAACATTTCAGTATGTGAAATTGTAAGAGAGCTAGAGTGCTATAAACTTTGCTGTGGAGTGGAAGCCAGTGAATTAACAAGCCAGCTGTTTCATCATGTAATTCCCATAAAATGAAGACCCACTTCAGGCATGTTAGCAGGGTGAGCAGTTTCCCAACAAAGGTTTCTGGAGGTCAAATGACTGCCATCTCATGTGCGAAAAAGAAGTCGGGGAAGGTGCATGCCCACAATGTTTGGAGTACCTGCTTTTCTCAAGAAAGACCATAAAAGCATGTAGAAAAAAACTGAAACTGTAATCAATCAAGTCAATTCATCATTGAGGAGATTAATTACATAGCAGCCAGTGTACATTTTGTATTATGGAATAAGATACAATTATCTCATGTCATTTGATGAAGATTTTTTTAGTGCATGTTCACCTAACAATGACAGAAAGCAAGTTTCCTTTGAATTTGTTGTCATTACAAAATTGTAGCCATCTACATTTCATTTGAATTTTCAATGCAGTTACTGGGGTAGGAGGTTTTAGCGACAACAAAAGGACTGTGTCTAAGTAAAGTCCCTTTCATGAAAAATAATTGGCCCTTTTTAGTTAATTGGTCATCAACTAGTGTCTACTGATAAATTACTCTTGGCTGACACACTTTAGGGTTTCAGGAAAGTAGAGATAGTTGTTTCAAAAGGTTATAAAAGTCTGATTTTATTAGGAGCATATAAAACAAGAAGTATGATTTATTAACAATCCATTCCCAAGTTCTTATAATCTATCTCACTGATAACTTGAATGAATTTCATTGTTTTAACAAACCTGAAACAAAGTTTAAAAAAATTCAGAGTTAACAATACATTTATTTTCTTCACTGCAAATGGTGGTACTGATCATAAGCTACTAATCAAAAATGTGAATTAACAGTCTCATTCCTGCCTTTATTGGTCATCACCTTGACAACTTCTACTAATTTCCTTGCATAAAGCCCTTGCTTTGGTTTGGGTTGCTGTGATCTTGTAATGCTGAATGACATCCTTGGCAAAAGAGAACTAACGTACTTGTACATACAGACTAACAATGCCACGTAAGACATCCTTACAAACATGACTGTCCGGTTCAAGTTCTGCATCTGATATCATCAAATTGTAGTTAGCAAGGATGTCACTATCACTGGTTGCTTTGTTAGTGATGCCAGAAATATCCAATCTTTGCGAATCAGGCTTTGATGTAAATTGCCTAAAATGACATTCTGTTTTTAAAAATATTTGCGGTGCAGGCTGAGTAATTGACCAAAGTCCCCCACGATTCAAAGCTGAGACAAGTTTCTGGCCAGAGTTAGTTATGCTCTCCAGTTTCCCAGCTTTCAGTATTGCCATAGCTTGTTGGCTCTCCACTGAGTTAGTTCATCCATGTTTTTTGTGTAAGTTTTGCAGAACATAACCTTCAAGATATTGCATCCCAGCTTTCTCCTTATCTGACAACACAGTTTTTATATTATGACTGCTTTCAGTAGAGTGTTTTTGTTGCTTAGAGTATGTCAGCAAACAGTCAGCAACTTTGGTTGCGAGTAGTGTTGCTGCATTCCTAGAAAGTCCACTGAAGAATTGGGTTGACTTTACAGCCACTGTTGCATAATATTTTCCATAAAACTTTTCTGCATCTCCATTTCTTGTATATCCTTCATAGATTGCTTTTATGGCAGAGAATTCATTGCTGTCTTTTTGTAGCTGTTGGTATAAGTAAATGCTGAGCTCCTTCCTTAAATTTTCTGCAAAAACTTTCCTTTCCTTAACACTGCGGATAGCACGGTCAATTATTTCTGCAAGAACACTCAGGCTTAACTGCTGCACCTGCTCCAATCCTTCCTGTTGATTGTTGTGTTTTGTAGCCCTGTGTCTGTCATAACCTCCTATTGTTTTGTATTTCTTTCCGCAGTCATGACAAACAATTTCTTGACGCTGAGCCTACAAAGATATTAGAAAAATTACCATTGTAAAATAAATAAACTACTTAAGAGTTTAAAAGTAAAAATTCGGTGGCAGCTTTTTACGATCAAAAGAGTATCGAGAAGCCGCGAAGCTCTATCAATTACAAGGTTTACCACTTAAAATAATTTCGACAAATCACTACATTCCGGAGATTTGAGCTCTTTAGAAGCTTTTTATAAGTATTTCTTGTTTTGCAGGAGCCCTAAAGAAGATTGTCTTTGAAGAAACGGCAATGTAAAAGCATGGTTTTTACGCCAGCGTTAGCTGAATTTAGTTTGTAAACGCGTAGAGTAGCACATGTGTGGCAAATTTAAGCTCAGTAGCGCGAAATCACAACTCGAAATTGCAACGTTTTGAACTTACATTTCTGACTGCGACGGAAAATTGTTCTTCTACTTCGTCATCGTCTTCCAAAATACCCAAGATCGCTTCAAAATCTTCTCCCCACACAATCTTCTCCCCACACAAACAGATCGTCTACACCGTTCGCCATCTTGAATGAACTTGTGCACGGTCAGAGTCACGTGACGGGTCTGTTCAACATCACCAACCGCGCTATTGTTTAACCCTTTGATGTTTACCGGGTTTCATAACCAGTCCCCTCTACTAACTATGGCTAGTGCCAGAACATCGAGAATAGGGCCAGGAGAACGACTGAGATTCTTGAGCATAACGCGTGCAACTACGTTTCTATTACTTTACTATTACTATTTAACAAATGGTAAACACCACAGCGTACACTATTGAGTTATGGATGCACGTGGGAGGTTGCTAAACACGAAAGAAGCGTAAGAGTCGCGCGAGGCGATAGCCCAGAGCGACTCTATCCTCTTCAGTGCTTAGCAAACCTCTTAAGTGCATCCATAACTCAATAGTGTACACTATGGGGTTTACCTTTTGTTTTATAACATAAAATTGTTATATTGAAGCAAAAGAGTTGTAATTTATTTAGCAAATCTTACGTGACCAGAAAAAACAAGCGCGCGCGGAAAAACTAGTCTTAGCATTTGCTCACATCAGCAGCGTACACCCCTTGGCAACTGGTGGACACTGAATTGACCAATCAGAGCGCGCACTTTACTTTGGTTATTTTATAAAGACAGTTTTGATTAATGTTTGTACCAATTATTCCTGATTACTTTGCCGTTGTTTTAATGTATCCGTCGAATACCTTTGATGTAATAGTCTAGTTTTTATGTACATATGATAAATAAATTTACGACTGTCTGATCCAAAAACAAGCCTCTGTCTGTTGATAAACTGAATTATCAATGCAAATGGGACATAATGCAAAACCATCAGCTCCATTTTGGACATATTTTCTCTGGGTGACGCTCAAAAGCATGATATACGAGACCCTAAACTCGATGGAGCGAGGAGTAAAACCGTTAAAAACGTTTCTCGTGACCGGTCGAGTGTTGTTATGATACTTTAAAATATACGTCATGGTCAATTTGATTTAATACGCTCGGCATTTCCTTAGCCCAGAATGTATATGACCTTGAATCAGCTCTAACAATCTTTGGCCGGAACACCAAAGCTATTTATAACTGTCATACACTTTCATGCAAAATTCAAATTTCGGCTTATAGCCAATCATCAGAACCGTTTGATGCACGATCCTCGCAGTAGAGAGCGCTATCTATGAAAATCAGACCTGAAAAAAATCAGGCCTGTACGGGATTCGAACCACTGACCTCTGCGATACTAGTGCAGCGCTCTACCAACTGAGCTAACAAGCCAACTGGGAGCAGGCCGTTAAATTGATTCGTAATAAACCTGTGATGATAAATCAAATAGAATGAATATATGAAGTTCATATATTTTGAACTGCGGTATTAGATACGTATGATGCACGATTTTTCGCTATTGCATAGATAGCGCTCTCTACTGCGAGGATCGTGCATCATACGTATCTAATACCGCAGTTCAAAATATATGAACTTCATATATTCATTCTATTTGACATACAGAAACCGTAACAGCTTCTGCAAGTGAATTGAGCCATGTGGATGCCAAGATTTTCTTGCAACAGCGATATAACTTGATTCTGATATCGATCGTATGAAAAGGTCTTTTTAGCCACCAATTAGCTCAAATTCGAGACGCACGAGTTTGGATGCATAATTTTCACTTTCTTAGGTCGCTAGATCTTACAAGCTAGTTTTTAGGGTAGAGTTTCACATTTTTTAAAAACGGCTGGCCTAAGCGTACATAACATCACATGATTTGTTATTTTGTAAATCACATGATATATTATTTTGTAAATTTCCAACTTTGCCCATGACGCAAAAAGTTAGAATCATTTGTTGATGTACTTCAGCCATTTTCACTTGGCGTTCAACGCATCGAAACAGACCCGTGGACAGATAGGAAGTGTACTGTCTACCTGAATTGATTCCAAAGGTGTCTACCCGATGGCACCAGGTGGACAGGGACAGATGTCGAATTACTGAACTGCATTTGTTTTTCCTGATGCACATGGACACCACGTGCTCTATAAAGCTGTCAACTCCATGGAGGTATTTTAATCCTAAATCCTAAATTCGTAAGACGAAAGCGGCGTCTTTAGTTTGCTCAAAGCGAACGCCTGAAACAAGCTGGGGAGAGGTAGGGACTTACTATATGCTGAGCAGATATAAAGCCTCGCTTCTTCACGCTTGTATTATCAAATCTGTTTTTCTTTGCTTTCTGATTTTTCTTTTTCATCTATAGCTTATTCATTGGTCGGTGGCATGTGCTACTCTTAGTTATGATTGGCTGTTAATGAAAACCTTGATCAATTAGAAATCAGTTGTGACAAATACCTATACAACCCTTTTTTCTCGGAATTTATCGGATGGGTAAGTGCCATTATTATATATGCCTTAAGTTTTGGGGCTGAACTGGTATTGAAATTATCCGCACAGGTTTTCTTTAGAACCCTCCCGTGACAAGGAAAAGCGAGCTGTGTTGATGCAATTGTTTTAAAAATATGAAGACACCATTTGTCCTTTCAATTTGTTCTCTTCCGTTTCTCTTCTCCTCAGGTGAGCTAAACAACATAATCTTTCAATAACTTAATTCTGAATGTTGGGATATTGTTGCAGGGAGGTAGAAGAACTTTCGATACGTCAGCTACCGAACTGAAACGCAGAGTATCTTTCTCAGAAATATGGCATAATACCCACTACTTCGTTGTCATTTAACTACCAAAGATTTGCCTTAGCTGAACTGCCGAGTATAATAATTAGCAAGAAGCACTAATTCTGAATGTTGGGATATTGTTGCAGTGAGGTAGAAGAACATTCGATGCGTCTGCGGCCGAACTGAAACGCAGAGTATCTTTTTCAGAAATATGGCATAATGCCCATTTAATTTGTCTTAGCTAAATTGCCGAGTATAATAATTAGCAAGAAGCCTTGAGTAGCTTGTGTGCATGTGATATAGCTTTGTCTCGTTGTGAAGCGGAAGAACTGAATGGAAAGTAAACTGTTTTGCTATAACGAACGAAGCAACGACGCGAATCGGCCGAAATCACGGTAATCATTGCGTATTTATAACTTTCGAAAGCAGACGCCCGCCTTCAGAAGGCTTCAGGCCAAGGCTCAATTCCTGAAGTCTTCGTAGCAATTAAAATATCATTACATTAAGGTTCGTAGAAACTGACTAAGAAGACCCATATGCGCCTTCTTATTCGAATAAAAAACCTTTTTCATGGACGAGTTCCGCGTAATCAACGTCGTAATCAACACCTTCTCCTCGGCAATGTCACGCACCATTAGCCAAAAGGTCAAATTCTCCGAAAAGCGTATTGATATTTCATCAGCCAACTTGTAAATATCGCCTGCTCAATATTTTGAGACTAAACAGTCCGGCTTACGAGCCCGGTTTTTATGACTTAATCAGTTTGCTCTCAATCATAGGAGAATACTCGTATCGGCAGCCACTCTGACTATCACAGTAAGTTAGTTGTTTCGAAAGCACTGGTTTAGTGAGCAGTACATGTATTTTCCTTTTCCGCAGACCGTTCTAGGGAGGTCTGAATTAATTTCTCGCAAATGTAGCAGACCACGCATAACTTATCTACTTAACACGAGATTCTTTCTTCCAACATTTGCAATGTAGTATCCTGCCATTCAAGACTTCCAAAGATTGTGTCTTACCCAGGAAACCCTTTTATTGGCAAGGGAAAAGGAAATGCAACTCTGTTTTGGAAGTTCGAGCTGCGGCCCACAGAGACATGGAAAAATTCTATTATTGAGGTGGTTTTCGGTGTCTGGAAGTATCCTGGATTCCTCAAGGAAAAACTTCTGCTCATCAACAACACTGGTGGAGAAATAATACGAGAAAACTATGAGAAAAAGATAAGCTGTAACTTTGACATGTCTCTCTTGCAAGTGGCATTCACTTTGCATGATTTGGATAAAGACGATGAAAATGAGTATGGCATTCAAGTTGAGTTTGGTCTGAGTCGAGCTCCCTTAACGGATAGTGTCAAGCTTCGTCTTGAAGGTAAGAAGTCCTCGGTTGTCGCGCAGATCTTTACACATAAAGGATTGACGAAAAAGTTCTCACACATCATAGTTCTCACAGATAAAACTCTTGAATGGAGTTATACCCTTTAACCATGATCAAGTTTTTCATGGGAACAAGTCAAGAGGATAACAAACAACGGCGTAATTACGAGAAAATTTATTGATCGTTTATTTCATCCTGGTATTCGTTAAAAACTATTCTAACAAAATTCGCCATTTCATGCCGAATGTGATGCGCCGCGTTATTCAAGAGGCGGACTAAATATCCCAGGAGTCTTTTTGACTCTGTACCTGCCATCATGTTGAACCGCTAGAGGTGGGAGGAGGTACATAGAATACAGGAAAAGATGTGTTTAACTGAATCAGATACAAAGGTAGCTCAAAGCATTGCACTGGAACGTGTCGATACTCACTGACTATGGGCAAAGCTTATCTGGTAATTTATTTTATCAAGGAAGACACAAATTAGTTATTGTATTCCAGATGGTTTCATTTATTTATTTATTTATTCATTTATCCAGATCCACCAAAAATCAACACTCCTCAACAAAGAAACATCTCCGTTAGGGATGGTGATCCACTGGTGATTAAATGTCTTGCAAGTGGATTTCCGACACCAAACATAACGTGGAAAAAACATGGGAAAACTATTGGAAACCAAGCTCTTTATTTCATTTCTATAAAGACATTTGACAGCGGAGTTTACCTGTGTGAAGCTCATAACCAAGCAGGCAAAGACAGCACGGAAATCACTGTCAGAGTTGAGGATTCTGACAATCTTGAGTTCCCAACAACGCAGAGAGGTAAATTTAATAAATTTATGTTAACCCACCTTTAAAGTGGTGTTAAGTTAAAGAATGTATGTCCTCGTACATTGCTGATCTCTGGGAAATGACAACTGACTATTTTGATAAGGATGAAGAGAAGAATAAGTCTTTCTTATAAGTTACGAAACATCTATCGATATACGTTTCTCTAAAAAAGCAACCTGACATAACTCACCCAGTGGAGTCGATTTTAAATATGGTGTTGTTCTCCTTTCTCCATCTTTTTCCTTACTAACTATAAATTGTGTCTCTTCTTCCTTTTCAAGTTCGTGATTCGCCACCAGGAACATCAAAAGTTACTAGTCCTGTCTGGATAATCTGCTTAGTGGCCATTTCTGGATTGCTTATAATACTTATTCTATTAACACTCTCAGAAATAATGTGTCGCTCTCGCAGACGTCGCAAGAAGAAGGTACCTTATAAGAAGCAAACTGACTTTAAAGGATCTCATGAATCTTTTCCTCCTATTACTGAACTGTAGCCTGCAGTGTTAGGCATTCACAAACATTAAGTTAAACAGACATTCGTCTGATATAGGTTGTATCTGACCATGTATTTGACCGGCAAAAACTCGCTATACTTTTAAAGTTAAAATTCAGTCATAGAAGTATAAGAAGCTTGATTTGGCAGAGTGTGATGATCTGCTGCTAATGCACACCAAATATATCAAAACGTCGAGCTTCTTTTATTTTAAACTTCGAAGATACCGCACTTGGAGTTATCTTGCAGTTTCCAAACTCTTACTGCACCAGCCATTCTCTCACAGAAGAAGGAGGGTTGAAAAAGAAAATTATAGAATTAACTCCGAAAGTGGAAACCGATGTTTTAAGGAATTACGTCGACATAGTTCAACTTTCAGTTTGATCGATCCACATCGGATTTAAGGAAGACCGAAGCTCATCGAGCGAGGAAGGAGGCGCTGAGTCGATCGATGCAAATATCACGAACATGTCCACATGTACGCGATTGGCAATTTTGAAGTGTAATCGTCGCAGATTAGAGAGCTATTTTGCAGCGAAAAACCCCTAACTAGCCGAGTTAAGTTACGTTTCACTTTTTACTTCTCCGAGAAAGCGAAAAAAGATTTGTTGGATAGTTTCCCACCTCTTCAATTCCGTACACCAGCCATTCTCAAGATTTCTGAGAACGAAGGGAAAGAAAGTGACTTTAATAAACCCTGTCTCGTCAAACGGAATTTCAAGTTATTTTACTTTAGAAGTAAATAATTACTCAAACTTGCATCTAACTGATTTCGTATTCGATTTTTGTTTTAACTTCAGAACTCAAGGAATAAGTCGTGGGACGCCTTATATTATTAGATATAGACATTTTGAATATGATCCCATGTTGTGAGCTCCTAGAGGACACAAAGTGACTCATCCTCGGAATTTCAAGGTTAACACTTTTCACACACGAATAGAAAGACTTCCCTTTTTTCCCAGAACCCAATAAGCCATAGCTTTGTCGCAAGTGCAACCTCACGTCATGCTAAAAGATTGGGATGTTTATCGAAGATACTAAGAAATTCCTTCAAAGTCGGGCACCTATTTTTTCTCCCTTCTAGATCGTCCATTAGTATCATATATATGCTATCATAACGTTGACCCCATTTTGTGAGCTCATAGAGGATAGAGGACATAAAGCTCATTCTCGGAACTTCATGCACTAATAAAAACACTTCCCATTTTTCACAGAACCCAATGATTGTGTGACAGGGTCTTAACAGTATTAGTCAAAATGGGTCATGCGTAATGTGATGCGGCGCTGTGCAGTGCTCCTTTCTGTACAGTCACTCTCAACTCGACCGGCCGAAATGAAGTTCCCCTTATACAGTTTGGTTTGTTTTTTAACTCTGATTCAAGGTAGGTAGACTGTAAATGTTTTGTGATGGATCTAGTTTCATACTGACGGTTTTTCTAACCGGAAATGGATACGGAAACCAAACGCTGTTCCAAATCCAAGCATCTATTTGTGTATCAAAACGTAATGGTGTAGGTAAAACGTGATCACTAATGGACGAGTCGTGAGTTGTTACAAAACTAAAAAGTTAGACTATGTGAAATAAGGGGATGTCGAGGATAATTAAGCATGATTCATTTACGACATTTATCTCAAGGTTTTGACCTTGCAAACGGAACAAAACACACGAGTAAGGAACGTCATTGCGTGGTATTCAATAATGACACAGTTTTATTGAATTTGAACAAGAATACACGATTTGAAACAATTGTGAATGAACATGGAAATGTTTGTAATATTTTTCGTCACTTGAATAACCGGTATTGATCTCCGCTGATAGAATCGGAGTAACTTATAATAACCACAGTGAATATCAGAATTCCAATTTTTCGCTATGCGTTCAAAATTATAGAAATGTATCCCCTTCGCAGTGAAAATTTGCTCAAATTCTTCTGCAAACCAAATTCCTGAGCCAAAATTGTTCTTGGCCGTGGTGAAATAGTTGAAATTTAAATAAGAAGAAAACTAGACATGGCGGACGGAACTGAAAAACATCTGCGCATGTCAGGAACTTTCGCACGCATGAGACCATAGGAAGCAGTAGACTAAAATGGCGGAATATTTTAAAATTGAAAAGCGGTGCGGTTTTCTTTCAAGGCTAAGAAACAAGCAGAGAGGTTGGGCTTATAACTATCGCTTAAGACTGTCCTTCAATAGGGACACGAAATTTATTTTACACATCATGTTTTCAGTGGATGAAGGAAATTTTAGAATTACCGCTATATCAATTAACACATGGTAATGCTATGGATTTGTTACCTGTCCATGCGCTCTGACGACTTTAGTGAGGAGCTTTGTTTTGGAAGAGTGAAGATATTATACCATTAGAAAACATTACCAGGATCTAAACAAGACTTAAACGAGTAGATAAAATTAAATAAATATCGAGGATTACTTTAAGTCTCAAGTGATCCTTATTGTACCTGAATTTTGCAGCCATAGTGGCATCCGCTGGGAATGCTTGTCCTAATTCTACGGATCCAATTATTCAGAATTCTGGAGAGGACGCCACATTATTTTACAAAAGATCAAATCATGAGAGTGAAAAAGAGTTTTCTGGCTATCGGGCATTTGTAAATTCGTCTTTATTTGCCTACCTAACGAAAAATGAATCAGAAGGCACTTGTTCTGGATCATTAAGGGAGGTTTGTTTCAAGGGGAAGACAGAATTCAAGAAGTGGAATCAAAGCCTTTTGATAATAAAGATTTTCGATGTCACTGTAAACGATAGTGGACTGTACGCAGTATGGACCTCCTTCTCTGGTATTACCCCACACGATGACAAAACAGAGAAATGTTTACAAGTAATACATCTGAAAATAAAAGGTAAGGAATTTTTTTATGACTCTAGCAATATTTCAATCATATCATCATTAACCTGTGAACTGGTACATCCCAGGGCCTCTTGAAAAACTATTTTACTAGATTATAATTTTTCTGATAAGAATATCTAAGATAATCTCCCTAAGACTTAAAATTCCTTGTTAAATCCGTTCCTAATATCGTTCATAATGTAATTGTATTTGTTATGAATGACCACTGTTTTTCTTAAAAATCAATTATTGAAAGTCCCAATTTGTTATTTCTATGATAACTCCTCAGAAACCAACTCAAGTCCAACTCCTCACTCAATGTCACATTCGACTCTGGTCTACAGCAGCAGTACAACTAGCTCTGGTAAGCGGTTCTTTCCTTAAATTTTGTCTTTTTCATTTTATCTTCAGTTTTATTTACTTGAAAGTCTATCTCTTTTACCTTAATTTTCAGAGTTAATACTGTATCCTTATATTCTAGGTGCCAGCAATTCACTCAGGGCCTTACAAACATGTAACAGTCTTGTGTGGATGATATCAACCATTACTGCAACTGTCATGATGAGTGTGAATCCTAGCACTGGGTTTTTCCATTTATAACGTCCGGAAAGATTTTGAGAAGTAGAAGTAGTTCTGAAACAACAAGGAGAATTTGCAGTATGAACTCGGTTTTTTTTTAGTAGAGACCTCTGTAGTTAAAATTATCTAATTGTTATTTAGTTTAAAGACTTTCGCAAAAAATATTATTTTGACAAGACAAACCCTTTTCTATGTATTGTATATTTGCTGATACATTTTGCTAGCCTCAACTGAAGAAGTATTTCTCATACAGCTAACAGCCAAGTGCTCTTATAAATAGAAACCAATTGGAATAAATTTGAGTCCCACAAAGTGGCCGATTTATTGTTTAAACGAGGAAGGAAGGTCGAACTTGCTGATTGTATCAGGTCTTAAGACAAATGGGATGTGTTACGTGCACGAATGACCAACAAATGTCCGCTAACAAAGCATATATGAAAATAGACTCCCGAGTACGATATATGGCACGCAACAAAAATGTAACAACAAGCAGTTACCCATTTTAACTATTATTTAATTAGTTTTACATTGTTTAATCTACTTAGGTTAAAGATTAAGTAAAGCAGTTCGTAAAGCAGGCTTACAATCCTTCATGCCGTGTAAGTGTTCATCGTCTTGATCAACTTCGAATTCCAACCTCGATCCGCCGACTGAAGACCACAATGCTTGGCTTTCTTGATTCATGGCATTCTTTCGTATACACAAATTCTTCCGGAGGACTTCATAGTGAACTCTATATTCTTTGTCCTCTTCCCTTCTCGGGTATCGTCTTTTTCTTCTCTTTCTCCTCTCCGCATCTCGCAAGGTCAAAAGGTCATAGCTTCGTCACATCATAACTTCCACAACTTCAGTCAGCAAGCCACGAGGGTCAGCCCTCGGGCAAATCTTCTTTGTACTTCTCACAAGCCAGCTTTTATACATTTACTTTAGTTATCTAGAATGTTCTATTACTATTTATAGCGTATTACAAGTTGTACTATTTTTGGAAACTGCTGAGTCACATGAAAGAAGTTTCTGGAATATTACAGATTATAGATAATTCTAGAAAAGTCTGGGATTGCGTGACAGATTCAGTAAAAATAATTCGATCCTCGTAACAGATGAATTCGAGAAACATGCCACGCCTTAAACTGAGAGCTCAAGACTAAGTCATTCTCCAACCAAAACATGTGACAATTACTCAAAGAACCCTCTATTGTTATGAAATTGGAGTCACCAGATAGTCTTGTGAGTGTCTGGAAATTATTGTCCAATCAGTGTTGGGTGATAGACCCTTTCCTCGTTTAGTTTGACTCTTCAGTATTCCCAGCCCTTCCTCATAATCTTTATAGGTTTGTAAAAAACAAAAAGAAAGATTCAATTTGATTTAAGAGATTGAAGCCGACACTTTACCTTGTTTGAAATGAACTAATAATCAAGTCTCTCTCGGCATGTGTTTTGGGCACTGGGAAATTCTAAAAAAAGTATTTACCGAGACTTCCCATGCAAGGCCTCTATCATGGTGTGGGGCGAATTTTTGATCTTCAGAGGGAACTCAGTTCCCCCTAGCCGAATTTGCAGAAATGTTTTCAGTGGGCAAACCTCGTCATGAACTACCACCGAAAAAACTTAAGTCAAAGGAAAAGCTTTAACTAGACCCAAGGTAATTATTGCAGGTTTTCTCATTACACATGAGGGGACGCAAATGGTCTGCACTGGAAGTACACATCAAACTCCCCAGGCGTTCTAATCCAATTAAATATGTGGTTTTTATGTCAGCGTTTGCATGGTTAATATCGTTAGCGCCCCTTTCGGTTGGATCTGGACAGTGTCTGTTTTTTGGATCTGGACAATGTTCTTTTTTTTTTTCCCAGATTGCTTTGTAGTGCATGTAGTTTTCTTAGTTATTTTCCCCAAAAACCCAAAAATGGCGCAGAGGAAAGGTTTTTCGACCTTCTCTCGCGTCGTCAGTGATGCATTGAGCGAGCATAATTACTAGGCAGGTATGTGCTCACGACAGAATTTTGTGGAATTACTCCTCTGCAATATTTTAAGCGATCGCCGATCGTGACGACTTTTCCAGAAGATTTCTGCCGAATTAAAAGCGACAAACTTCGGCTTCTCAATCGGTGCCCCTTCGTCAACAAGAAATATTCCAGCGCATTTGAAGTTGTTTGCTCGTCTTTTGGGCTTGTATCGGTTATTCTGAGGAAAAAAAGAGGTTCTGAAGAGGGAGGATCCGCCGCGATTTATAAAGTTAAAAGAATTTTTGAATGGCTTGGATTTGAGTTCCCTCAAGGGAGACGGCAACGACTTGAATTGCGAGCGACCACGTGCAGCTCGGCGCCTTACAATGACCCCTCAATTCAACACTCCGCCTAGTACGAAAGAAATGCCTGTCTCGGTTCATTTGACTCCTCCAAACAGTGGCAGTCTTAGTTCTCCTAATCTAAAGGAGATTTCTGAAAGGAATGATTTGGAGACCCCAGAAAAGACGGTTCTGTCCTGCTGTACTGGTTGACGAGGGAATTACCATTGTTCTTTCTTTGTTTAGGAGTCATCGGTTAGCTATTGTGTATTGTTCGGTCTTTTGTATTGGCTCTTGTGAACCGGTACACGAGGACAGAACCGAAAAGTCTTTCCTTATTAAGAAAAGGGGGAGCCGCGTTCTCCAATTAAGATGCACAAGGCATCTGTGAAAGGAGCCGAGAAAATTTATCAACGGTGCTTTCCAGCATGTGTGCATTTGGCGATCCTGAGGCCAAGGCTATTGTAAATGACATTGTGGAGGATGTGGCCCTAAAGAAAGGAGTTAAACAGACGGTGGAAGAGCTTGTTGATGATGAAACAATTTTCCTTATACGTGGAAAGCCTCCTAGTTCCAGATTGGGTGCTCTTATATTTCAAGACCAAGGCAAGGGTATCTGGTAATACTTGGCAAGCTGTAATCAATATCACCAAACTTGGAAGGACAGGGGTAAGTAAAGTCTGTTATTAGTTATCAATCTTAAGAGGCTTCTTTTGGAAAGGATATGTCTGCACTCAGATTTAATTTATCCCAACTAGGAAGCAGTTCCACAGTAACAAATTTAATGCTTGAAATTGGTAGAAGAAGTGCAAGTCTCATTATTATTTACTATTACTATGATAATAGCTAATTTTTTTAAACCTCAGTTATATCAGATGTATTTTTCATGTTAATTTTGTTCTTTTAATTTTTCTTTTGCTTTCTTTCTTTGGCTTCCGTTTTAGAAATCCTCTGACACACCAATATTGTTGAACCTTAACCAAATGAAGGCAGCCAAAAAAGTGATCTTTGGAGTTTGTAAAGAATACATGGATGTGAAAAAGGTGCCTTCTCCTTTACAAGGTTATCAGGTGGATTTGTTTCCTGTTTCGGAGTTGATTGTCTGCAACAAAGGCTGCATAATGTGTGCTCACCAACTCTCAAACTTCTCATGAAGATAGATGGAAGACCCTTTTGGGGTAAATACTGACTGTCAGGTTTAAGTCTGCTGCCATAAATTATAAAACAATACCTTATCTCAGATTAAGTGTGTGGTTGTGCATAATTTTTGTTCCCATGAGTGAGAATGAAATTAACCATTTCTATTATTATTTTTTTATGATCAGGTAGAAATCAGGTGTTGGTAGGTCTGGTTCCCCGTCTTAACCCTGTTTACAACATACTGAGTGCAGAGTCAGTTTACCCACTGGCCATTGCCAATTGTAAAGAAAACAGGTTCATCATTAATTTCTATTATTTTATGTCACTAAAATACTTCTTCTCCTTTGCTTGACTTGGTTACAAAGTTTTTAATTTGCACAGTAGAGACACTTTCTTATGAAGTTTTCCTTACTGAAAGCTTATAGTTTTATAGAACATATGTTACAGGGTTCATAGTTGTATTGTTGACTCAATTTCCAGTACTGGCTCTAAGATCTGACAAATGTAATACACATAAATACACACACACACACACACACACACACACACACACACACACACACACACACACACACACACACGAATAAAATAAAATAAATACCCACATATTATGAATTACAGGAAGAGGAAAAAAACTGCAAATCCTTTTGCATTATAAGAACATTACCCCAACATATGCTCTGAATAAACAACAAGTTTCATCGGTTGTCTTCATGCCTAATGTTATTTTGATAGGGAAAGCCTGAAGGTACTTTTAAAGGATCTAAATGAACAAAAGAGAATCATCAAGAACCAAGGAATTTTTGTTGATGGCATGAAGTTCAATGTAGAATTTGATGGTAAGATGTTCCTATCATTTTGTTACATAAAGGTTATTTGCAAGAACATTAACCTTAATCTTTTTAAAAGGGAAGATGCTGACTTTCTTTTTAGAAACTTAATTGAGGGTTTTTTTTTTCATTATCAGTGACCATTATTTTAAACAATAAGTAATTTTCTACATGTACCAGGGGTATATCTTATCATAATTCTTTATTGTTGTTGTTTTTTGTCATATCTTAGTTTCATTGGACTACAAAACACTGATCCTTCTTTTGGTAAAGAAAGGGGATCTTGATTTTCAACTTGGTGGTCGAGGGGTAGATGTAGAATTCTGCTTTATATGCAATGCAATCAGGGTTAGTATTCGTGTTGGTGTACATGTGGATCAATGAGCATTTTTTAGTTGAAGTTCATCAGTTACAATACACAAGCTACAGTCTTCTCTAGACTAATAATGCAACCACAAAACTTTGTAAGATAATATTAATTTATTTTGAGGTAATTTCATTTCCCATTAGGGTTGCAAATGTCATGAAGTGGCCCCAGATGAAACCTGCCTAGAATGCCTACGAAGCAAGTGTAACATAGGCTGGTATACTTTAAGTTTAGCCTTTCATGATCATTATATAATACACAGGCTTATGTAGGAAGTGCTTGAGGCCTTTTGGGTAGCAAAGTTGATGCATTGGTAAGAGCAGCCACCTTCCGCCATTTATTTATTGCCATGATATTCGTAAGACTATTTATTTTTATCTATAAATAATAATAATAAACTTTAATAGTGTCAGGGGTATTTAGCTTGAAGCTAATTGGGGACACAACTTGAAACGTTGGTTTTTGCCGAGGGAGGAAAACTGGAGGACCCAGAGAAAAACCCGCGGAGCAAGGATGAGAACCAACAAACTCAACCCACACGTGACGCCAGGTTCGGGAATTGAACCCGGGCCACAGTGGTGGGAGGCGATTGTTCTCACCACTACACCATCCCTGCTCCTCTTGGGGTACCCATTCACAATTTAATTATTGTAAATGCACCATTGTTATCCATAATTTGCAGATCAACTGGAATCCGGGATGGTCTCCTTTTTCTCCTCGATGAATAGTTTACTAGCATTCAGTTGTGTGCACTACATATGGAGATGTGCAATACAGAGCAGTTGCTTGCATCCATCGGTCTGATTGCCTACAAGATTGGTTCACTTCCAGAAGCCAATCAAGCCCTGAAGTGCTTTGGCCCAGAGTCTTTTCATGGTGATAGAATTTCTGTGAAGAAGAAGAGTGGTCAGGAGTCTGCTATTTCAAAGCAGAATATTCATGTTAGCTCTATGTCGGGTGCGTGAGTGGTCAAATTATTGGCTTTGTGTGTATTTTACAATTGATTCACTTTGTGGGTATATCTATTATTTTTCCCATTGTGATAAAACACATTTCAGGTCCAACAGCATTTGAAATTCTTTAAAACCTTGAAGAGATTGTGGGATTCTCCCTTCCGCAGGACAAGTTGAAGCTTAACTAGACAGATGTAAACACAGCTAAAAATTTTTTTCTTAACTGTTACATTTTGTCAGTCCCGTGTTGATGTAAGTCTTTGATACCAGAGGTGGCATTGGCAAGTACCTTCACTTGTGGTTCAACAGTTCTTGTTTATTTTTCTTTAAGTTATGAGGTGTGGTTTTTATTGTGCAGCGCCCAGATGTTTCGTCAGAGAGCGCTTTTGAAATGGGCACCATTTGTAAGTACTTGCTTCCTTTTCAATTTCACAGTATGCACTAGTTACCTTTCTTATTTAGTATTTAGTATTTATTACCTTTCCTATTAATTATATGTAGAAGTCTGTACTTGAGGTGGCACACCCTAAAGTGCAGTATAACACAGCATTTTTGTATTTTTACACTCTTTCTATGATCTTAACTAGTAGACTGTACTTTAAGGTGGCACACCCAAAAGTACAGTATAACCCAGTATTTTTGTATTTTTACACTCTTTCTATGATTGTAGTCAGTAGACTGTACTTTAAGGTGGCACACCCAAAAGTGCAGAATAACCCAGCATTTTTTTATTTTACACTCTTTCAATGATCATAGTCAATAGGCTGTACTTTAAGGTGGCACACCCAAGAGTGCAGTATAACCCAGCAATTCTGTATTTTTAAACTCTTTATATGATCGTAGTCAGTAGTCTGTACTTAAAGGTGGCCCACCCAAAAGTGCAGTGTAACCCAGCATTATTGTATTTTTACACTCTTTCTATGATCATATTCAATAGGCTGTACTTTAAGGTGGCACACCCAAAAGTGCAGTATAACCCAGCATTTTTGTAATTTTACACTCTTTCCAGGATCGTAGTCAAAAGGCTGTACTTTAAGGTGGCACACCCAAAAGTGCTGTATAACCCAGCATTTCTCTATTTTTAAACTCTTTATATGATTGCAGTCAGTAGTCTGTACGTTAAGGTGGCACACCCAAAAGTGCAGTGTAACCCAGCATTTTTTGTACTTTTACACTCTTTCTATGATTGTAGTCAGTAGGCTGTACTTTAAGGTGGCACACCCAAAAGTGCAGTATAACCCAGCATTTCTGTATTTTTAAATTCTTTATATGATCGTAGTCTAGTCTGTACTTTAAGGTGGCACACCCAAAAGTGCAGTTTAACCCAGCATTTTTTGTACTTCTGCACTCTTTCTCTGATCATAGTCAATAAGCTGTACTTTAAGGTGGCACACCCAAAAGTGCAGTATAACCCAGCAATTCTGTATTTTTAAATTCTTTATATGATTGTAGTCAGTAGTCTGTACTTTAAGGTGGCACACCCAAAAGTGCAGTTTAACCCAGCATTTTTTGTACTTTTACACTCTTTTTCTGATCATAGTCAATAGGCTGTACTTTAAGGTGGCACACCCAAAAGTGCAGTATAACCCAGCATTTTTGTATTTTTACAGTCTTTCTATGATCGTAGTCAATTTAAGACTGTACTTTAAGGTAGCACACCCAAGAGTGCAGTATAGCCCAGCAATTCTGTATTTTTAAACTCTTTATATGATCGTAGTCAGTAGTCTGTACTTTAAGGTGGCACACCCAAAAGTGCAGTGTAACCCAGCATTATTGTATTTTTACACTCTTTCTATGATCATATTCAATAGGCTGCACTTTAAGGTGGCACACCAAAAAGTGCAGTATAACCCAGCATTTTTGTATTTTTACACTCTGTCTAGGATTGTAGTCAAAAGGCTGTACTTTAAAGTGGCACACCCAAAAGTGCTGTATAACCCAGTATTTCTCTATTTTTAAACTCTTTATATGATTGCAGTCAGTAGTCTGTACGTTAAGGTGGCACACCCAAAAGTGCAGTGTAACTCAGCATTTTTTGTACTTTTTCCCTCTTTCTATGGTTGTAGTCAATAGGCTGTACTTTAAGGTGGCACACCCAAAAGTGCAGTATAACCCAGCATTTCTGTATTTTTAAATTCTTTATATGATCATAGTCAGTAGTCTGTATTTTAATGTGGCACACCCAAAAGTGCAGTTCAACCTAGCATTTTTTTCTACTTTTACACTCTTTCTCTGATCATAGTCAATACGCTGTACTTTCAGGTGGTACACCCAAAAGTGCAGTATAACCCAGCAATTCTGTATTTTTAAAGTCTTTATATGATCATAGTCATTAGGCTGTACTTTCAGGTGGTACACCCAAAAGTGCAGTATAACCCAGCAATTCTGTATTTTTAAAGTCTTTATATGATCATAGTCATTAGGCTGTACTTTAAGGTGGCACACCCAGAGACGCCCCTTCGTCAACAAGAAAAATTCCAGCGCATTTGAAGTTTGGATGGCCGAGGGGTGGGCGCCTATTCAAGGAAATACGGTATATAGATTACTTGAGGCTGTGCGCGTTATTTCGTGTTGTTGCATAATTCATGTTATCTCGTATTGCCCAGTTTTTCAGGAAATCAGTCGTCGTCGTGTGTTTACGTCCTACGAAAACGTCGCATCAGAAATTTCATGATCTAGCTTTGCAAAAAAATGTACCAGCTTTTGTTTTGCCTTGACTTATTCATTGATTTTTTTTTTTTTTTTCGCAGCATTTTGTGTTTTGAAGTTCTCTTCCCGTCGCGGTTTGCAGGGCGCCTTCTAGCAGTAAATGAAACTGTTTTTCAAATTTGTCTCAAATGACCATTTATTATTGTCGCTCTGCTGTAGATAGGTGAAGAGCTCAAAGAGCAGAACAGTTTGAGTCACAAGAATTTCTTCACACTATATATCCCAGAAGCGCTTAGGTATTACTCTGAATGCCAGGACTTCAGCCTGAGTGAACCAGAAAGGATAGAAAACACTTCCCTATATTAACCATGAATGAAAACCTAAGTGTGTTATATATCCCAGTAGCGCTAAGGCATTACAATGAATGCCAGGACTTCTACCTGGGTGAACCAGTAAGGATAGGCAACAATTACCTAGATTACCCCGTGATTGTCAAAGAAACTAAGTATGTTATGTATTCCAGAAGCACTAAGGCATTACTCTTAATATCAGGACTTCAGCCTGGGTGAACCAGAAAAGATAGACAGCACTTCCCTATATTAACCATGACTGAGAAGCTAAGTATGTTATATATCCCTGAAGCAATCAGGCATTAGTTACACTAAATACCAGGACTTCAGCCTGTGTAAACCTAAAAGGATAGACAACACTTCCCAAGATTGACCATGAATGAAAAACTAAGTATGTTATATATCCCAGAAGCGCTCAGGCATTACACTGAATGTCAGGACTTCAGCCTGGGTGAACCACAAAGGATAGACAACACTTCCCTATAATATTCGTGAATGAAAAACTAAGTATGTCATGTGTCCTAGAAGTGTTCAGGCATTACTCTGAATGCCAGGACTTCAGCCTGGGTGAACCAGAAAGGATAGACAACACTTCCCTATATTAATCATGAATGAAAATCTAAGTATGTTTTATATCCCAGAAGCACTCAGGCATTACAATGAATGCCAGGACTTCAGCCTGAGTGAACCAGAAAGGATACACAAAACTTCCCAAGATTGACCATGAATGAAAAAATAAGTATGTTATATATCCCAGAAGCACTCAGGCATTACACTGAATGCCAGGACTTCAGCCAGGGTGAACCAAAAAGTATATACAACACTTCCCTATACTGACCATGAGAGAAAAGCTAAGTATGTTATACCCAGAAGTGCTCCGGCATTACTGTGAATGCCAGGACTTCAGCCTGGGTGAACCAGAAAGGATAGACAACACTTCGCTATATTAACCATGAATGAAAAGCTAAGTATGTTATATATCCCTGAAGCACTTAGGCATTACATTGAATGCCAGGAATTCAACCTGGGTGAACCAGAAAGGAAAGACAACATTTCCCTCTATTAACCATGAATGAAAAACTAAGTTTGCTATATATCCCAGAAGCCCTCTGGCATTACGCTGAATGCTATATTAATCAAAGAAATATGACAAATAAATAAATATCTCAGAAGTGATCAGGCAACACTAAACAAAAGATTATTATCACAGGATTAAACTTCAAGAAAATAGATTTCTTTAAAAGAAAACAATGTTGACTGTGCCATACTACAATGGGTGCACACAATTTAAAAATTCAAATGTTATACATTGCATGCAGAGCACACAAATTGATATCACATGGTTCCTCTTCAAGGGGATAGAGGAAGTCATCTCTTAACCCTGTCCATCTGAAACAGACAGAAAAAAAAAACAGTGAATTTAGTTTCCACCTTTATAATCCAAACCTACCATATTTCTGCTGATAACTGTCTGTCAAACTGAGTATCCCAAGTGAGATTTAAAGACATGGGTTCCAAATAGAAAGTGAATTACCATACTGCAAGCTGCACGTTTTTATGCATGTCAATACGGAAATGCAGAGTTGTACCTACCCCCCAATATTTGCTTTGCCCTTTGGGAAACACTCAGCAAAGGCTTCCCCACGAGGAACATCAGGACAGGCACATTCCTATCAACAAAGTGCACGTACGACTTAATAATGAATTAACTTGGCTAAAGTCATATAATATTCACTACTATTTGTAGATATATAATCACTGTTCACCACAGATAAAACATGTTCATGTTTGTGGACAGATTTCTGCCTTTCCATAAAGTCAAGAAAGCTGTCACTAATTGATTACAAATAAATTGCATCACAAATACCGGTAACCTGAAAATGTTTTGTCTGTAGAATTCTGCTATGATGCATGTCATTTAGCAATTGCAGGTATAACCTACCTTAATAACTTTGCAGAATACACAGCACTCTGTGTCCAATTCGGCCTCGCTTGCAAAGTTCGTTGATATATTTGTTAGCATCACCACCTTTTTGCTTGAGTAGCATAACATGGCTAGACTTGTAACATAAAAACATTGCAAAAATATGAAGAGTCAAGATTGGCAGACAGTAATAAAATAACCTGGAAATTTAACGTAGGTACTAAAAGTTGGAATCACCTGAAACCGTCTGAAACCACCTGAAATTTACTTGAGCAGTGGAAGTGAAAGCCACCATTCATCAGCTATATTCTGTCATTTGCAGTAAAATACCTTGCAAAAAATCCACATGTATTTCACTTTTGCAATAACAAAGTCAGTAAAATTCTAGGTCACGCTATAAATTCGTCTCTGATTAAAAAGAAACACAATGTTCAAAATTTCCATGTGAAAATCTTCTGGGCTTTTTCATATATAATTTGTATGATCCCGTTGATAAAACTTCACGTATTTCTTTCGATTTAAAACAGTTTCTTCTTTGCATTCGCGATCCCATGTTGTTATTGTCACGCAAGTGCTTTGTCAAGAAATGAATTCGCATATTCCCGTGCAACTCCCAGCCATTCGTAGAGCTAATTGAGTGTGTTTTCAAAAAGAACAATTGGAATGTTTCCTTGAAGACCTGTTGGTGGTGCCTATTCTTTACTGTAGGGCATTATATACGATATCCGTAAGCCGGGCTCCTTGTGGATAAACTTGATTGTTAACACTTATTTTCTGATGTCACCCGTAATTTTTTAGGTGCTTTCATGTTGTTTTAAATTGTTTCGAGATATTTTCAGGTAATTTCAGATGGTTTCCTTGGGGGTTTCAGGTGGTTTCATCGGTGGTTTCAGGTGATTCCAACTTTTAGTACCTACGGGAAATTTAACTTTAAATGCATCTTCCACCAACCACTGTAAGCTGCAAAATCAAACTCAGGCACTTTGCGGGATCTTTAATGAAATTTAACGGTATTATATGTCATTTTCCTGCCAAGCAGAAATGAGTTCTGATACACCACAAAACCAGCATGCAAAACTAAACATAAGGCAGCAAATACACTTAGCCGGTTTATGACGTCACTCCATAACAACCAGCCTTTTCGAATATTTGAACTTCTGTTTACCTGAGTCTCGTGATGACTCTTCAAATGGATATTTTTCTGACTACTAATACGTTTAAAAGTTGTCTGTGCCAAAAACGGCCTTGAATATTGAGCCCGCCTGCGTCTTGCATCGTCTCCAAGCGCCCTCCGAAGCATTGTTGCTGATCTTGAATAATTTACATCTAAAACTGTTGTTAATCGTGGTCGCTTCACATCACTTTCCATTTCTTCTTTAGAATTAGCCTTAAGCATGATAAGTCCGCTTTCGTTGCCTACCTGTTTTGTATCCAGATTTGGACAAAATGATTTTTTATCTATCAAGTTTGCATTAGCCACATTTGGTCCACCATTGATGCCAGGCAGAACTTAAGCCAGGCAGAACTTAAGCCAGATTACCCGCCTTCTTCTGCTGTTGCTTTCGCTTTCTCCATTCTCTACTTTGTTTACGTTTTTCCTTGGGGGTATTTTTTCGCTATTTTACCTCCCGTTTATTTGGTATTTCCAGCTTAGTGGAGGTCTCAAGGTCCGCCGACATTTTATTAATGTATTCCCAAGCAAGAAGAGCGAATTACTTGAAACAGTACGCGCATCCGATTTCGTAATTTACAAAAACTTTGTTGTTCTCGTGAAAAATGAGAGCCGTCTTATTGAAACTTGATGACAATATAAGCCGGCAAAGAAAACACTGTAGAAGCAATTATCTGTCACATCGATGTCAGCAGCAACAAGATTATGACGCTTTACAGGAAAGCTGCCTGGAGCGCTCAAAAAGCCCCATACATTTTCTTAGACTTTTAGTCTAAGAAAATGTATGGGACTTTCCGGGATACTTGCAGTGCAGATGATTTGCGTCCCCTCATGAGATTCACAAGGAAATTCTCAAATTGTTTGTGACCGAATAAACCCTGACACAGAACACTCAAAGAATGTGTTGTCAAAGCTTGAAGTTTTCTGGAGAATTTGTATCCTTCCAGAGATGCTTGGAAGGTGGTACACTAGAAGGTGTGATCAGCCTGACAGAGTGCCTGATGAGAATGCGATTTGCTTTTGTCGAGGGAGCCATAGTGATGGAGTAATACCCTGCAGTAATGTTGATTGTCCTTATGGAAAATTCCATAAAACATGTTTGGCTTTAGATAATGTGTCGATACCTAAGAAATGGTACTGTCCTCATTGCTGTAAGCTTTCACAGTATCAGAAAGGAAAGAAAGCCTCAAACCAAAAAGTGCAATCTACAATCCATCAAGCTGCAATGAAATATAATACTATTTGTGTTTGTAATGGCAAGGCATCCACTATAGATAGGCTGGTTGAGTGCCACAACACTACCTGTAAAAATAGGCATTTTTTTCATTTGTGGTGCTTGGGATTGAAAAGACTGCCTAACAATTCCAAAACAACCTGGTTGTGTCCTGATTGCAGTGGAAAGAAAACCACTACTACCACTTCTGCTTCTTCATTACCTGAGTCACCTGTTGCTTCAAACTTATCAGACGATAATGATGATGATGACAGTGATATTGAGATTACGAAAGTGTCAACTGGCTCTATCAACAAATTCAGTGCTCTTAAGAGGTTAGACAGCTCAGACTATAACATTATCAAAGATCCTACTGGATGGCTTACTGGGGACATTATTCAGCATGCTCATGTCCTCATAAAACAATAAAATCAATCAATTGGGGGTTTTCAGCGCCCAATTTTGGGTAGAGTTAGAAACTTCGATGTAGAGTCTGGTGAATTTATTCAAATCTTAGACACTGGAAGTGATCACTGGGTTTGTGTAAGCTCAATAGGATGTACCCCTGGCATAGTTAACCTCTATGATAGCTTATTTCATCATGCCATTTGCCAAGAGATTGAGGAACAGACAAATGACCTACTAGGTGGGAATTTGATCAGTCTTAATTCTTTACCTGTGCAGCAACAAAATAATGGCAGTGATTGTGGTGTGTTTTCTGTTGCCTTTGCAACATGTCTAGCTTTTGCTACAAACCCCAGCCATGTTACTTTTGATGTTCCAAGAATGCGCTCCCATTTGTTAGCTTGTTTCAAAAGTGGCAGGATAAGCATGTTTCCATTTATTTAGTAACAGAGCTAATAACAATAGCTAATTTATAACATTGTGCCACTTACTGCAAAGGCAAGAATGTCTTGTGATTTTTTTCTGATGTTTGGTTGCCATACAGAATAGTAGGAAAACAATTGTCACATATTGTAATTCTACGTTGCATTTGACACAAGTGTACAAATTATTGTTAAACACATGTTCAGTCAATATAGAGTTTTGATAGTAATGTCCACATGTATATCTAGGTACAGTACTTGTACTAATTAGGTGAAAACATAAATATGCCGTAGCTTCTTTGCAATAAATGTACTTATTGTCACTTCCCCCTTTAGTTTCGGAACAATTAGTAAATCTTATATATTACAAATACATGTTTAAGACATTTGTTCAGTCAGTTCATTAAAACACACACATTTATTTTTATTTGACAGTAATTTAATCATAACATTAGCAAACAAGGATTTGTATTAAAAAAATGAATATATGAGTATCTTGTCCTCCAATCATTGCTTTCATTGTCAAGTCAATCTAATGGTACTATACATGGGCAACAATTGACAAGGGCTGAACAAACTCTTAATATACAGTCAATTAGAGGTTCCTGGCTCTGTGTGCTACTTAAAAATTTTGTAGGTAGTGTACCTTCCAATATGGTATACTTTCGTCGCAGCAACCCTATCACTCTCTCAACGTGAATCCTGACACTAGCTATTCCTCTTGATCTTTCTACATCAACTGGATCTAGTTGGGCCTTTCCTTTTGTAAAAGCAGGAATGACAAGCTTCCCACTTTTTAATCCCACGCTTTCAGAAATCGTGAAACCTCTATCTGCTATTACTGTGTCTCCAGGAACTAGCTTGTCTAAAATACCACAGTTCTCTGCAATGAACTTATCTGATGTTCGTCCACCCCAAGCTTGAGAAACAAATGATATTGTTCCTTGGGGTGTTATACCTATGAGTACCTTGATGGTATTGTGGTGCTTCTATGAGCTGAATGTTTGAGCTCGAGCCAGTAGATTCGATGGCTTTTCAATAAAAACTTCAAAGCAGTCTATTATCACAGTCACTTTTTGTCCGAATGTGTACTGAAAACACGTTGGCATGGTTTTCCATAACTGGTCTCTATTAGGCCAATAAATAAAACAAGAAAGTCTGGAGTCCATGGCAACTATCCAGGAAGTAAATATCCTTGAAACACTTGAAAGGGACACAACAAAGCGGTATGCTAAATCTTGGAATGGCATATCCAAACGAAGCTTCATTAAAACCATAACAAATTCTTGGAAGCTACTTAAGATTGTAGAGCCATGTTTTCGTGCAACGTGGGGAGCTACATGTTCAAACACTACCATAAGTACTTCATAGGAGGGTAATCCAGTATAAAAACGGATTTTATCCGAAGAATCAAAAAATCCTTCGTCTGGAGCTCGATAAACAGAGCTTGTAAACATGTAGTTGAATTCATCAATCTGTGTGTCGGTATTTGATGAGCCTTCGCAAACTATTTCAAAGTCCTCTGTGGACGTTGAGTTTTCGACCATATGTAAGGTTGTCTCCCCGACCGTCTCACATTCGCCATCATAAAAATCTTTACTGCAAGAAGGCTCAGAGCAAAGTAACTTACCAGTAGATGAATCGTCAATACAAGAATCAATTTTCTGAACAATTGATCCGCTTTTATCTAGCTCCTTTCTTTTCTTAGCCGCTTCCATTTCTTGGCGCTCCAAAGAACGTTTCCTTCGATCTTTTGCTCGTTCGGCCCTACATTCCACTGCTTCTCTTTGTAGATCTTTCTCCTTGCTTCTCTGTAAATCTTTCGGCTTGCCTAGGTTTACAGTTGGCACCCAGTCAACATTGTATTTGTCCCAAACAGCAGCGGCTTTGCCTGAAACAAAGTGTAGACTGCAAACGCGTTCGCTCTCGAGCACTCTCTTTTCCTTAGTATCGCCTCGACTAACTGCAGAAATCCAACGAGTTCTTCGCTCTCTGGTTAGCTCTTCGTGTTCTTCTCCTTGATTTGAAACAATCTTCGGTATACAATGAAATTTTCTTTGATGTTTTTCGCTTTTAGAACCGCAACCAACGACTATACAATGCACCATATCTCACACTTCTTCTCCATCTACTATCATTGTTTACCTTTGAAGGGGCACAAAGATGGCGGTTAGCAACCGTTGTCAAGTGTGGTGTCACGTGGGTGAAAGTCACCAATTAAATGTAAGGCCTACAATCTTTCTCCTTTCCAGGAATATTGATTGAAAAGCCTGAGGTTTGAATCCTCACATGCGTCCACCCAGAAGTTTGTCTTTCTGCTCTGCTATAAGAACGCTTGGTAGCGATGTTAAATAAATTGAGGTTTGAATCATCACAAAGGTCCACGCAAATTTCTTCCTCTGCCCAGCTGATAGAGCAGATGTTCCTTATGAATATTGACCCAGCTCTTACTTTTTTTTGTCTTCCAGCTGATAATGTGATGCGCAATTTTTCTGAGATAATTGATTTTTGACTGATATGATATAAACAATTAGTTCTCGTGGCCCCTCTCAAGTTAAGCTCCAGTCACCATTCCGTTCTGCAAATGCCATTATTTTTTAATGTTGTTCAGTTAAAAAGCAGATACTCTCCAACCTGTCTTTAGTCTTTTTGTATTCTTTTGACTTTGAATGTCAAGGGTGCCGGAGAAAAGAGAAAAGTAAATCCCCGCTTTAACACAGACACAGTCCTCTGGTGGTTACAGCCGAGAACCGACTTGTCACTAGCCTCCGGGTTTGAGACCTATTTAACGGCTCAGTGCTCGTATCAATCAATGAAAATAAAAAAAAATCATAAAGCATAAAAATAAAAACGATACGGGTATATCATTGCCGAGGTACCAGAGGGTAAGAACAAAGTATGGGCAATCTGCACTGCACCTCTCCTCAGGACGCGAAAATAGACAAGCACTGAGAGGAGCGCACGAAACTCTCCTCCCAGCTGGGATCACCTTCTCTGGGCTGACTGCAGGAGGTTCGAATCCTCGCAAGGGACAGATTGTAATGTTTTCTTATTTCACTATCCTACATATGATACCATTAGCTTTCTGTGATCCATCTTGTCTGCTGGGAATGAAATGTCTTCTTCTGAAACACTATCCTCAAGCTGAAAAAGAAGTGTGCTTGAACTAAATTTGCAATAGCTATAAACTGAAGCTAAACTCAAGTATTTGTTCCTGACAAAATTCCATACAAATGTGACGTAAATTTGACACTTGCTTTACATTTACCTTGCTTATTGAGCAAAGCTGTTCATTTGCTATAGATTTGCATTGGGATCTAACAAAAAAAGAAGTAAAAACCCTTATTTAGTGGCCATTTGCCAGTTCCCTGAGGGTGGCCCATTTACTGGGTTCAACTGTATTCAGAATAAAATTTAATGTAAATGAAACTGGAATTAAATGTGGTTGATCTATTTACCTTTGCTAGAAATCCGAGGGAAATAATAATTCAGGCCACAGGCCTGCCAGTCATCCACTTAGAGGCTGATTACATGAGTCAGGCTGGCCTGCCCACATAATGCCATCCTAGCAAACGGTGAACTCGGCTCATGTAATCCACCCTTACTAAAACAACTAATCGGACAAACAAAAGTGCCAGGCCTCTGCCTACCACAGACATAACATTTTATTGTTTTCATAAACCCTGCGAACATATATTGCACAAAACTAACAAATTATTTTGACTTCGGCCGAACAAATTGTCTACAATATAATTAATGTGTTCTATAGCTCATGTCTCCAAAAATCAAGTCACAATAAATCCTAACAAACTGTCATTTACAATTAAACTGAATAAATAGCTTTATTAATCAAAAGCATTGGTATGCAATTAAAGAATGGGTAAAAGAAAGACTTCTGTCACTTGAAAGCACTGATTTACAAGATGTGCCACTTTTTCACCTGCCAACTTACAAAATGCCATTGAGAAAGCTTTCTACAATCATGTTACTGTCACAATAAATGGGAATTTCAGAGAAATAATTCAAACAATAATAATGAATACGTAATAGTTTGTGTTTCCAGCACTCTATAAAGGCAACAAAAAATAACTGTCTGTATCAAGCATTACTATAATGAGGTTAGCACTTTTGGTTATTCTCTGTAGTTGGTCTTTTTCTTTCTTTTTTTTTTTTTGTATATGTATTGTGAAATTTTTTATTTTCATGGATCAGTGTAAATTTCGTTTCATATATACAAACAATGTTATTTGTGGAAATCTCCCTATGAAGCTGACAGACAGTATTGATTTTACAGAAATACATATTAATCTGTTGACTTCATCCAAAGCTTCAAATCATACAGGGTAACAATTTTACATACACATTGGTAGTACAACAAAAGCACTAACTGACAAGATCTGCCATCTCATCATCTGCCAACCTATGATGTGCCATTGAGAAAGCTTTCAGTGCCCTTGTGGGAACAAGTCTTGGCAGGAAAAATAGCAGATTCCTCACTCCCTGAAAAAAAAAAAAAATACAGAACCTAAGAAACAGTGAAAAGCTTCAACAGGATTGTACGTTAGTACACCTAAATTAATCACTTCATATGAAATTTTAATTCCACCTCTAGTTCATTAATTGTATCACTTAATTGTGGTCTTAACTCAAGATCACTAAGAATGCACTTTTTCCTCAAAGAACAAAGGAAGTGGCATTGGAGGTATGTACCAACTGCACAGATCACTCTTCCAAAAGAGAACACATACAATATTCAGGTGGCGAAAACGCCATGACAATATCTTGGCCATTGAAATTTTATTTTTGTGAGTCAGCGGCTCTTGTATTTAGTTAATATGGGCCTTCATGCCGCGATAATACGACTGAGCCCGCTCATACACGCAGAAGAGCAGCAATGTAAATGGCGAGTAGCCTCTGTGACCTCCCCTTTGAAAAATCCAGGCTACGCCCCTGTCACGGTATTACTAACTTTCGAAAGCAGACACCCTTTAGGAAGCTTCAGCTCCATGATTAACTGCTGAAATCTTCCTCGCAATAACAATGTCATTGCATCTAAGTTCGTTGAAACTGAACAAGAAAACCCATACACACATTTTTATTCGAACTGATGAATATCTTTCCAGAGATGAGTTTCGCGTGATCTAACATCAGAAACAGCGCCGTCTCCTCGAAATTTATTGTCATGAATATGATTAGGCTTTGAAGGTCAAATTCTCAGAAAAGCGTATTGACATTTCATCAGCTAATTGGTAAATATTGCCTTCTCAATATTTTGAGACTGAACAGACCGGCTTACAATCGGGATAGTAGGGCACTCAATGCACGGCCAGAGTGATGCAATTCAGTAGATTTGACGGGGGTTTCATAATGACTTAATCGGTTTGCTCATTCAATTAGCCACTCTGACTATTACAGTATATTAGTTGTTTCGTAAAGCACTGAGTTAGTAAGTAGTATTTTCCTTCCAGGAGACCGTTCTTTACGGAGGTTTAATTTAATTTATCGCAAATGCTGTAGACCACGCATAACTTAAACTCACTTAACACGAGACTCTTTCTTCCAACACTTGCAACGCAGTACCCTGCCATGCAAGATTTCCAAAGATTGTATCTTGCCCTGAAAACCCCTTGATTAGCAAGGGAAAAGGAAATGCAACTCTGTTCTGGAAGTTTGAGGTGCGGCCCACAGAGACATGGAACAATTCTATCAATGAGGTGGTTTTCGGTGTCCGGCAGGAAGTATCCTGGATTCCTCCAAAAAAAAACTTCTCCTCATCAACAGCACCGGTGGAGAACTAATAAGAGAAACTACGAGAAAAAGATAAGCTGTAACTTTGACATGTCTCTCTTGCAAGTGGCAGTTACTTTACATCATTTGGATAAAGACGATGAAAATGACTATGGCGTTCAAGTCCGGAGTTCAAGTCCGGAGTTTGGCCTGAGTCCAGCCCCCTTAACGGATAATGTCAAGCTTCGTCTTGAAGGTAATAAGTCCTCGAGTGTCGTAAACACTAAATCATCTTCAAACATAAAGGACTGACAAAAATTTCTCACATATTAAACAAATCTCTAAATGTTTTATACCTTTTAACCATGATCTAATTTTTCCTGGGAACAAGTGAAGAGGATAACTGACAACGGCAGAATGACGGGAAAATTTATCCGTGGTAGCGTAAATAATTTCTTTGGTAAAAAACCATCGTAACATAATTCACAATTTCACGCTGGATGTGATGTGTCTCGTTAACCCTATCAAGAGGTGGAATTAATATCCCAGGAACCTTTTTGACTCTCTTTTTGCCACAATCATAAACAATTAGGGGTGGAAGGAAGTTCGTAGAATACATTAACAGTCTATAACTTAAAAGGAAAAGATATGTTTAACTGATGCCCGAGGTGGCTCAACTGCTACAATGGAAACTGTTGTGAGTTGATACTCATTGAGTATAGACAAGGATTTATTTAGTAATTTATTTGATCAAGTAAAACACAGATCAATTGTTTATATTGAAAATGGTTTTTATTTCTTTTTCTATCACATCCACCTAAAATCTACACTCCTCAACAAACAAACATCTCCGTGAGGAATGGTGATCCACTGATGATAAAATGCCATGCAAGTGGATTTCCCACACCACACCAAACATAACATGACAAAACAGGGGAAAACTATTGGAAAACCAAGCTCTTTATTTCATTTCTCTAAAGGCAAGTGACATCATGGGGAAGTTTACCTGTGTGAAGCTCATAACCAAGCAGGCAAAGACAGCACGAAAATCACTCTCAGAGTTGAGGATTCTGACGATCTCGATTTCCCAACAACGCAGAGAGGTAAATTTAATCAATTTATGTTAACCCCCCTTTGAACTGCCGTAAACTTGTTAGAGAATGTATGTCCTCACACTTACCGATCTCTGAGAAATGAAAACTGGCTTTTTTGTTAAGGATGAAGAGAAGAGTGAGTCCTTTTTTTATGACTTACGAAACGTCTATTGATATAAGTTTCTCTAAAAAAGCAACCTGACATAACTCACTCAGTAACGGTCCACTCTAAATAATTTGGCATTCATCTTTCTCCATTTTTTTCCTTATTAACTATATATTATATCTCTTCTTTCTGTTCCAGGTCCTGAATCGCCACCAGTAACATCAGAGGTTGCTGGTCCTGTGGGGATCATCTGCTTAGTGGCCATTACTGGATTGCTTATTATATTCATTTTGATAACACTCACAGAAATGCAAAGACGTTGCAAAAAAAGGAGATACATTACAAGAAACAAATTGACTTAAAAGTCTCGTGAATCTTACTCCTGTCACTAAGCTGTAGCCAGTATTAGGCTCTCACTCAGTGCACATAATCGATATTCGGTAAAACGAGGAACGGCTAGAGACTGGGAGAAGAAAAAGAAAAGAGAGCCTGCAAGTGTTGTTTTAAATAACCATCACGGAGCAGAGTCTTAGGAAAAAAAGCAACGTATGCCACGTTTCACTTGCGCCTGATTTAGAATGTTTCCATGTACTGACCAAGAACTGGCCAGACATCAAAAGTTTAAATTAACTCATAAAGAAATTTGCAAAGTAAAAATAGGTTCTTATAGGTGTACATTATTGTATGATAATCCAGATTTAGCAAAGGGTCGACCTTCTTCTCTTTAAACCTACAAAGAAGCCGTAGATGGAGTTGTCTTAATGTTTCCAAATTCCTAGTGCACACCCATTCACAGAAGAAAGGAGAATAGAAAAAGAGAATTTTAGGATTCACCCTGACTCGATGTTTTAACACGATGAACACTGGATTTTCTTATATTTATTTAATAGTATACTACTATATATCATATTTATTCGAGCGAGGACGGAGACGCAGTCGATCGATGCAATTGATTATTACGTACGAGGCAACACTTTCAAATGTCTCCAAATATTTTTCTAATAGCTCGGCGATTGGCGGTTTAAAAGCGTATTCGTCGAAGATTAGGTATATATTTAACAACAACAACAACAATCTTTATTTGTACTCACTCTTGCTCAGAAAAATTTACAACAAAGAGAATATTAAAAAGAATAAGTTAGAGTACTGGCTGCCTGGAATAACCATAATGGCTAACGGAGCCAGGCAGCCAGTTGACTTCAGTATTAAATAAAAATAAATTATAAATTATAGGTCAGCAAAAAACTGAAGTACAAATACACACGTAAAAAGAAAATATATATATAAAAAGAAAGGGAGAGAAGAGGAAAAATGCTATCTAAGCTAGGAAGAAAGTCTGAAATAATGAAATTTGCATATAAATAGAAAACATGAAGATATGGAAAGGTGACAGAATTTAACAAAAGACTAATTTACAGGTAATTTTGAAAACAACATAACTGCTTATGAGAAAAGAAGCAACTAATAATCTTTGACAAGATCACATATTACTGAGTCCTTAAAGTTTGAGATAGAGAGGGTTTTCAAATTTTCAGTAATTGAGTTCAATACTTTGGGGCCCTTAAAACTTATATTGAATATTCCATAATTTGTTCTTACTTAAGGTAAGGTATAGGACATATTTGAGGCAATTCTTGTATTATAATTATGTCTTTTATTAACTTGCGTGAAGAAAGTATCAAACGCAACTGGTAAGCGTCTATTGTGAAATTTATGCATAAAAACTGCAATACTAAGAAAAACAAGATCAGGCAGTTTAACAATATACAGGTGTTTGAAGTTTGGACTAGAATGCTCATGGAATTTAGAGAAAGTAATCACTCGCATTGCTTTCTTTTGTAAAATGAACAAAGGCTGGGTAGTTGAAGAATAGGTGTTACCACAAGAGATTAAACCATAGTTTAAGAAGGGATATATTGAGGCATAATATAGCTTAACCAGAATGTCTAAATTCACATAATAACGAAGTTTAGAAAAAATCCCAATATTTCGCTTAATCTTTTTAGCAATATAGCTTACATGACTTTTCCATGATAAATTAGAATCTATTATAATACCTAGATATTTTATTGAGAACTCTTGGCAAACACCACAGTGTACACTAATGAGTTATGGATGCACGCGGGAGATTGCTAAGCATGAAAGAAGCGTAAGACTCTAGCTTCTTGAGTGCTTAGCAAACCTCCCAAGTGCATCCATAACTCAATACTGTACCCTATGGCGTTTACCATTTGTTTTATAATATAACATTGATACATTGTAGCAAAAGAGTTTTCTTTTATTTAAAAAATCTTACTAATCTTTGCATTTGCTCACGTCAGCAGCGTACACTCATGGGCAAATGGTGGACGCTGAATTGACCAATCAGAGCGCGCGCGCTTTACTTTGGTTATGTTATAATTTGCAATGAAACACCCCTTACCGGCCAAGTTTTAGGTACCTACTGTAATAACATCACAGTCCAAGATTCAAATGAATAATTATTCGCACTAATTGGTATGAAATAACCTTAAAATACAAGCCCGTAGGCTGATTATAAAATCAGGAATCTTGGAATGAAGCCAGAAGAGGGGCAGTTCCAGATCTAAACAGGTGCATCCCATTCTTGTATTTACATTTCTATTAAAAATTTTAAGTCACGTGGGTTTTCGTTTTAACTTCGTAAGTTAGGAGGAGTTTGGTTTCCTTGTTTAGTCCATTTAAAGTTGCCTTCACTTTAAGCCTCTTCGAGGAAACAAAAGAAAGTCCACCAGCTATTCTTTACATTTTTGAAAGCTAATAGGTGAATAAGTGAATTTCAATTGACCCTGACTTGTCAAAATATTCGAAGTTAGTTCACTATAGAATTTGACGGTTGCTCAAACTTTCATTTATATGAGTTTGTATTCAAGTTTTGTGATAATTCAGAACTCAAGGAATGAAAAATGGTTGGGCCCTTTCATAATCAAATTCGGACACTCTTAATATGAGCCTTGGGCCTCTAAGATTACACAAGCTCTACCTGTGTTATTACCGTAACATACATTTTCTGTGCGCCAAGAGGTGGCGCTTTTACAACCTCGCGCCAAACTGAAAACACGAGGCTTAAAGAGGACACAAAGATCATTCTTGAAATTTCAATGTTATTACCTTTCGAAACACTTCCCTTTTTTCCCAGAAAACCAAAGTAGCCGTATTGTTTATAAGATTAGCTTGAAATAGGGCAAGAGTAACGCATTTGAATGAGATACTCGACACGTTTTGCACAAGATTAGTACTCTCAACGTTGGCCGGCAAGCATGAAATTTCTCACATGGAGTTTGCCTTTTGTTTGTACTTTAACACTGATTCAAGGTAAGTCGACTGTTATGCTCAAGACAAGGATTTGCGATGTATTTAGCTTTCGAGGTGATGGGAAAAAGCTCGCCTTGTCCTAGTATTTATTGAATTAGAAACTGCCGGAAACCGATAGGAACAACTTTGACCACGCGCATTTCACGTTCAGTGCATCGGCAAAGCGATTTTAATCCCTACAGAAAAAATACAAACACCTTCACTGATATCAAAACGTTACAGTGCACTTTAAAGGATCGGAAATCACTTATGGAAGAGTTTTCAATGAAAAAAGTAAGACCTATCTCTGTAAAATAATCACTGATTTTCCGCAAGGAAAAGTATGCATTTAATTACGACAAATTCCTTAATTAGCGTCTTAACCGTTTATAGACTGCCTGCTTTTCTCGGAAACACTGAGACAAAAGATTCATTGATATGTTAGTGATGACGCAGCTTTTTATTGAATAAATCAAGAAAACATTTAAAAAATACTATAGTTGTAGTCAGGCATGATAACAGATAAAAATTTTTTTGTTGTCACTGACTAAAAAGCTTGTTTGAAACTATTTGTGATGATGAACTGAAACTATCTGTGATGATGAACTATTTGTGAATGAACGTGCTTGGGCAATTGTTTGTAAATGTTTTCCGCAATCCTTCGTTCCTGTGTCCGACATTGATCTCTGTGTAGAATCAAAATGGCTACTATCGCGATAAAAATGAGAGTTTCGTTATGCGTGTAAACGTATAGTTATCTATTCCCTTCGCAGGAGACATTTGCTGAAATTCGTCCGGAAACCTAAATATTGAGTAGGAAGTGTTCTTGACGGGATTAAAGCGTTGAAATTTGAATTTAAATAGTTTTAGATAAGGTGGTTAACTGTTTATATATATCTTACATAGCGTTTCAGAAGTTTCTTCTTTTTAATTTGGATATATCAACAAAGTTGAAATGGTACATTGGCCACCGCAATGATTACAAAAGCTGACGTTTCGAGCGTTAGCCTTTCGTCGCTCCGACGAAGGGCTAACGCTCGAAACGTCAGCTTTTGTAATCATTACGGTGGCCAATTTACCATTTCAACTTTGTTGATATATCCAAATTATTTCGTTACTCCCACCGACGCAGCCCCAAACAGTTTCTTTCGAAACTATCAGCCTTTAAACAAATTCTAGCTACAGAGCACAGTCTGAGGCTTTTAATTTCGTTCGCGTGTGTTCCAAGAAAGTGCTGTCGTAAACAACTGATATGATTGGAAGGAATACGTGACCGCAGGCAAATATAAATAGTCTCGAGTAAAGTTTCGCATAAATACATATAATCAAACGTTTTGCTGTGTAGTATCGCTGAGTATTTTTACGAGTTGTGTCGTATTCTGATCAGCCCGTAGGCTACTGCCAAAAAGAAAGAAAACATGGTGCCGTTTAACTCAAAGCCACAACAGATCGAAAAAAATCAACAAGGGTTTCTGCAAAATTTTCCGTGAAAACGGCTTAAAAATCACAGTTGAAGCCAACATCACTTAAGTAAATTTTTTAGATGTCACCCTTGACCTCCAATCTGGCAAGTATTACCCTTACACAAAAGAAGGAAACGTTCCACTCTATGTTCACAAAAGATCCAATCAGCCGCCATCCATCCTAAAAAATATCCCGGAATTCATCAACAAGCGCCTCTCAGAAATTTCTTCCGACAAAGAATCCTTTGAAAAAGCCAAAGGTACCTACCAAGATGCCCTCAACAAGAGCGGCTGCAGTTACAATCTCTCCTACGGAAGAGCTCCTCCAGCTCCAGAAACCAAACACCGCAAGAATAGGCCAAGAAACATCACCTGGTTTAATCCTCCGTACAGTCGAAATGTCGGAACCACTTTGGAAAGTGCTTCCTCACCTTAATTGAACACTTTCCCAAATCAAATCCTCTGCACAAAATCTTCAACCGCAACACACTCAAACTTAGCTTTAGCTGCATGAACAATGTAAAAGCCATTATCTTTAACCACAATAAAGTCGTCATTAACAAGTCATCAAACTCGCCCGTTCAAGCTATCAACACTTGCAATTGCCGTGACAAAGGTTCCTGCCCTATGGACGGAAAGTGCAACGAGCAGAGTATCATCTATCAAGCAGAAGTCACAACAACGTACTCATAGCAAACTTACATTGGTCTTTGCGACAAATCATTCAAATCCCGTTACAGAAGCCATACATGTTCCTTCAGAAATGAACGGTACAGAAATTCCACTGAACTTAGTAAATATGTATAGGACTTGAAAGACAAGAATGTCGACCACCAAATTAGATGGCGGATTGTTAGGCATGCATGATCGTATTCAAATGTAATGAAAAAGTGCAATTTATGTCTGTGCGAGAAATACTATATAATTTGTAGATCGAACATGGCGACCCTGAACAACAGAAATGAACTTATATCGAGTTGCAGACATGCAAAGAGATTCCTTTTAAATAGCGTGATTGTTTGAGCTTCTAAAATTTTTTTTAGCAGTTCATTTTTGGAAGTTTACTGTATGTTGTTTAGCTTTTGATCGAAACAATTTAAGCCTATCAGATTTATTTTTAACAGTTTACTGTACATTGTTTTACCGTTGCTATACACCTCAGCCAATTGTGAATTACAACGGTTTTTTCAAAATCACTATATAATGTACCATGTATTCTTTCATTTTGGCAGTAGCCTGATGATTGTCTTGTAAAAGGCATGAAACTCAGAGTAGTAAATAAATAGTTTTGACCTAATTCAAGTCTACATATATATATAACTGCAGACAGTACCGTTTCGGCCTTCTGGGCCTCATCAGTGCAGTGCTGATACTAAGATGGGGGAGAACCGATATGGTTACCCCGAACGATCCCACATTTGTGGTTTCGTCTAAGCCATGCCAGAGTGCTCAAACTAGGAAAGCCTAGTAAGCTATGCGCAATGCTAGCAGCAATGACTCACCCCACAGTGCTCAATTTGGACATGAAAGCAGAGCTTTGTAGCCAAAGAGCTATATCTACCTGATGAAGGTCTCGGACCGAAACGTTTTTTATTAAACCTTTTAGATTGTTTATTGAGTATATGTCTTCCTTCGCTCGAAGTTGTCCGTCCTCGTGTGCCACACTACTTCTCCTATATATATATATATATATATATAAAAGTATATATATATATATATATATATATATATATATATATTATATATATATAAGTAAGTGTAAAACGATGAAACATGAAGCAAACTTCTAACTGTTCCAGCTTTAATGTGGCGACGTTTCGGCCTTCGGCCTTCTTCAGGTGGAACGTGTTTACAAGACAAGTTGTCTTGCTCTTCCAGAAATGTTGTTTACTTGGCCTGGAGTAAGAAATGCAATTTACAATACGTAGGTTCTACTTCCACTGAATTCAAGGTACGTTTTCGTGATCACAAGTCGTCTATGCGAACAAACAAAAAAACGTGCGAGCTTGCAGTCCATTTCAATTGTACCAAACACGAGATTTCCGAAATTAATTTTGTATATTGTTATTGAGAAAATTACCAGCCAAGGGGACGCAGCTCATATTGCTAGATTATTACTTACGAGAGAGGCCTACTGGACCGCACAACTTTGTACACTTAGTCCCCATGGACTTAACAAAAGACGCGAATTCAGATCCAAAAATCGCGTCCGCTACAATACGTAATTAGGACATAATTTACACAATGCAATTGAATTCTTTGCAACCAATCGTGGTTATTTCGCCCCTTGCACATTCTTGCCTTTTACTCATTATTATATCTTATTATTTAGGTATTTAGTGCATTACGTAATATTATTTATATTTCTTACGTTTAGTATAAATTCAGGTCATTCTGTAAACCTACTAGGATTTTTAGTTTTTAATTTGTATGTAAAAACGTTCCACCTGAAGAAGGCCGAAGGCCGAAACGTCGCCACATTAAAGCTGGAATAGTTAGAAGTTTGCTTCATGTTTCATCGTTTTACACTTACTTAAAATTTACATTGAAGCGCTGTATCCTCCTTGGATCCTTCTACTGGGAGCTCATCGTTTGGTGTACCTTTTCATTCTGTATATATACATATTTAGTATAATTTCAGAGCTGAGCAAAGTGTTTCCAGCAATCTGATAGGTCGAGCGGTTCCTTACATGACGCTCTATAAACCGCTCCGCGCGGTTTATATAAAATGTTCAACTAAAATGTTAATAAATGTTACTAAAATGTTATGATTTTAGAGATTTCTCTGTTGTTCAGCTCTGAAATTATGCTATAAAACAATTATTCGCCTCAGGTTTGGTGAATATTGTCGAATAATCCCCTCGACTTCGTCTCGGGGATTATTCGACAATATTCACCCCGCCTTTCGCGAATAATTGTTAAATATAAACCGTCTGATGATCGCAGCGCAAGCGGCATGAAACTCAGAGTAATGGTGAAACGATCTTCCTGTCATTAATTTATAACCACTATATATATGTATATATATATACTATGCTTGTTAGGGACCGATCATTATTTAAAGCCGGGGGAGGTGGCGGTCAGAAGATTTCGATTGTGCCACGAGAAAATATACCTTACGTACCCAGGAAGCTCTACTAATTCTACTTGCCGCAGCTGATTAGCTGCAACGTGAGTGGCTCCTGATAAACAGGGCAAGACAAACCAAAATAGACTTTACTGATCATGATGTTTACGAGTTTTTTCAATGTTTCGGTATCAAAATTAGACTATTACATCGCCGGGAAAATTCAGCGTTTTACGCTTCTTTTCTTTTCTCTGTTTGGTTCGTTTTAATTGCAGTTGAACAATTTAATCTGCTTTAAATTGAAGTAATCAAAGAGATGAAGAAACGTTCAATACTTTGGATTTGTTATCTCGTGATTCACTGGGTCACAGGTAAGCCAAAATGTTTGTCTGGGAATTATAATTAATGAGTTTTAGAACATGATTTATTGTCGACCAGTTAAAAGTACTAGCCTGGTGTCCAAAACGATCGTCGTTCGGAAATCTGAAGAACAGAAAAGGAATACTATATTTTAAGCATTTTAAACTCCACAATTAGTGGAGTTTTTCGATGGTTGATGTTTTTTTCCCTTCTGGATAAAATGTGACCATTAAAGTGAACTTTGGAACATCAGTGTATATCAGGTCGACGAAATGAAATGAAATTAATCAAGCCACACTTTTTCAGAAGAATTGCGAAGCGGAAGCGTTAAGAAATGAAACTAACAGAATAATGTGCGGAGGGAAAATGCCTAAGCAGAGCAGTTGAGAGCTTCAGCTTAACGCTTTTTTCGATAGAAAGGTGGAAATATCTGAAAAAGTTCGTTGCTAGAACTTAAAAATCAAATCTCGGAGACACTATCTTTACTAAAAAAAAATTAGTCTGCTTATTCAAGAATTATTTATGTTTATTTCCGTTACGACAATATCGACCTTTCTGAGAAAAAGCGGAAACGAAACTATGATTTAAGAGGTTAAATTTATCTCTGGTAATATCATGAAGGACCTGTAACTTCCTCGCAGTCGAGCTAATACACGGAGCGATTTGTATTGAGAAATTGAGGATTTAGGCGGATCTATGCCTTCAAAACAGAATGCGTGTCTGTAGACGTCTGAGCACGGTTGTGTCTAAAGGAAGGGGTCACGCTAAGGAAGTAAGCTAGGAATTAAATCCATCCTCCCTCGCTCCATTTGTGTCCCAGTCTTACCTCTTCAATGTCCTTCCATGCCAAAGTAAACCATTATAGCATGCTTTTACTGCAAAAAATTGATATGATTAAAATTGTGCAACTGTACCTCGTAATGTCTTGTAATGGGCGGTGATGGAGAAATTTTTGACGGAGTGTCTGCATCTGCACGACACGGTGCTAGTCAACCTATCAAGTGTGTTATCACCAGCCACTGAGCAGCCTGTGAAAGGAATGCAATCATTAAGAAACAAAAAAACAAAAAGATAACCACAAGGCCTTATATTAAGTAACTTTTCTTGACAGTGAAACTTATCGATATGAACAAATCTTCAATAAAAATAGGCCTAGCGTCATTGAAGCTGATAAGTCTTATCACTTCTTAAAAGTTGTACGTACGAAGGGGCCAGTCATTATTTATCACCTGGGAGGGCCAAGGATTTGTTTTTCAGGGGGAGAGGGAGTTACAAGGTTTTCAGGGGGAACGGAGGGGGGGGGATCAGTCGTGGTCAATAGAGTATCAAGGGAGGCACTATAGAAAATGGACTGCCAATGAGGTCTAGAGGGATCAGGTAAATTTTAATGTGACACTCACTCCCCCCCCCCCCCTTCGGGATGACTAATGACTTGTGCCATGTCATTTACAGGATCTATTCAAGCTATTGTGTACCCAAGCATGATCGATGCTCCAGACACGCCAACAAGAGCCATCATTGGCAAAACTATTACATTTAGGTGGCACTATAATTCAGGAGATCTGAAGGATGATCTTTACGAGGTGGTTTTTGGTATTTGGAAGAGTCCTGGGTTCCTGAAAACAAAGTTGATAGCTGTCAACTCGAGTGGCTTTTCTTTAACAAGGCCCTCATATGAGTCATCGGTAGGTTGGGCAGGAAATTTGACATCCTCTATGGCTGTGTTTGAACTTTACAATGTAAAGCTTGAAGACAGCAAAAAGTATGGAATTGTGGTAGAATATGGCCTCCAAAATACCCCGTTGACCGGCACAGTTCAGCTTCAAGTTGTGTCCGAACTTCAAGCTAAATTTAGACGTAAGTGATATCGTTAAAGACAGCTAAGAGAGCGTTCGTTTTAAATCAAAATTGTATTTCAGGTTGCTGTCATTATGGTTCACTTGTGGGTCATACGATGGGGTCCACGCAGAAGAGATACATGCATGTCTCTTCAACGAATGCAAACAATTGATAAGATTTTAGGGGCATTGTTTTGTTCAGTCGGGATCCAAGATGTAGTTCCTTGATCGGAAGGGTCCCCAAAATTTCCCAAGAGAGAGGCCGCACTGAGTTATTCTGAGAAATCGATAACGGTTATTACAAGATCAATGCAAATTGCGAGTATAATTTTATTCAATCTTATTGTAGGTTATTATTATATTTTTATAAATTAAATAAAACTGTCGTCAGTTCTAGCTATATAAGCTCCGTTTCCTTCATGAATAGTCCAACAGAAGATTGAACCAGACAATCGTGTTTACAGCCATTCCTAATTTATCGAGAACGAAAATCACCAACGTCAATAGACCACCGCCGCATAAAAGGAGCAGGAAAATATTTTTTTATCATACTGTTCAGGAAAAAAAGAGGTAAATGAAAAAACAAGGAAGAATCCAGCCTTGAAGGAAATGGGTGTCGGATGCGGAGATCTGGGGTCTGGCTGCTCACAAATCCAAACTAAACTTTTTACTCTATCTATTGTATTTCCTCTTAAAACTTCCAGGTATGAAACTTAATTTTGCGTAAATTCTTAGACACAGATCCACCAAAAACTGCCACTCCACAACAGAGAAATGTTACCACAGTAGTGTATACCACTAACAAACTTGGGTCTACAGAAACGGTGAAAGGTAATGTTCTTATCCTGCTGGTCCGCCCATCCCAAGAATGTGTGCACTAGTAAGATCACTGGTCAATTACACTGCAGTCAACGCTTCTTTTTCAATCTAATCAAGAATTTTAAGTTGCCTTAATAAATTTTCATCCTCTCACAAAACTACCTACCCCGGTAGGCTGAGTTTAGACTGCAAATGATTTCGCATATTGCAAGTTCAAACAGTTCATTATTATCCGGCAACATGTAAGAATACTTTCGTTCCTATCAATTAACCTCCAAACTGACCTTCATACTCTAAAGAAACTGTTTGGGGCTGCGTCGGTGGGGGTAACGAAATAATTTGAATATATCAACAAAGTTGAAATGGTAAATTGGCCTCCGTTACGGTTATAAAAGCTGACGTTTCGAGCGATAGCCTTTCGTTTGAGCGAATAGAGGAATTGTGGGTTGTGTGTGCTTTTAAAGGCAGAAAATGGAGCTGCGTGATTGGTGTGAACACGGCAACGAGAAAAACACGAATAAAGTTGACTCAATTCATAACCGCAGCCAATTATTTTCACCCGGCTCTGAAATATACCTGGGAAGTTTCTGACAATTCTTTATCCTTTTTAGACATCAAAGTTTCAATTGAAGGCAACGGTTTATGGACTAGTGTGTATTACAAACTTACAGACTCGCATAATTACTTGTTGTATTCGTCTTCGTATCCATCTCACGTTAAGAATTCCATTCCTTTTTCTCAGTTTCTAAGACTTCGTCGTTTATCATTGTAGTGATGACTCTGATTTCCACCACAAATTAGAGTCAATGTGCCAGTTTTTCGATAAACGTGGTCACCCTGTTTCTGTCGTTCAAGCGGGTTACCACTGCGCCCAACTTATTGATCGACATTCAGCACTACAAACGTCGCATAAGGAAGATTCCGACCGCATTCCATTCCCTCTCACGTTTCACCCTCACAAACACTCAGTTAAATCCATCATTCTTAAAAACTTTAAATTACTTCAAAACGATCCAGAGACAAGCACTATCTTTTCGCAGCCTCCGCTCATTTCATTCAAACGCGACAAAAACATAGGCAATTTTTTGGTCAGAAGTTCTTTTCAGAGTAATGACCAACCAGGCACTTTTAAATGCGACGTGGAGAGGAATGACAAGGACACATCGAAACCAGTCGCTAGACATTTTAATTTACCCAATAATTCTAAGCAACATATGGCAATCTGCGGTCTTTCCTTACACTTAGGTAGCACAGAAAGCCGCAAAACTCTTGAACAAAAGCTCATCTTTCAAACCGGCAGTCTAAATCCCACAGGTATCAACGAACGCTTTTCATTCCACCAATTTATTCGTGTTTTTCTCGTTGCCATGTTCCCACCAATCACGCAGCTCCATTTTCTGCCTTTAAAAGCACACACAACTCACCATACCTCTATTCGCTCCGACGAAGGGCTAACGCTCGAAACGTCAGCTTTTATAACCGTAACGGTGGCCAATTTACCATTTCAACTTTGTTGATATATTGAAATTATGACCTTTATACTCATTTAGCCACCTACCTTTTTACCAAAATATCTGTCAACTATTACAGTTTGATCAACAGATTTTTTTATATGTCTGTTCCAGAGCCCAGCGGTTCAGTGCCAAGAAAAACATCGAAGAAATTCCCCTTTACATTGGCGGTGGCATCCGGAGTTATCCTGTTTGGTGTCATAACACCTATTGTGCTGAAGGTTTGGTTTCACCATCGTAAAAAAGCTTCAAATTCGGCTCACATCAGGCTGACGAGTTCGAGACAAACCCACTTTGCTCAGATCAGTTCGGCTTAGCTAAATTATGCTATATCATAATTGTGGGCATAATGCTAGTGTCAGAACATCGAGAATAGGGCCAAGAGAACGACTGAGATTCTTGAGCATAACGCGTGCAACTACGTTTCTATTACTTTTACTATTACTATTAGTTTTTATTCCTATAATACGTTTTACCTGTCGGTGGAAGGGAGAGAGAGGGGGGGGGGGGGACTTTAAAGGCTTTTAAGTGAATATTAATCTCTATTAATGTGAATCTGGGCATCGATAACTATTAGGTCTGGACAGTTTAGATATTAGCCCTTCCTTAAGATTGAGCAGTTTGTTCGGTATTCAAGTCATAAGCCTGTGGACACTATTTAACAAATGGGAAACACCACAGAGTACACTATAATAATAATAATAATAATAATAATAATAATAATAATAATAATAATACATAGCTTATATAGCGCAATGCTTCTCAAAGATCCAGCGGCGCTTTACAATGAAAGTGATAGAAAAATATAATCAATTAAGAACTAAAGTGATTTAACAAACTAGTGCAAAATCAATGAAAGCAAAAACTACAACTCCCTAAATAAATGGGTTTTAAGTTTAGACTTAAATGTTGTTAAAAGGTCCACTTGCCTAATATCATCCGGCAAGTCGTTCCACAGAGTAGGAGCTCTATGAGAGAACGCTCTATATCCATGTTTTAAGATTGCATTTAGGTACCATTAAGAGTTTTTTCTTAGAAGATCTTAGGTTTCTATTGAGTTATGGGATGGTTACACTATTGAGTTATGGATGCACGCGGGAGGTTGTTAAACACGAAAGAAGCGTAAGATTCGCGCGAGGCGATAGCCGAGAGCAACTCTAGCTTCTTGAGTGCTTAGCAAACCTCCTAATTGCATCCATAACTCAATGGTATAGACTGTGGCGTTTACCATTTGTTTTCTAACATAACATTGATATATTGTAGCAAAAGAGTTTTCTTCATATTGAAAAAGGGAAAACCTCATAAACATTTACTTTCCACGCACATTTACATACGCTTGCTACAAAACTAGTTTCGTCTACAGACCTCTTCAGTTCTCAAAAAAGAAACAACAACTTTGAGTTTAAATTTACAAGACATGTTTCGACATTCTCATGTCATCTTCAGTTGCAAATGAGCATTTAACTGTTGTACATTTGAATTTATATTAAGGTACGTTACAAAGTACGTGTCAGGGCTTACGTTACATTAGAACATAGCTAGCAGAGTCGCGCAATCAAATTCATTATACGTAAGCGTGCTCAAAATCCCGATAGTGCACGCTGATAGCGTCAGCAAATCCGACTTCGCCAGAAATTTTTTTTTCGCGCGAGCGGCCATTGCTAGTGCGGGGAAAAATAATACATTTCGCGACAATAATGGATACAAACAGAAACTCGGTCTGCTAGTCCGAAAACGAAGACAATGTTTCGACCTTTTCCCATAGGCTAAAGTTCTTAAATGAGGCAGAAAAAGAGAAAAAAAAAAGAAAAGGAGACTCGGCATCAGCGCCGTCACGATTCGCTTCACCTGATATTGTTGTCCGTTTTCGCCTCGCATTTGATGCACAATTCCACCGGCTATGTTCTAAAACAATTGGTTCATGCTTTCAGCTGTGCACTATCGAGTTATGGAGCACGTGGGAAGTTTGGAGAGCACTCAAGAAGCTAGAGTTGCCCTCGGCTATCGCCTCGGGCAACTCTTACGCTTCTTTCGCGCTCTCCAAACTTCCCGCGTGCTCCATAACTCGATAGTGCACGCTAAAGCATGAACCAATTGTTAATTTGAATGTTAAAAACGCGAAAAACGTAAACAGCGCGCGCTTGACTAGATCAAAAATAAATAAATAAATAAATAATAAAAATAAATTAAAAGACCAAGGAACAACATAATTAAAAGGAAAGAGACAATTCTAGATGTTTCAATTGCTGATTAAGGATAGGTTTTTCCCACTTAATATGCAATGCCTCTTTGATCTTAATTTGGTAACAGTCAAAAATAACAACAGACTAGAATTCGGTTACTGTTTTATCAGTTTTACTTTAGCGTTGTTGCTATGTTATTTTTGACTGTTATTGTTTTATCAGTTTTACTTTAGCGTCATTGTTATGTAACTAGATACCAGGTTATTCCTCGTGCAATGTTATATGAATTCATCTGAGCTTTGGAATTTTTAACGATACATCGGATACAACTGAAGAGGTCTGTAGACGAAACTAGTTTTGTAGTAAGCATATGTAAATGTGCGTGGAAAGTAAATATTTATGAGGTTTTCCTTTTCAATACTGAGGTTTTCCTTTTTCAATAATTTTCAATGAGTAATACTTTCTTAGCTTCGGCAATCAGAATTTCGCAGAGCTTTCTTTTATCTAACAAATCTTACGTGACCAAAAAAAACAAGCGCGCGCGGGAAACTAGTCTTTACATCTACCATGTCAGCAGCGTACACCCCTGGGTAAATGGTGGACGCTCAGAGCGCGCACTTTACTTTAGTTATGTTATAAAGACAGTTTTGATTATCGTTGTACTTTAATCCTGATTACTGTGCCGTTATTTTAGTGTATCCGTCGAATACCTTTGATGTAATAGTCTAGTTTTTTAGGTACATACGATAAATGCATTCAGTATGACTGTCGGATCCAAAAACAAGCCTCTGTCTGTTGTTAAACTAAATTAGAGAGATTTAGCAAGAGGACGGGAACGTCAGTTGACAACGGCGCGCGGAGCAAAAATACCGGTAAGAAACTGGGTCGAGAACGTCGCCCCGTTGTGTTTCAGAAGTGATTTAGCAGTCGTTTCCAAGAGACGTCATCGCAATATCTGTTCTTCAATGGCCTAAACTCGGCTTTTCAAAGATCGCCAACATAAATTTTCGCTTTCACAAACAGCTTTAAGGACAACGAAACTATCCTCCTTGAGAGTGATGCAACAAGCGCAAACAGAGGAAAATTATAGTTACGGTATTAACTCGTTTGGATCGATTTACAAATACACAATTGACGGAAATCTCAGACGTTCTGATCGCGACGGGAAAACCAGCGAAGTGACGTCCAGAACTTGTTTGGGAGAACGGCAACGCTAACGCCGGAAGTCGAATGGTGTCGTGTCCAGACTATTCCGCGCGCTCTCCCGTTCTGAAATGACGTTCCCATCCTCTTGCTAAATCTCTCTATTATCAATGCAAATGGAACATTTGCAAAACCGTGATTAGCTCCATTTTGGGCATATTTTTTCTGGGTGACGTTCAAAAGCATGATATACCAGACCCTCAACTCGATAGAGCAAGGAGTAGAACCGTTAAAAACGTTTCTCGTAACCGTTGAAGACAAATTGGTTTAATACGCTCGGCATTTCCTTAGCCCAGAATGTAAATGAAAGGTAACATTAATTGCATCTAAAGAGTTCCCTACAGCTGATTTTTCTCTTTTCTAAGAAATCAGGCATCGAGTACCAGTCATGACCTTGAATCAGCTTTAACAATGTTTGGCCGAAACACCAAAGCTACTAATAACTCATACACTTTCATACAAAATTCAAATTTCGGCTTATAGCCAATCATACAGAAACCGTAACAGCTTCTACAAGCGAATTGTGAGCTATGTGGATGCCAAGATTTTCTTGTAACAGCGATATAGCTTGATTCTGATAGCGATCTTATGAAAAGGTCTTTCTGGCTACAAATTAGCTCACATTCGAGACGCACGAGTTTGGATGCATAATTTTCACTTTCTTAGGTCGCTAGATCTTACAAGCTAGCTATAGCTTTAAGCGTAGAGTTTCACATTTTTTAAAAACGGCTGGCCTAAGCGTACATTACATCACATGATTTATTATTTTGTAAATTTCCAACTTTGCCGATAACGCAAAAAGTTAGGATCATTTGTTCATATATTTCAGCCATTTTCACTTGGCGTTCAACGCATTGAAGCAGACCCATGGACAGATAGGCAGCGTCCTGTCTATCTGAATTGATTCCAAACGTGTTTTCCCAGCGGTACCAGGTGGACAGGGTCAACGATATGATGTTGAAGTACTGATTAACTGCTTATGAGAAAAGAAGCAACTAATAATCTTTGACAAGATCACATATTACTGAGTCCTTAAAGGGGGGGGGGGGATAGAGAGGGTTTTCAAATTTTCAGTAATTGAGTTCAATACTTTGGGGCCCTTAAAACTTATATTGAATATTCCATAATTTGTTCTTACTTAAGGTAAGGTATAGGACATATTTGAGGCAATTCTTGTATTATAATTATGTCTTTTATTAACTTGCGTGAAGAAAGTATCAAACGCAGCTGGTAAGCGTCTATTGTGAAATTTATGCATAAAAACTGCAATACTAAGAAAAACAAGATCGGGCAGTTTAACAATATACAGGTGTTTGAAGTTTGGACTAGAATGCTCATGGAATTTAGAGAAAGTAATCACTCGCATTGCTTTCTTTTGTGAAATGAACAAAGGCTGGGTAGTTGAAGAATAGGTGTTACCCCAAGAGATTAAACCATAGGTTAAGAAGGGATATATTGAGGCATAATATAGCTTAACCAGAATGTCTAAATTCACGTAATAACGAAGTTTAGAAAAAATCCCAATATTTCGCTTAATCTTTTTAGCAATATAGCTTACATGACTTTTCCATGATAAATTAGAATCTATTATAATACCTAGATATTTTATTGAGAACTCTTGGCAAACACCACAGTGTACACTAATGAGTTATGGATGCACGCGGGAGATTGCTAAGCATGAAAGAAGCGTAAGACTCTAGCTTCTTGAGTGTTTAGCAAACCTCCCAAGTGCATCCATAACTCAATAGTGTACACCATGGCGTTTACCATTTGTTTTATAATATAACATTGATACATTGTAGCAAAAGAGTTTTCTTTTATTTAAAAAATCCTACTAATCTTTGCATTTGCTCACGTCAGCAGCGTACACTCATGGGCAAATGGTGGACGCTGAATTGACCAATCAGAGCGCGCGCGCTTTACTTTGGTTATGTTATAATTTGCAATGAAACACCCCTTACTGGCCGAGTTTGAGGTACCTACTGTAATAACATCACAGACCAAGATTCAAATGAATAATTATTCGCACTAATTGGTATCAAATAACCTTAAAATACAAGCCCGTAGGCTGATTATAAAATCAGGATTCTTGGTATGAAGCCAGGAGAGGGGCAGTTCCAGATCTAAACAGGTGCATCCCATTCTTGTATTTCATGATTTCTATTAAAAATTTTAAGTCACGTGGGTTTTTGTTTTAACTTCGCAAGTTGGGAGTAGTTTGGTTTCCTTGTTTAGTCCATTTAAAGTTGCCTTCACTTTGAGCCACTTTGAGCCTCTTCGAGGAAACAAAAGAAAGTCCACCAGCTATTCTTTACATTTTTGAAAGCTAATAGGAGAATAAGTGAATTTCAATTGACCCTGACTTGTCAAAATATTCGAAGTTATTTTACTATAGAATTTGACGGTTGTTCAAACTTTCATTTATATGAGTTTGTATTCAAGTTTTGTGATAATTCAGAACTCAAGGAATGAAAAATGGTTGGGCCCTTTCATAATCAAATTCGGACACTCTTAATATGAGCCTTGGGCTTCTAAGATTACACAAGCTCTACCTGTGTTATTACCATAACATACATTTTCTGTGCGTCAAGAGGTGGCGCTTTTATAACCTCGCGCCAAACTGAAAACACGAGGATGTTTACTCAAGACGCTAACAATTCCTGTGAAAAAAAGCAGGCGTCTATTTCGGCTTCCTTCTAGATCGACCATTAGCATCGAAGAAGTGCTTCAGCGCTGATTTCATGTTAACGGCTTAAAGAGGACACAAAGATCATTCTTGAAATTTCCATGTTATTACCTTTCGAAACACTTCCCTTTTTTCCCAGAAAATTAAAGTAGCCGTATTGTTTGTAACATTAGCTAAAAATAGGGCATGAGTAACGCATTTGAATGAGATACTCGACACGTTTTGCACGAGATTAATTACTCTCAACGTTGGCCGGCAAGCATGAAATTTCTCACATGCAGTTTGCCTTTTGTTTGTACACTGATTCAAGGTAAGTCGACTGTTATGCTCAAGATAAGCATTTGCGATGTATTTAGCTATCGAGATGATGGGAAAAAGCTCGCCGTTTCCAAGTATTTATTGAATTAGAAATTGGAAACCGATAGGAACAACTTTGACCATTTTACGTTCAGTGTATCGCCAAAGCGATTTTAATCCCTACAGAGAAAATACAAACACCTTCATTGATATCAAAACGTTACAGTGCACTTCAAAGGATCGAAAATCACTTATGGAAGAGTTTTCAATGAAAAAAGTAAGACCCATCTCTGTAAAATAATCACTGATTTTCCGCAAGGAAAAGTATGGATTTAATTACGGCAAATTCCTTAATTAGCGTCTTAACCGTTTATAGACTGCCTGCTTTTCTCGGAAACACTGAGAAAAAAGATTCATTAATATGTTAGTGATGACACAGCTTTTTATTCAATAAATCAAGAAAACATTTAAAAATGCTATAGTTGTAATTACGAACAAATTCCTTAATTAGCGTCTTAACCGATTTATTATCATACCTGACTATGATAATAAATAAAATGTTTTTTGTTGTCACTGACTAAAAAGCTTGTTTGAAACTTTTTGTGAATGAACTATTTGTGAATGAACGTGCTTGGGCAATTGTTTGTAAATGTTTTCCGCAATCCTTCGTTCCTATGCCCGACATTGATCTCTGTGTAGAATCAAAATGGCTACTATCAGGATAAAAATGAGAGTTCCGTTATGCGTGTAAACGTATAGCTATCTATTCCCTTCGCAGGAGACATTTGCTCAAATTCGTCCGGAAACCTAAATACTGAGGAGGAAGTGTTCTTGACCGGATTAAAGCGTTGAAATTTGAATTGAAATAGTTTTAGAAAAGGTGGTTAACTGTTTATATATATCTTCTTACATAGCGTTTCAGAAGTTTCTTCTTTTTACCCGGGGGTCTAGCTAGATCTGGGTCAAGACGATATTCTCTTGACCTGAATAAAATCAAATTTAGAATTTTGAAGATGACCTTAACAATCAGTTCTTTTTGTATTCGAATTTTGCAGCTACAGTGGCAACTGCAGGAGATGTCTGTTCTTATGTGGCTATAGAAACAGTTAAAAGTCAGTTCGGGATTGGACGCGAGCCTTATTTACAACAGATCAAAATATGAAAATGATAAAGATTTTCTAGTCTATCGCGCTCAGAAAAATTCTGAACAATTTGCTTACATGAAAAAAAATGAATCAAGAGGGAGTTGTTCTGGTCCCCTGTCGGATGTTTGTAAGGAGCGTAAGGTAGAGTTTAGGGGCGATAACCAAACACTGCTGGTGAAGATCTTCAATACCACTGTCAATGATAGTGGACAATATGCAGTGTGGGCCACCTTTAAGCAACTTCATCCTGACGAGAAAACAGCGAAATGCCTAAAAGTGATTCATGTCAAAGTAGAAGGTAAGGAATGTATATGACTGATTTACAGTATTCAGGTCTACACTTTTTTCCCGCTATTGTTACCCATAAGAGAGTCAGGAGATATCTAAGGGTACCAACGTAATCCCGCGATAAATAAATATATTTAAGTAACATATACCATTTACATTATATATATACACTCTTTACATAGAGACCACTATCTCTCTTGCTCTTGTCCCTTTATATGTTTTCTTAGCGGAATTTACTTTTTGGAAATTTTTTCCTAAACTTGGGGTATCTCGCATGATTGCGAACAATATCTGACATGACTTAATATTCATGCTGTATAAATCTATTACGTTTCTTTTAAATCCATACGTGAAACGCACAATTTGAAATAATGTTATTTATTTTTTAGATAACTCCACAGAAACCAGGACAAGCCCTACTCCTCAATCGACTCGGGTCACTAGTCCCAGTAGCAGCTCAGCAGGTCAGCGTTTAACTTACTAAATGGAGTAGTCAATCATAGTCTGTTGTAACACAGCTTTATTGAACGCTTACCCGATCCAACTGAGTTGATAATACAATCTGCTACTAAGTAATTCCGGTTATCATTTCATAATCCTCCCATTTTCTTTCCGGCTGAAAGAAACGCTCCCTGAAACAATGAAAAAGAAGCAAAATAGATAATCGTCAATGCCATCTTGAAAACGATAATAGAAGCCACAAAGTAAAAGATATGGCACCTTCACATAGTGAGTAGTCTTAAGATTTGTGCCTAAATATTACAAAAAAAATTCCCTCGAACTCAAAATTTTATGGTTTGTCATTACTATACCAACAACACATACAAAGAGCAACCAGTAGCCTTCAAGATTTAGGGATGACTAGCAAATTCTGCATTAAAATTTTCTTAGCTCTGCCGGCAAGAACCTTTAATTAAAAATCTCTCCTTTTGAGCAGTCATATTAGATTCCTACGTCTCTACCTCGCAGTAGTACATTTGTAAATGTGCACAACGCCTCTGGATAGGCTTGAAGTTTTGAGATTGCACCGAATACTGGTAAATCAGTGTGAGCGTTTAAGACACCCTCACATAAACTAGGAAACGACTAGTTTCTCTGTCAACTTAGGTCTGCAACAGTAGATTTAATTACCTAGTGAGCAGTTCTGACCTTAGCTTTTCCCCATTATTTGCCCTATCTCTTTTACATATCACTCTCACCTGCTGGCCTACTCACCAGAGTGAATATTGCATCTTTTATTTTCCAGGTCTCACCAGCTTAGGGTGGAAGACAGTAACAATCACAGTGATTTTGGCTGTCACTGCTGTAAATAAGTATTAGTTGAAAGTAGAAACAAGAAAATTGATCAATATCTGTCGATGAAAGGAACCTGACCATCAATCTCATTCCTAGCATCCTCTCTCTACCTCCCTTCAGAAAGGGAGGGAAAGAGACATGTGAACGAGGCTGCCTGACCATTTGAACTCTGAGAGATATCGCCGTCACGGTTGTTTTCAACCAAAGCTCCCCGATCGACACAATAAACGGCAGCGTAAAATTCACCTTTCTATCACTGTTGTTGTAGATTTAAACATTGTCTATACTGTTGCATTAACCATTAGATGAATCTAAATGCAATATATGATGAAAATTGAAAATAATAACCATCATACATGCAGTAAATATTCGGACATTTCTTGTTGCGCATGGCTGACGGTGATGGAGGAGGGGTTCTTCTTCTTGTCATCAGTCATGGACGAATGTTTGACGTGTGCGTGAGGCTAATGGTCAAGCCGCATTCTCGTTCCAAAAAATTACGGAAAGACTATGAGACAGAGAATTGTCAGACCGAGGTTATTTTAAGGGGTTAAAGTGAGTCATCGTTAAGTTTTTGTTTCGTAATATATGTACTATTAGTCTATTTTAGGAGGACTTATCAGAGCTGAACCAAATGTAGGCTTTACTACTGTTATGAAGGTTAAGTATTAGCTAACGCTAACCGGATGTCTCTATAAACTGTAGCTATCAAGCCTACGAGTTTTTCAGTTAACTTTTTATTTGCCAGCAGCTGCACGTATCCTCGACAGTATACGTTGATATTTAGAGGTCTTAAGAAACTTAGCCAAACATACGCTTCGTTACATTTATGAAGGTTGACCATTAGTCTACCGGATGTCTCTGTAATTACACGCCTATGGTTGTTTAGTGTTCTGTAGTGTTTTATCAGTTGAAAGTTTGCATTCCCCAGATCCTCGAAGTATACGTTGATATTTAGAGATCTTAAGAAACTGAAACAAACGTACGCTTCGTTACAGTTCTGAAGGTTGAGTTTCGCCTGCCGAATGTTTCTGTAAATATCAAGCCTACGGTAGTTCAGTATCTTCAGAGTGTTTTATCAAAGTTTGAGTTCACGAGCAGCATTGATGTTCCTTAGTTAACAGTTAACCCCTTGATATTTTGTTTGCGACGACTGATCCACTTGCTTTCACCTTGCATGAAAACCATGGGAGCCCCCCCTCAAAAAGTTCTCCACCCCGTCCCCAGGCGATTCATAATGATGGGTCCCCAAGTTTCTTTACCAACGGGAGATGTGGTGATTTCACTTGATTGTCAAACAGTTAAATTTCTTATTAGGAATGTCCATTCCGTTACAGCGTTTCAATCCTCAGGATTGAAACGCTGTTCATTTTTCCGGCCAGGTCACTCGGTTCTGAATGTGCTATTCGAAAGCACCAAGAAATCTTGGCAATTTAGGAATTGGATCCAAGTTGCAATGAAAACTTTATTATGAGAGAGGCGTGGAATATGAGTGGCTCCTGATAAACACGTGAAGACAAATAAAAAAAATATGCCATGCTGTTGTGTGCGCCTTTTCGTGGAATTTCACAGTATCAAAATTAGCCACATTATTACATCTTCCTGCAAATTGGATTAATCAATTGGATTAATCAAGGCGATGAAGAAAAGCTCGATATTTTGGATATGTTATTTTGTGATTCATTGCGTCACAGGTAAGCCAAACAGTTCTTTGCGTGAGTTTTTGGGCATGATTTATTATCGGCCAATTAAAAGTCCGTCCCTGGTGTCTAAAACGATCTCGGGTCGGAAACCCGAAGAAAAGAAGGTGAATATTATATTTTAAGTATTTTACAATCCACGGTTAATATGCAGTTCTTACCTCTAACTCAAAACGCTATACCAAATTGTTTTTCTGAATTAAAAGTGAAAATTAATGCGAACTTTGGAGCATCGGTGTATATCGGGTCGACGAAATTAATCATGTTAATCATGCCACACTTTTTCAGAAGAAAAAGTTCGCGGCGTGAATATGAATGGTACGGTAGAAAAGGCGATGAACTGCTTATTTATCCTTAAAGAGCGTTTTGGAAGTTTTTGAAGAGCAAGAATACTACACCCCCGCTCATTTAATTCAAACGCGACAAAAACATAGGCAATCTTTTGGTCAGATGTTCTTTACAGACTAATGACCAACCAGGCACTTTTAAATGCGCTCGTGCACGATGCAAAACGTGTCCTTTCATTCACAACACTGAGAAAATATCGGGACCCAAACGATCCATTAAGATCACCGATCACTTCACGTGCACCTCCGCCAATGTAATCTATTGCATAACTTGCACTTGTTGCAAAAAGATTTACATCGGCGAAACCGTGAGGCAGAAGACTAGGTGACCGATTCCGAGAACACCTTCGCGACGTGGAGGGGAATGACAAGGACACATCGAAACCAGTCGCTAGACATTTTTATTTACCCAATCATTCTAAGTAACATATGGCAATCTGCGGTCTTCCCTTACACTTAGGTAGCACGGAAAGCCGCAAAACTCTTGAACAAAAGCTCATCTTTCAAACCGGCAGTCTAAATCCCACAGGGATCAACGAACGCTTTTCATTCCACTAATTTATTCGTGTTTTTCTCGTCGCAATGTTCCAACCAATCACGTAGCTCCATTTTCTGCCTTTAAAAGCACACACAACCCACAATTCCTCTATTCGCTCCGACGAAGGGCTAACGCTCGAAACGTCAGCTTTTATAACCGTAACGGTGGCCAATTTACCATTTCAACTTTGTTGATATATTCAATTTATTTCGCTACCCCCACCGACGCAGCCCCAAACAGTTTCTTTAGAAACTATCACCCTTTATAAATTCTGAAGATTACTTTCAAAATCATTTCTTTTTGTATTCGAATTTTTCAGCTACTGTGACGACCGCAGCAGATGTCTGTTCCTGATTTTGCATTTCTGGTGTTCTGATTGTTTCCTCCCAACAACTGAAGAGTTAAGCGACAAGATGGCTGAATTTCGTAAATTCATCGATGAAGCCAACATGAAGTACGAAGAAACCAACACTCTTATGTGTCGTATCGAAAAGGTCTTAAGCGCCATCACTACAGAAAACAAGGCCTTAAATAATACGATACTTCAACTGGAAGGTAGCCTGAGGATCAAGCTCTCTAGGGGTTTTAGGAAGGGGGGGAGGTGAGGGGAGAAGGGAAAGGAGAGCTCTCCTTTCCCTTCTCCCCTTCCCCCCTTCCCCTCCTCCCCTAGAGAGCTTGATCCTCAGGCTGTGTCGCTCTAAAATTCTTTAATACTCAAAGATCGGACAGTTTTGCGAAACGTGAAACTTGCGAGTATTTTTTCGGCCTTGTTTTTGCTGCTTGTTGGATCAGGACCCAAAAGGTCAATGCCGATAGAGAAATTGGGCAGTTCTTCGCTACTTTCTTCCATAATTTAAGAGAAGGAAAACAGCACTGCAGCTTAGCAGGACGGCAACTCTGGAGCCAGGTAAATAAAAAAAGCTCGCGTCATATCATATACGCACGGGCGTGCATATAAAAAGATTTTGTTCATGGCGACTCAATAGGACTAAATTAAGGCAAGCACGCGTGCTATATTATAAATATTTCTTCTGACAGTGAAAAGTGATGTATTGTAATCTCTGTTTCTTTTTCCCTGTTTGGTCGATAGTGGTAGATAAACTGGGTAAGATAAATATGTCGCTATATTCTAGCGATCTTGTTATTTCAGTTGCCAATGAAAAGAAAGTGAATTCTTTCGACGACTTATTAAGTTACAGTTGCATCTCCCGGCTAAGTCTACACTCGTGGGTTGATTGCGTGACCATAATATACGCGGCCTTACCAGGAGTGATCATGAGTCAAGTTTATCTCTTGGATTTTTGAAGGGTCTGAGTTTTCGGGGTCTGGGTTTTCGTGACACCCTGTTTACCATTCTTTTTTTCTCAATAATTAGACACCTTCCACTGATGCTCAACAATCAGTCAGCTGACTGGCTACGCTAACTAGCTAGCACTGTGACGTACAGATAACAATAACACTCTGTCATCTTAAAGCTAACTTTTGTATGTTAAGTCCTGAAGCAAGTCTCTTCCAATGAACATGATTTTCGAAGCTGCAGCCTCCTTCACAGACGCCTGTATGGCCATCTTGACAGTAACCGCTGGGAGGGAAAATAAAATTAATACTAAAATTTTTTCTTGTTGATGCACATGGTCCGCACGTGTTTTATTAGTATCGTGTAGGTACAGTATAATAGTTCATATCTGCAAAAACCCAGTAAATTTTTCTTGAAAATTTAAATTAAAAATTTGTATAAAATCGAAATTGATTTCTCAAGCGCCGCACTCCACTAACCCTCCATACTCATGATATACAGAACTTGCTAAGAGGAAAATACATCCTCTGACAAATAAGTCTTTAGCTTAGTTGTAACTAAAGCTACCAGTGATGATTTCCTAGTGAGGAGCTTAACAGGCTTTACAACGGAGAGGACCGGCCTGAGGCTTACCTGCTCAATCATGAAAAATCATATGATTTCCCGGAATCATGGGAAGCCTCGGTGTTTTCGTTCTATTTATTTTTGATGGAAAATTCTCATCAAAGCGTAAGTTGCTGTACCGTAAAGAAAAGCTTGCTGTTGGCTGTGTGTATTTTCGGCTCTTTTCGCTTTGTTTCCAAAGAAGAAACGACTAAACTTGAATAACCAAGCATATATATAGTAGAGCAGCATTATTTTGTCACTCTAAACGATGAAAGCATTTATACTTACGATCGTTAACGTGGTGGTTCAGTGCCCCATTGGTAAGTCAAAAGTGGATTTCTCGTTAATGTTGAAAATGCTACTGGAAATATTACTGACAATGTTTTCACCCTTACATCATACTTTGGAATAACGAACATTTTGGTGAACACTATGATGCGAAACTGACAAACACAAAACCCGAAGTTTTCGATATTTTGTAGTTGATTACGGAGCGAGAGGTTCGATAACCTGAAAAACCTAGCTAAAATACATTATACAATGACCCTTTTTTTATACACAAAAGATGAACAGATACGAACTGAAGGGAAATGTTGGAGAACTGTGGTCTAGGCAGATTGAGCTACCTAGTCAGTACATACGTGTAACTTGTTATGAGGCGGAACCAGTCAAAGTGAAAGTATCGACACGGCACCTTTTTCGCCTTGATGCCGGTTTACTAGGAAACCAGCTGCAGGTGGGTCGATCAAATGTAAATTAAGGCTCTTAAAAGGGTGGTCGCCTTCAAATTTGGCTATGAATAATTAATGATGTCCACTCATTCTGCCCAATGAAGTCGAAAGCGAATGTTGCTATCAGGCGGGAACACAAACATCCCTTATATTGCTGTTTCAGTACATTTTCGGTTGAAAGTTTCTATCCTAATACACTAGAATTAGTGTATTAGGATAGAAGCAAATTCCAGCTACAGAGCACTGTCCGAGGCTTTTAATTTCGTTCGCGTGTGTTACAAGGAAGTTCTCTCGTAAACAACTGATATGACTGGAAGGAATACGTTACCGCAGGCGAATATAATTATAAATAGTTTCGTGTAGACTCCCATAAATACATATAATTAAACGTTTTGCTGTGTAGTATCGCTGAGTATTTTTACGAGTTGTGCCGTATTTTGACCAACCCTTAGGGACATTGGCCGAGTTCTTTTTTCGCATTTTTATGGACTGAGACGAAGTGGAAGTCCATAAAAATGCGAAAAAAGAACGGATAGAACGGAAGGGGGGATCGGAATGGAATGTGGGGGGGGGGGGGGTCGGGCTCGGTCGTGGTCGATTGAGTGTCCAATGGAGGATTATAGAAAATTGACTGCCAATGAACCCAAAGGAGGGATCAGGTAAATTTTCAGTTAATGTGACACAAAACAATACACTCCACCCCGCCCCCACCCCACCCCCCCTACGAAATGAATAATGATTGATGCCTTCTCATTTAAAGGATCTATTCAAGCCATAGTGTACCCAAGAATGATCTACGCTCCAAACAAGACAACAATAGCCGTCATTGGCGAATCTGTTTCATTAGAGTGGCGCTACAATTCAGGAGATCTGAAGGATGATCTTTACGAGGTGGTTTTTGGTATTTGGAAGAGTCCTGGGTTCCTGAAAACAAAGTTGATAGCTGTCAACTCAAGTGGTTTTTCCTTAACGAGGTCTACGTATAAGTCATCGTTGGGTTGGGCAGGAAATTTGACATCCTCTATGGCTGTGTTTGAACTTTACAATGTAAAACTTGAAGACAGCAAAAAGTATGGAATTGTGGTAGAATATGGCCTCCAAAATACCCCGTTGACTGGCACAGTTCAGCTTCAAGTTGTGTCCAGACTTCAAGTTGAGTCCAGACGTAAGTATTAACGTTCAAGACAGTTTAGAGAATGTTCGTTCTAATTCAAAATTGTACTGCGGATAAGGTTATGGGGGCTTTTTTTAGTTCGATGGGATCAAAGATTTAGTTCCTTAATCGGAAGGGTCCTTGAAATCTCCTAAAAGAGAGGCTGCACTGAATTTTCAAGAGAAATCGATAGAGATCACTACGAATTGTGAGTATAATTCCTTACACTGGAATTGAAGATCATTTTTTTTCATAAATATTATTGTTTCACTGTTTCGTTCGTGAATGGTCAAACACTACGTCTAGTTTTTGTAAGATTTATCCAGACAATTTTGTTTGCAGCCATTCCTAATCTACCAAGAACTGAGATCACCAATACTTTTCTTGCATACTGTTTCGGGAAAAAAAAAGAGATAAATGGAAAAACAAGGAAGAATACAGACTTCAATAAAAAATTGTGTGAGATGCGGAGGGTCTAGCTGTTGAAATGATACTTTGTTCTCAACTCTAAACTAAAATTTTTACTCTACCGATTGTATTTCCTCAGTTAAAACTGCTAGGTGTGAAAGTTAATTTTGCATAAATTTAAACACAGATCCACCAAAAACCGCTACTCTACAACAGACGAATGTCACCACTAACAAACTTGGGTCTCTGAAAACGGTGAAAGGTAAATGTTGTTATCTTGCGGATCGATCCTCCCATCCGAAGTTACAGAATGTACATGTATGCACCAGCTAGATTATTGGTCAATTACACAAGCACTGCAGATGAAACTACTTTTCCTACCTAATCAAGAATTTTACGTTGCCATGATAAATTTTTGTCTACTTACTTCTGTACTACCCACTCTACAAACCTAATGAACAGTTTTAAGTTTAGACTACAAATGATTTCGCATAGTAAAAGTTCAGATATTTCAGTCCAACATGTAAGAATACTTTCGAATTTCATTCCTACTAATTAACCTCCAAACGGACCTTCATACTCATTTAGTCGCCTACCTTTTTATCAACTTATCTGCTTATCCAACCACTACAGTTTGATCAACGATTTTTTTCATATCTGTTCCAGAGCCCAGAGGTTCAGTGCCAAGAAAAACATTAAAGAAATTCCCCTTTACATTGGTGGTAGCATCCGGAGTTATCCTATTTGGTGTCATAACACCTGTTGTGCTGAGGCTTTGGTTTCACCATCGAAAAAAAGTATCAAATTCGGCTCACATCAGTAATTATAAGGCTGATGAGTTCGAGACAAACTTCGTTAGCCCAGCTCAGCTCGGCTAAATTATGCCATATGGTAATTGTGGGCAATGCTAGTGTCAGAAGATCGAGAATAGGGAGCTTACGAATCGATGACTTCTTTCTCGACGACGACTTTATGTGACGTCATGGACTTCGTCGTCGCCGTTTGCCATTGCGCGCCAAATTTAACTTACGAGCTGCGGACGTCGACGCAGAGATTTCCCGCCAAATTTAAGTCGCAGACTGACTCTTTTTTGTTTAGATAGTTTTATCAACGTGTTGATTAAAATGCCAAACTTCAGAGAGAACAGAGAGTATATCGCATATGCCTACAGAAAAGGATTTATCACCGAAAGGCAGTTTATTTTGCTGTATGATACCAATACTTCGAAAAACCCCGACTTTCGGTACGAGAAGTATGATCGATTCGATTTAGACGAGCTGGGAAATGACCAGTAGAGAGCTGAATTCCGATTTTACAAAATGAAATTTTTAAGCTTGCTGATTTTCTTCAGTTACCAGATGAGATTGTTACTTGCAACGGCCTAGTGGTTGGATCGATTCCTTGACAAAATCTTTCAGTATATCTGACTGAATCTACGCATCGCTTGTTTTGCATCTTGTGAGTGCTCGAAACCGTCTAAAGAACATTTGATTACTATTAAAAACGGATTTAGAGCCAATAAATGGATAAAAACTTAGAACTTTTGAATGAAGAAGACTAGTTCCTTTCACAGTTTATCCCTCTTGGTATCTGAATGGACCTTAAAACGCCAATTTCTTTTTTTATTTTTTTTCCTCACCGTGCGTTTGAAGGGCTTGGGTCATTGTTTTCGCCATTTGACCTCTTTCCTGTTTGATAAATAAGAACTATGACGTAAATAACATTCAAGAAGCAAAAAACTGTTTCAGAAAAGCTCCCGTTAGTATATTTGAAAGGTGTTTGGGGATTAAGCGTTAGATTTAGGAAATATTTCGAACAAAACGCGCCTTTCGACGCGTGGCTGCGAAGTTGACTTCAAAACAGCTCTCAGTTTTAAGTCGTCGCCTCCTTCAAGACGACGCGCGAAATAATGCCACATCCGGTAGCACATGCTACTTCTAGTGTTGAGACGTCGTCGTCCTCTGGAAAGTCATCGATTCATAAGCTCCCTAATAAGGCTAGTAGAACGACTGAGATTCTTGAGCAAAACGCGTGCCTACGTTTCTTTTATTTTAAAAATGATGTTTTTATGTGGAGTAAGCCTTTTGTCCCAGTAATGCGTCTCACTTTTCGGTGACAGGAAGGGGGGTGGGGGGGGCCTTGAAAAGCTTGTAAGTAAATATTAATATCCATTAAAATGAGTCTAGACACCGAAGACTGTAAGGTTTGGACTGGTACAGGCAGTTTACATATTAGCCCTTCCTTAAGATTGAGCAATTTGTTCAGCATGCAAGTCGTAAGGCTTAAACAGAGCCAATGGCTGAGCACCAGGCCAACGCATTTAATTGCGAAATGACTTCAGTGTATTACCGCATTGGTATCTGTACACGTGTTATTAGCAATCAAGCAAGCAAGCAAGCAACAAGCTCAATTCGAGCTTCTTAAAAAGGTTTAGTTTCCCTCCCACCCACCGCCCATAGACACTTTTGATTAGTGTTTGTACTTTATTTCTCATTACTGTACCGTTGTTTTAGTGTATCCGTCGGATACCCTTGATGTAATAGTCTAGTGTTCTATGTACACACGATGTATACATTCATAATTATCTGGTCCAAAAACAAGCCTCTGTCTATTGTTAAACTGAATTATCAATACAAATGGAACATACTGATGCAAAACCGTTAGCTTCATTTTGGGCATATTTTTTCAGGGTGACGCTCAAAAGCATAATGCTCGAGTTTTCGAGCATGATATACCAGACCCTAAACTCGATATAGCGAGGAATAGAACTATCAAAAACGATTCTTTTTACCGGTCAAGTATTGTTGCGATGCCCTAAAATATATGTCATGGTCGAAATGAAGTCAATTTGGTTTAATACGCGCGCCATTTCCTTAACCCTTGCTAACATGTTGACGCATAAATTGGATTTGAAAAGTTCTCACGCTGCTGATGCTTATCGTTTCTAAGAAATCAAGCGTCGATTACTAGTCATGACCTTGAATCAGCTTTAACAATGTTTGGCCAAAACACCAAAAGCTATTTACAATACAACTGTCATACACTTGCAAAAATTCAAATTTCGTCTTCTAGCCAATCATGCAGAAACTTGCAGCTTCAGCAAGGAAATTGAGCTATGCAAATGCCAAGATTTTCCTAGCACACATTCGAGGCGCGCGAGTTTGGATGCATGATTTTCACTTTCTTAGGTCGCTAGATCTTACAAAGCTAGTTTTTTAAGAGTAGACGGTTTCACATTTTTTAAAGACTGGTGGCCTAGGCGCACATTACATCACATGATTTATTATTTTGTAAGTTTCTAACAATGCCGATGACGCGAAACGTTAGGATGATATGTTGATGCAATTTAGCCATTTTCACTCGGCGTTCAACTCACTGAAACAGACCCGTGGACAGATACGCAGTGTCCTGTCTACCTGAATTGATTTCAAACGTGCCTAACCGGCTGCACCAGGTGGACAGGGACAACAATATGATGTTGAATTACTGAACTGCATTTGTTTTTCCTGATGCATATGGGCACCACGTGCTCTACAAAGCTGTCAACTCCACGGAGGTATTTTAATCCTAAATCTTGAATTCGTAAGACTTAGAGGGGGCGTCTTTAGTTTGCTCAAAGTGAACGCCTGAAACACGCTGGGGAGAGGTAGGGACTTACTAGATACTGAGCAGGTATGAAGCCTCGCTTGTTCAAGCTTGTATCATCAAATCTGTTTTTCTTTGCTTTCTGATTTTTCTTTTTATTTATAGCTTATTCATTGTTCGGTTGCATGTGTTACTCTTAGTCATGATTGGCTGTTAATGAAAACCTTGATCAATTAGAAATTAGCTGCCATAAATCCCTAAGCAACCCTGTTTTCTCGGAATTTTTCCGGATGGGTTAATGTCCATCATAAAAAACGATCGATCAAGGCTATTATTATATATGCCTTACGTTTTGGGGTTGAACTGGTATTGAAATTATCCCTACAGGTTTTCTTTGGAGCCCTCCCGTGACAAGGAAAAGCGAGCTGTGTTGACGATATTTTTCAAAACTATGAAGACACCATTTGTCCTTTCAGTTTGTTCTCTTGCGTTTCTCTCCTCCTCAGGTAAGCCAAACGACATGATTAATCTTTCAATAACTCGATTCTGAAAGTTGGGATATTGTTGTAGTGAGGTAGAAGAACTTTCGATACGTCAGCGACCGAACTGAAACGCAGAGTATCCTTCTCAGAAATATGGCAAAATATCCACTTCTTCGTTGTCATTTGACTACCTAAGATGTGTCTTAGCTGAACTTCCGAGTATAATAATTAGCAAGAAGCACTGAGTAGCTTGAGTGCATCTGGTACAGCTTTGTCTTATCGTTGTGAACTAAATGGAAAGTTAACTGTTTTTGCTATAACGAACGAAGCGACGAAGCGAATCGGTAATCATAATGTATTTATAACTTTTGAAAGCAGACACTCGCTTTCAGGAAGCTTCAGGTCAAGGCTTAATCGCTGAAGTCTTCGTGGCAATTAAAATATCATTGCATCAAGGTTTGTAGAAACTGACTAAGAAGACCCATATGTGCATTCTTATTCAAATAAAACACCTTTTCCATGGACGAGTTCCGCGTAATCTAAATTCGTAAACAACGCCTTCTCCTCGACATTGTCATGCACCATTAGCCAAAAGGTCAAATTCTCCGAAAAGCGTATTGATATTTCATCAGCCAACTTGTAAATATCGCCTGCTCAATACTTTGAGACTAAACAGTCCGGCTTACGAGCCCGGTTTTCATGACTTAATCAGTTTGCTCTCAATCATAGGAGAATACTCGTATCGGCAGCCACTCTGACTATTACAGTAAGTTAGTTGTTTCGAAAGCACTGGTTTAGTGAGCAGTACATGTATTTTCCTTTTCCGGAGACCGTTCTAGGGAGGTCTGAATTAATTTCTCGCAAATGCAGCAGACCACGCATAACTTATCTACTTAACACGAGATTCTTTCTTCCAACATTTGCAATGTAGTATCCTGCCATTCAAGACTTCCAAAGATTGTGTCTTACCCAGGAAACCCTTTTATTGGCAAGGGAAAAGGAAATGCAACTCTGTTCTGGAAGTTCGAGCTGCGGCCCACAGAGACATGGAAAAATTCTATTATTGAGGTGGTTTTCGGTGTCTGGAAGTATCCTGGATTCCTCAAGGAAAAACTTCTGCTCATCAACAACACTGGTGGAGAAATAATACGAGAAAACTATGAGAAAAAGATAAGCTGTAACTTTGACATGTCTCTCTTGCAAGTGGCATTCACTTTGCATGATTTGGATAAAGACGATGAAAATGAGTATGGCATTCAAGTTGAGTTTGGTCTGAGTCGAGCTCCCTTAACGGATAGTGTCAAGCTTCGTCTTGAAGGTAAGAAGTCCTCGATTGTCGCGCAGATCTTTACACTTAAAGGATTGACGAAAAAGTTCTCACACATCATAGTTCTCACAGATAAAACTCTTGAATGGAGTTATACCCTTTAACCATGATCAAGTTTTTCATGAGAACAAGTCAAGAGGATAACAAACAACGGCGTAATTACGAGAAAATTTATTGATCGTTTGTTTCATCCTGGTATTGGTTAAAAACTATTCTAACAAAATTCGCCATTTCATGCTGAATGTGATGTGCCGCGTTATTCAAGAGGCGGACTAAATATCCCAGGAGTCTTTTTGACTCTGTACCTGCCACCATGTTGAACCGCTAGAGGTGGGAGGAGGTACATAGAATACAGGAAAAGATGTGTTTAACTGAATCAGATACAAAGGTAGCTCAAAGCATTGCACTGGAACGTGTCGATACTCACTGACTATGGGCAAAGCTTATCTGGTAATTTATTTTATCAAGGAAGACACAAATTAGTTATTGTATTCCAGATGGTTTCATTTATTTATTTATTTATTTATTCATTTATCCAGATCCACCAAAAATCAACACTCCTCAACAAAGAAACATCTCCGTTAGGGATGGTGATCCACTGGTGATTAAATGTCTTGCAAGTGGATTTCCGACACCAAACATAACGTGGAAAAAACATGGGAAAACTATTGGAAACCAAGCTCTTTATTTCATTTCTATAAAGACATTTGACAGCGGAGTTTACCTGTGTGAAGCTCATAACCAAGCAGGCAAAGACAGCACGGAAATCACTGTCAGAGTTGAGGATTCTGACAATCTTGAGTTCCCAACAACGCAGAGAGGTAAATTTAATAAATTTATGTTAACCCACCTTTAAAGTGGTGTTAAGTTAAAGAATGTATGTCCTCGTACATTGCTGATCTCTGGGAAATGACAACTGACTATTTGATAAGGATGAAGAGAAGAATAAGTCTTTCTTATAAGTTACGAAACATCTATCGATATACGTTTCTCTAAAAAAGCAACCTGACATAACTCACCCAGTGGAGTCGATTTTAAATATGGTGTTGTTCTCCTTTCTCCATCTTTTTCCTTACTAACTATAAATTGTGTCTCTTCTTCCTTTTCAAGTTCGTGAATCGCCACCAGGAACATCAAAAGTTACTAGTCCTGTCTGGATAATCTGCTTAGTGGCCATTTCTGGATTGCTTATAATACTTATTCTGTTAACACTCTCAGAAATAATGTATCGCTCTCGAAGACGTCGCAAGAAGAAGATACCTTATAAGAAGCAAACTGACTTTAAAGGATCTCATGAATCTTTTCCTCCTATTACTGAACTGTAGCCAGTGTTAGGCATTCAGAAACATTAACAGACATTCGTCTGATATAGGTTATATCTGACCATGTAGTTGACCGCAAAAACTCGCTATACTTTTAAAGTTAAAATTTAGTCATAGAAGTATAAGAAGCTTGATTTGGCAGAGTGTCATGATCTGCTGCTAATGCACACTAATTATATCAAAATGTCGAGCTTCTTTTATTTTAAGCTTCGAAGATACCGCACTGGGAGTTCTCTTGCAGTTTCCAAGCATTCTCTCACAGAAGAAGGAGGGTAGAAAAAGAGAATTCTAGAATTAACTCCGACTATTCAACCGATGTTTTAGGGATATACGTCGACGTAGTTCAACTTTCAGTTTGATCGATCCACTGACATCGGATTTACGGAAGACCGAAGCTGATTGAGCGAGGCCGAAGGAGGCGCAGTCGATCGATGCAAATATCACGAACGTGTCCACATGTACGCGATTGGCAATTTTGAAGTGCAATCGTCGCAGATTAGAGAGCTATTTTGCAGCGAAAAACCCCTAACTAGCCGAATTAAGTTGCCTTTCACTTTTAACTTCTACGAGGAAGCGAAAAAAGATTTGTTGGATAGTTTCCCACCTCTTCCGTACACCAGCCATTCTCAAGATTTCTGAGAACGAAGGGAAAGAAAGTGACTTTAATAAACCCAGACTCGTCAAATGGAATTTGAAGTTATTTTACTTTAGAAGTAAACAATTACTCAAACTTGCATCTCACTTATTTCGTATTCAATTTTTGTTTTAAATTCAGAACTCAAGAAATAAGTAATGGGACGCCTTATATTATTAGATATAGACATTTTGAATATGATCCCATGTTGTGAGCTCATAGAGGACACAAAGTGACTCATCCTCGGAATTTCAAGGTTAACACTTTTCACACACGAATAGAAAGACTTCCCTTTTTCCCCAGAACCCAATAAGCCATAGTTTTGTCGCATGTGCAACCTCACGCCATGCTAAAAGATTGGAATGTTTATCGAAGATACTAAGAAATTCCTTCAAAGTCGGGCACCTATTTTTTCTCCCCTCTAGATCGTCCATTAGTATCATATATGCTATCATAACGCTGACCCCATTTTGTGAGCTCAAAGAGGATAGAGGACATATATAAAGCTCATTCTCGGAACTTCATGCACTAATAAAAACACTTCCCATTTTTCCCAGAACTCAAAAAGCTATTGTGTGACAGGGTCTTAACAGTATTAGTCAAAATGGGTCATGCGTAATGCGATGCGGCGCTGTTCTGTGCTCCTTTCTGCAGAGTCACTCTCAACGCGACCGGCCGAAATGAAGTTCTCCTTTTGCAGTTTGGTTTGTTTTTTAACTCTGATTCAAGGTAGGTAGACTGTAAATGTTTTGTGATGGGTCTAGTTTCATTACTGACGGTTTTTCTAACCGGAAATGGATACTGAAACCAAACGCTGTGCCAAATCCAAGCATCTATTTGTGTATCAAAACGTAATGGTGTAGGTAAAACGTGATCACTAATGGATGAACCGTGAGTTGTTGCAAAACTGAAACGTTAGACTATGCGAAATAAGTCGTTGTTGAGGAGAATTAAACATGATTCATTTACGAAATTTACTCAAGGTTTTGACTTTGCAAACGCTTCCAGCTTTTCTCGGAAACAAAACACACGAGTGAGGAACTTATTGCATGGTATTCAATAACGACACAATTTTATTGAATTTGAACGAGAACACACGATTTGAAACAATTGTGAATGAACATGGAAATGTTTGTAATAGTTTTCTCACTCGAATAACCGGCATGATCTCCGCTGTTTAGAATCGGAGTAACTATAACTGTAGTAAATATTAGAATTGCAATTTTTCGCTATGCGTTCATAATTATAGAAATGTATCCCCTTCGTAGTGAAAATTTGCTCAAATTCTTCTGCAAACCAAATTCCTGAGCCAAAATTGTTTTTGGCCGTGGGGAAATAGTTGAAATTTAAATATGTAAGAAGAATACTAGAAATGGTGGACAGAACTGAAAAACATCTGCGCATGTCGGGAACTTTCGCACGCATGAGACCATAGGAAACAGTAGACTGAAATGGCGGAATTTTTTAAATTTGAAAAGCGGTGCGGTTTTCTTTCAAGGTTAAGAAACAAGCAGAGAGATTAGGCTTACAACTATTGCTAAAGACTGTCCTTCAACAGGGACACAAAATTTATTTCGACATCATGTTTTCAGTGGATGAATTAGGAAATTGGAATTACCGCCATATCAATGAACACATGCTGAAGCTGTGGATTTGTGACCTGTGCATACGCTCTGAGACATCAGTAAGGAACTTTGTTTTGGAAGAGTGAATATACTATACCATTAGAAAACATTACTAGAATCTTAATAAGACTGAAATTAGATCAAATTAAATAGATATTGAGGATTACTTTAAGTCTCAAGTAGTGCTTTTTGTAACTGAATTTTGCAGCCACAGCGGCATCTGCTGGGAATGCTTGTCCTAACTCTACGGATCCAATTACTTACAATTCTGGAGAGGACGCAAGACTATTTTACAACAGGTCTACTCATGAGAATGAAAACAACTTTTTTGGCTATCGGGGATTCATAAATTTGTCTTTATTTGCCTTCATAAAGAAAAATCAATCAGAAGGCACTTGTTCTGGCCCGTCAAAGGAGATTTGTTTGAAGGGGAAGACAGAATTTAAGACGTGGAACCAAAGCCTTTTGATAATAAATATTTTCAATGTCACTGTAAATGATAGTGGACTGTACGCAGTATGGACCTCGTTCTCTGGTGTTTTCTCACAAGATGATAAAACAGAGAAATGTTTACAAGTTATACATCTGAAAATAAATGGTAAGGAATTTTTTTTATACTTAAGCAATATTTTCAAGGCACATATCCACGCTGATATAATTCCAAAAATTGATTGTTTGGAAACTGGTGCTGGGTTGACATTTTTGCTCTTCATATCTTTTAAGCTAAAAACCAGATTTTCAAGGGAAACTCCCTTACAAATCTGATTTCGCTTTTACGAATTAAAGCAATATCTAGATATCATATAATCATTAAACTCTGAACTGGTTTATTGAAGGACATCTTGAAAAACTATTATACTAGATATGAATTTTCCCTCCAAGAATATCCAAGATAATCTCCCTGAGACTCAAAATTTCTCCATAAATCCGATTACAATTTCGCTCATACTGTAATATTTCTTAGGAATTACCACTTGCTGTTTTTCTTAAAATTCTATTGTCATATATTCTTATTGTTGAAAGTCCCAATTTGTTATTTCTAAGGTAACTCCTCAGAAACCAGCTCAAGTCCAACTCCTCACTCAACGCCACAGTCGACTCAGGTCTACAGCAGCAGTACAACTAGCTCTGGTAAGCGGTTCTTTCCCTAAATGTTTCCTTTTTTATTTTATGTTCGGTTTTATTCACTTGAATATCTATCTCGTTTAGCTAAATTCTCAGAGTGAATATTGTATCCTTTATTTTTTAGGCGCCAGCAATTCACCAAGGGCCTTACGAACATATAACAATCTTGTGCTGATGATATCAACCATTACTACAACTGTGACTATGAGTGTGAATCCTAGCATTTGGTTTTTTCAATTTATAAAGTCTCGTAAAATTTTTTAAGAGACTGCTGCACGATTGAGAAATAGAAGTAGTTCTGAAACAACTAGGAGAATTTGCAGCATGAACTCAGCTTTTTTAGTAGAGACTTCTGTAGTTAAAATTACCTTCCAACTGTCATTTAGTTTAATCGTAACCGGTGTAAGTAAAAATAAATGCTATGATGTTCTAGGAGATGCATATGGTCCGCACGTGTTTTACAGATGTCAGTTGTGTAAGTACAATAGAATATCATAACTGTTGATTCGGCAAAATTTAAGAGTAAGGACCCATAAGACCCAATAGAGATTACGTAAAATCAAAATGAAAACGATAAGTCGTTAGCTTAGTTATAGTCACTCCTACAGTTGTACACAAATGAGGACTTGTCTCTTCTTGCTAAATGGCTAAATTGCAACAACTTAAAAGTCAACTCAACCAAGACACAAGCCATGGTCCTTGGATCGTCAAATTACAACTTTGACCTGTCATTGGACAATAGCAATATCGAAATAAAGGACGAACTCAAATTTCTTGGTGTGACAATTGACAGTAAATTATCATATACTACTCATATTAAGAATATCCTTTGTACAATACATGCCAAAGCTGGTGCTCTTAGAAGAATATGCAACTTTATCGATAGTAAAACTGCTATGAGAATATATAAGGTCTATATACTTCCTCATTTTGATTATTGTTCTCCTCTTTTTGTTGGGCTGTCAAGCACCTTATCTGATAAAATTGAACGTACACATTTTTATATACTTAGAACATTATTTAAATTTCCTAAATCAATTGAGTATGCTGAGTTATTCAGTCAGCTTAATCTCAAGTTGAATCTATCAAACAGAGACGATTGTCTCAATCCCTAGTTTTTGTATTCAAGGGATATCATAATGAAGGACCAATTTATATCAACAACTTATTTAAAATCAAACAATGTAGATATAACCTTAGGGGTAGTGGATCCCGTATGAATCAGCCGGCTCCCAAATCTCGTTTTGGGCATCGGTCCTTCTCTTATATTGTTTGTCGGCAGTGGAACAGCCTTCCTCAAGATGCCAGAGATACTAAGAGCATTACTATCTTTAGAAATCAGTTAACTGAGTTAAATTTGGATACCGGAGTTAATTGCAAATGCACCTTCTGCGCTTGATTCACGCCTTCTGCGTTATTTCAATAACAAATTTTATTAGCCCTTAATCTGCAATATTTTTAGCTTGTATATTTCGGGCATATAGCTTGTATTTTTTTTATTCATTTATCTATTATAGTTTCTAAATATATTAGTTAGTTACAATGAATATATGAAGTTCATATATTTTGAACTGCGGTATCAAATACGTATGATGCACGATCCTTCGCAGTAGATAGCGCTATTTATGCAATAGCGAAAATCAGACCTGAAAAAAATCAGGCCTGTACGGGATTCGAACCACTGACCTCTGCGATACTAGTGCAGCGCTCTACCAATTGAGCTAACAAGCCAACTGGGAGCAGGCCGTTAAGTTGATTCGTAATAATATATATACAAGGTCAGTGGTTCGAATTCCGTACAGGCCTGATTTTTTTCAGGTCTGATTTTCGCTATTGCATAAATAGCGCTATCTACTGCGAAGGATTGTGCATCATACGTATTTGATACCGCAGTTCAAAATATATGAACTTCATATATTCATTGTATCTGATTTATCATCACGGGTTTATTACGAATCAACTTAACGGCCTGCTCCCAGTTGGCTTGTTAGCTCAATTGGTAGAGCGCTGCATTAGTATCGCAGAGGTCAGTGGTTCGAATCCCGTACAGGCCTGATTTTTTTCAGGTCTGATTTTCGCTATTGCATAAATAGCGCTATCTACTGCGAAGGATCGTGCATCATACGTATATTAGTTAGTATACACGTACATTTTTGTAACAAGCATCTTTTTGTTCATCAATGTTTCGTGTTTAAATTAAGTTATACTTACTTACTTGCTTACTTACTTACTTACTTACTTCATTACTTACTTATTTACTTACTTACTTACTGGTGGTAAATGCCTAATATATTTTTGGTCTATTCAGCTACCGGGTATGTCATATACCCATACATTTTATGGCACAGCTCGTCATGGAGCCCTCTGTTTGCGGATCTTTCCGCATGACTGAAAATCTTTTTTCTAACTTATCCACTGGTGCAGCTCGGTGCAAGTCCACTCAGAGCCCAAGAAGACTGTCGATCGTGTTCATTAAGTCATGTCGTTGTCCTATTTCTAGGAATTTACTGTTACGAACTGATGATGATTGTCATTAGAAATGTTGATCAGGAGGATATATATATATATGCATCCATTGCACTATTATAGTACAACTATATATCGTATCAAAAAAATTTGTAGCCGATTAGTCACGAACCGGTTTCGCGACGCTTCGGCCAAAGTCCCTCAGCGCTACAAAGAACAAAAGGACTATTAACAACAACAAACATATGAAACATATGTATGAACTGCGGTTATGAAACGTATATGTGCACGATCCTTCGCAGTAAAGCACTATTTGAGCAATAGTGAAAATCAGAGCTGAAAAAAAAAAAAATTTCAGGCCTGTACGGGATTCGAACCACTGACCTCTGCGATACTAGTGCAGCGCTCTACCAATTGAGCTAACAAGCCAACTGGGAGCAGGCCATCAAATTAATTCGACATAAATCCGTAGATGATAAATGAAACAACAACAAACATATGAAACATATGTATGAACTGCGGTTATGAAACGTATATGTGCACGATCCTTCGCAGTAAAGCACTATTTGAGCAATAGTGAAAATCAGAGCTGAAAAAAAAAAAAATTTCAGGCCTGTACGGGATTCGAACCACTGACCTCTGCGATACTAGTGCAGCGCTCTACCAATTGAGCTAACAAGCCAACTGGGAGCAGGCCATCAAATTAATTCGACATAAATCCGTAGATGATAAATGAAACAACAACAAACATATGAAACATATGTATGAACTGCGGTTATGAAACGTATATGTGCACGATCCTTCGCAGTAAAGCACTATTTGAGCAATAGTGAAAATCAGAGCTGAAAAAAATTTCAGGCCTGTACGGGATTCGAACCACTGACCTCTGCGATACTAGTGCAGCGCTCTACCAATTGAGCTAACAAGCCAACTGGGAGCAGGCCATCAAATTAATTCGACATAAATCCGTAGATGATAAATGAAACAACAACAAACATATGAAACATATGTATGAACTGCGGTTATGAAACGTATATGTGCACGATCCTTCGCAGTAAAGCACTATTTGAGCAATAGTGAAAATCAGAGCTGAAAAAAATTTCAGGCCTGTACGGGATTCGAACCACTGACCTCTGCGATACTAGTGCAGCGCTCTACCAATTTTCACTATTGCTCAAAATAGTGCTTTACTATTGCTCAAATAGTGCTTTACTGCGAAGGATCGTGCACATATACGTTTCATAACCGCAGTTCATACATATGTTTCATATGTTTGTTGTTGTTTCATTTATCATCTACGGATTTATGTCGAATTAATTTGATGGCCTGCTCCCAGTTGGCTTGTTAGCTCAATTGGTAGAGCGCTGCACTAGTATCGCAGAGGTCAGTGGTTCGAATCCCGTACAGGCCTGAAATTTTTTTCAGCTCTGATTTTCACTATTGCTCAAATAGTGCTTTACTGCGAAGGAGCGTGCACATATACAAAAAGGACTATTGTTTACTACTAAATGTGTGAAGTTGAGCCGGAACAATAGACCATTTCTTGATACGATATATGCAAATATATATATGCAAATATATATCGCAGAGTACTGGACAGCTTGCTTTGAGTGATTGACTGACAAGGCGCGTTGGATGATAGGCTAGAGCAGCAATCCTTTATTTACTGTGAACGTCACGTGATCTTTAAGAAGAAACGAAACAAAGATGCCACGCCGTATTTCGGAGAATTGTATTTTTTCAAATGGTTGCTGAATCGTTTAGATAAGCAGGCTGCTGGCTTTGTACGTTTTCGAGCGTTTTTGCTTAGTTTCTTAAGAGGTACATGACTAAGTCTGAATAACCCAAAACGTCAAAAGCAGAGCAGCATTTCTTTATCTTAACGATGAAAGCGTTCATACCTCCGATCCTTTACGTGGTGATTCAGTGCCTCACAGGTAAGATTGGCATGGGCTTGTCGTTGATGTTGAAGGTATTGTTTAAAATGTTATCTTCCTCACGTTGCTTTGAAATAACCGAAGATTTTCAGAATATTATTCTGAGGAAACTAATTTGGTCAGTATATATTATTGTGAAACGTTTGTGAAAATATGAAAGTCATAGATTTGAACTGCGGTTGAAGAACGAGTATGAGAGCGATCTTCACAGTAAAGAACACTAATGAAGCAGTAGTGGAATTGAGGCCTGAAAAAAAATCAGGCCTGAATCTTTTTCAGGCCTCATTTTCACTACTGCTTAAGTAGTGTTCGTTACTGCGAAGATCGCTCTAATACTGACTCATTATTGTAAAAGTAGTGAGGGCGGAAGTCACAAAAGCGAAAGTGAGAAGGCGGCTCTTGTTTGGCTTTGAAATACGTCAGTAATGAGCTGCTGTTACTAGGCAAACCATAACTATAGGCAAAGTAAGATATAGAGACACGAAAGCAGTTGAGAAATTAATCATAGAAAGAGGAGAGCGAATGTCGCCATTCGCGGTGACAGACACACCGTCTGATATTGTTTAGTATTTCCAGTCGAAAGTTTGTATCGTAGTATACCGTAAAAAACAAAAGAAACGTTCTAGAATGAATAATAAGTACCCAGAACACATTCAGGGTTGTTAATTTCGTATGCGTGAGGAAAGATTTTATTTAAACAACTTAGTTACCTGGAGCTAATTCATCACCGCAAACGAAAACGAAATGGCGTACCTGCTGTTCTACGTACGCCATAGATTGGTCACGTCGTCTGAATGGGTGAGCAGCAGTCGCGGCTACAGTAAAGCGTAGAGGATAGTTCCCTTTCGTTGCTTCAATCTGTAGCTACCACAATATTTCCACAAATTCGGACTATTATTTTCATAAATACCCTGAGTATTCCAAGGGCCTGATTACATGAGCCGGGCTGATTTCTTTTGTTTTGGTGTTCACCAAAGCGTGAAAACAAAAGAAATCAGCCCGGCTAACCGGGCCAGCTCGGCTCATGTAATCAGGCCCTAAGCTTCAGAAATTAAGTATCCATGCTAGATTTCTTTCACTTTTTGTCGCACGAATTTGTGTCAGTTATATGCATGATCTGCATTGGTAAGAAACCCGAAAAAATAATTTTGTCTCGTCTCGATTTCTAAATATCATGGTTGTTTTGAAACTCAGGGATGTTGCCAGCGTAAACTGAGCGTTATATATGGAAGTTACTAATCTCCCCGGGAGCGCTTTGCAGTTCTTCGTCGTTATGTAATAATTTTAATTGTCTAGGTTGTCTCAGTTTCTTAAATTTTTAGAAAAATTTCCAATTGCTGTTCATTTAGTTATCACAAACTTTTGTCGCGAAGACAGAGAAGTAGTTGTGAACCATCAAGTAGACGACAACAACTTTCAAATCAATCCTGTATTTAGGGGGTAAACATCTAACAAAAACAATAACTTAAGGTGGCTGGTACCAGTTTTCATCTTTTTGATGGTTTGTAACTTTGAAAGAATACAACAAAAAGACTGACCAAGGCCAGTTGAACACTTTTACAGGGTTGAATTTTATAATAATTAGTTATCCAAAAAATAATAGGTGTCATTTCGTCACTAGCAGTTTCCATGGCAACGCTATCATAGGCTTATTCAGACGCATTTTTTTAGCCATGGTCGGGTCTGTCAGGTCTTCACTCGTAATACCATAATCAAAGGGTAGGGAGGTGATCCTTCTTCCATAGAGTAGATGAGAGGGAGTCAATGGTTCCTTGTCACCTATGTCGCTTGAAACATAGGTGATTGGTCGGTCATTCAGAGTTGCTTCTATTTCTACAACAAGGGTCTGCAGTTCGACAGGCGTAACCGATGCTCTACCAAGTGTCTTCCTGACAGCTTTCTTTGTCAATCCAACTAGCCGTTCTCAGAATCCACCATACCAGGGGGCACGTTTGGGGATAAACTTCCTGTCAATTCCTTGTCTCCCCAAGGCTTCTTTCAGTGAGGGAGACTGGAACAGTTCTTGAAGGGTTTCTGCAGAGGCTAAATAAGTGGATGCATTAACTGAAATCATGACCACTGGTAGGGATCTACGGCTTGAGAATCTGGGGAACGCTTGAAGGAAGCTGCTCTCTGTTAAGTCTTTGACAACTTCCAAATGAATGGCTCTTGTAACAGCACAGGTGAACTGAGACAAATGTAGTTCTTGGTTTCACCGTTGTCGGATTTCACGTAGAGGGGTCCTGTAGAATCTACTCCCGTTACTGCATAGGGGGGTGCTTCTGGAACTCTTAGCGTGGGTAGAGGAGCAGGATCTGGGGCTCTATAGGCTGCCCCCTCGAGCTTTCGGCATGTTACACAGTGTTCGAGTTGTTTTCTTACATGCTGACGAATGGACGCGATCCAAAAGGTCTGACGAAGTGCAGTTACAGTGGCATTGACTCCAGAATGTAGCTGTTTGACATGAACATCATGGATAATTAACTTTGAGAGTGGATGTCTTGGTGGAAGGAGGAGGGGGAATTTTGCCGAGTCATCTAGTGGAGCATTGTGTATTCGGGACCAGCAGTCGACCTCACGCGTACTCCGAGCGCTATATATAAGATTTATTTATCTCCTCGAGATCGCTTAGTAGTTCCTCATCGACATATAATAGCTTGGATAGTATAGGTTGTCTCGATTTCTTAGGTTTTTTTTTAAAATTTCCGACTGCCGGTTATTTAGTTATTTGAGAACCGTGACCAGCAGTAGACCTCATGCAATTTCTAAGTGTCAACGTCTGCAACATCCATGGTTCCGTACACTGAGCTCCTAGTTAGACATGAAGGAAACGTTAGACATGAGATTTATAAAACAGTACGGGATCACTTAGTAGTTCCTCATCGACACATTGTGTCTGTTTCATAATATGCGGAGGGAATATGCTTGCACAAGTCAGTTGATACTTTAGTTAAACGCTTTTATCGAAAGAAAGGTATAAAAATTATATGAAAAAGTGCTTAGCTAGAACTTAAAATGAAATCTCGGAGACTATCTTAACTAAACAAAACCTTTTTTCCTTGTTGATGCAAGAATCATTTGTCTTTGTTTTGTTTTGTTTTGTTTTTAATTATTATAATAAATCTGCATACGTTTCCCAGAAACTGTTTCGAATCCCTTAGGTGATATCGCACCCTTTCTGAGAAAAAGAGGAACTGAAACGGGTGTTACGAACTAAAGACCCTCGAAAATGAAGACCTAAGACCTAAGACCCGTCTTAGTTTTCGAGATTACGAAAACTAAGACCCCCTAAAATCGAATCCGTCGAAATATAAAGTCAAATTGGAAATCGCGACCAGGTATTCCTTGCGACTCTCCAAGGTTTGTTTTTCAATTTGTCCTGACCGCTGCCGATCACTTCTTGCGTAAAAACTTACGAAAGCTGTGAAGTAGAAAAACGTCGGCAAAACGTAGAAGTCAGTTAAAGTGACCGATTCTACCAGGGAAATTTTATTGTCTGGAGCTTGGACTTGCCAGGAGAGTTTCCTTGACAGCTGAAATACACCCGATGTTATGAAACCATTTGTGAAGACATCACGTTTTTTCTTCGCTTTTTTTGTCACATTTCTTCGCTTCGTGATGTTACAGTAACACGGGAAATCTAACCGGATTTATTATCGAACATGAGCCTTCTGTGGGTTCTTAATTTAATATCCACGTGTGTGCTGTTCCACAGTTATAACGCAAGGTAAGTATCTTTCAGTTTTCCCTCGTTACGTTACTCGTTGCGTTACTCCTTTAGATTTGTTTATACACGTGACTATTCCTCGCTTTTTTATTGGACAGCGCTCTCAGTTTATACTATGGACTGTACTAGCGCCACGAGGTAGTCGGAATTTTCATTCGCTAGTGTTGTAAAAGCTTTCTTTTTCACTTAAGACAATAACAAATATTGTCGGTTACACTGCTGGTGAATCGCTTCGGACACTCTCCAAAGCTCAGGACGCTTTCGAGTTCACCTTAAGCGAGATGGATCAGAACAACGTGCAATCCGCCAAAACCTAGCGCGTGTGCATAAGGTAACGAAATCTCGATCGCAGAGACACGTAGAAAAACACCATCTCCAAGGGAAAGCCAATTTTATGATTAAAAGGATAAACAACAAAATTAAAGATCAATTAGGGTAAGGCATATTTTCAGTGTACAATTATACGTAGGTAGTATATGGCTTTCATCGTCTTCATAAAGCCACATTGCTGAAAATATATGTCTGCAAATTGTTAGAAGAAGCGGATCGTCTAGCACGCGTACGATTGTAGTTTTTGGTTGTTTTACGGATTATAGTCTTTGAAAGGTCGTAATTCGACTTTGTAGACATTGAACGGACTGTTTTAGTGGGGGTCTTAGTTTTCGTAATAAAACTAAGAGGGGTATTAGTTAAAATCGATGTTAGCGCTTCCCCATATTGCAAGTACAGCAGCGTTTTTGCTCGATTAATCGAATAGGAGCTTTCTGTGGGTTCTTAGTTTAATGTCCACGGTCGTAATTCGACTTTGTAGACGTTTTACGGAATGCTTTGGTGGGGGTCTTAACTAAGAGGGGTCTTAGTTTTCGAGATTACGAAAACTAAGACTCCTAAATTTACCGTTAAATTTGACCTAAAACTCGATGGAAAGGATCGGACAATAGATAATTTGACAGATTAGACCTGTTTTGGTTACAATTTGGGATCAATTAACGTTTCTGGGCAATCCAACACGTTAATGACATATAGAGGACGAATAAACAATCGCACACTGTGGCAGTCTTATCAAGGACGATTAAGTAACACAGGAAAAAATTTAAGATTCCAATGTTGGGAAATAGTGTGTTTTTTATTGGTATATTTTTGGTTTATCTTTGGAATAAGTAAATGACATACCAATGTTGGTAAAGTGTTATATATCCCAACATTGGCAAAACAAAAATAAGATGTCAATATTGGTAAAGAGGGATCCAACATTGCTTAAACAAGATATTATACCAATATTGGTAAAGAGGAAACCAACATTGGTAAAAAAATATGCCAATATTGGTATAGATGAAACCAATGTTGGTAAAAGGAAAATAATTTTCCAATAATGGAATGGAGGAATCCAACATTGGTAAACAGAAAATAATATACCAATATTGGTGTGGAGCAATGCAATGTTGGTAAAACAAAAATTATATGTCAATATTGGTATAGAGGAATCCAACTTTGGAACAGAAAAATAATATGCCAACATTGGTAAAAGTAATCTTTTATTATGTACCAACAATGGAAAATTACTAGTTAGTAAGATGGGAAGCAAGGTTTAGTTTCCAACATAGAGAAATATCCTTGATATTTGTGGAAACCATTTCTTTAAAATCTGTGATAAAAATGAGTTACATGCATATGTATAGCAGTGTGGCACTTATACATTAAAATAAACAATTCCAACATTTTGGAAATATGTTGGTAACTAATAACATGCATTGTAAGTAAAATGCACACATTTAAACAAAATGTGCTTCAAAAAAACACATCTTCCAAGTCTATAAGCTTCAAATTTTAAGCCCTTTAAGGAGGACCTCTCTTACCAACTGATTTAAACCAAATACAATATTACTTCCCCTTCAGCAAGATAACTGGGCTATCTTCCTTGCTTTTAACACACCATTGAATTTTGAAAACAAGACATTTGTCAATTTAACTGGAACAAGGCATTTATGGTCTCCACATTAAGAAGTATAAGGGACTTCAAAACCACTAGAATAGGTTGGAAAAGAAGAGTCAGTGGTTATTGAGTCTGTGTCTCCATTATCATCATACTCCTCTAGGTCTGGATAATTACTCTTAAGTTGATCCTTCTTTTTGCACACAATATCTCTCTTAAGATTCAAGAAGTTAACCTCAACACCTTCCACAGGACTTCTGACCTCAATGTAGCCTTGACTGATAAGTGCTTTTGCTATCTTCAAGGATAATTGATATTTTCCCAATGAACGATATTTGACAGTTAATTTCTTGGCTAGAGGATAAAGATGCTTTACAACTGTAACATCTTGCATTGATTTAACTTCAAGAAAAGTTAGAACTACAATAGCAGCACTTTTTGTGGTGATATCATCCAGGCTCGAACTTGCTTTGCAGCTGCTTACTTTGTCAGCAGGGCCAAAATCTAGTTCATCTATAAAACGAAGAAGAAACAAAGGCATGTTACTGTACCATACAATACATTGATTACCTTTCGTTTTTAAACTTTATTAATGCATATTTATTCAAGAGACAATTCTCACAAAATATCACACTTAAGGGTTTACATGTACCTTACTCTGCTGTATTACATGTTGACTCAGCCCTAGATCCAGAGCAGGACTTTTTGGCCCTCTTTTCAGGTGTGTGTTCAGCCTGTTTTCAGTGGAGAAAAGCAATTATTTGAAATCAACAACAATAATGAACGTGTAGAAACCTTAGCAAACCTTGGAGCAGTTTTTGTTAACCATTTTTTGGAAAAGTCATGAATTGAAGGGCAAAAGGAAAATTGTTTGTGAAGAAATTCTAGCTATGTGGCTGTAGAATGTTACATGCAGCATTTAGAAAGCATCCATGCATTACTCTCAAATGCTTTAGTACCCCTGCTGCAAAAGGTAAAATGTGACTCCAGGCTACCCTCAAATGTTGGTAGTAAAGTGCTTGTGATTCTTACAATTTGTATGGGTAGTTAAAAAATTATTTGAAAAACATTGTAAACCAAGTTAGCTTCCCAAACAATCCAGAAAAAATGGTGATGAACACTGCCAGAATATCTGTTCAAAAAATTGTCTCCATAAGTACAACTTAGGAAAAGCCAAATTAGCAACAGATGGTCACAAATTAAATATTGACTTATTGGCCTGCGAGCTCACAGGCTATGACAAAAAGACTTACTTATTTATTTACTTATTTATTCTTAGGAATATGTAGTTCCAGGAAATTGTGAAGTTACTTGTACATGTAAGCTTATTAAGACTTAAGCTTCAGCTTAGTAAGCTTAAATACCGCAGCTAGTTTTAGCTTACTTGAAAAAAGGGCTGCTACCTCTTTAAATCCCTGGAAAGTGAGCCAGTTCTTCATGTCCTCCACAGTCCAGCCTGAGTTAATAACACGTAGAAACTACTAAGTTACATTTGTGAGAGCAAAACAGACTTGAATTGAAAAGTTAGCTTGTGCAAATTACCAAGAACTATGCAGGATCGATGGTGCGCAATGCAGGTTATTCAGTAGCAGAGTAATGCGACGTATTACTCATTCTGGCTTCTAACAAAACTCACATTTAACATATTTCGTCTTCCACATGTCCAGGCCATCATTACCTGCTTCCAATTCGCTACATGTGTCTACCATTGAATTCAATAATGGTATACCATTGGTACCTCATGGTATATGTGTTTAGGAATTCCAATAATCTTCCATTATTGGTATGTATCTTGCTTGAACTCCCAATCATTATCCAATGAAATGCCAATATTGGCAGATCTTATAGTGAAATGTTCACCTAAACTGGTGTACCATTGTTATCTTATCGGTAAATGTGTTCGGGAATTCCAATAATCTTCCATTATTGGTATGTATCTTGATAGAACTCCCAATCATTATCCACTGAAATACCAATATTGGCAGATGTTACAGTTAAATGTTGATTGAAATTGGTATACCATTGGTATCTTATTGGTAAAGGTGTTCAGGAATTCCAATAATCTTCCATTATTGGTATGGGTGTTGTTAGGTTTACCAATAATAATTTATTATTATCCAATAAAGTACCTATGTTGGCATATCTAAATTTACATTTTTTGGTACATCATTGGTATAATATTGGTAGCCTTAAAAATAACCAATAATATGCCAACGTCGGATTATCATACGACATATTTACCAATGTTATTCCAACTTGGAATCTTAAATTTTTTCCTGTGTAATCCACCTCGATTAACACCAATCGAGCTCGAAATGGAACACTATTATCGGATAAATTGACGTTTATCAGCCAAATGCCTTGCAGAACATGCCCAGAATCCCTACAATATAGGGTGAGGGCCAAAATAAGAGCAGCCGAGGATTTCAAAAATGAGATAAAGCAAATCCCTAACAACGCAGAGCAAGAAACAGTAAAGGCGATCATGTGCTTCTATGAACGTGAAATCGGTCGTTTTAAGACCGAAATAAAAGAAAACGAGCCAAAACGGCTGGAACAATGAACACTAAGAACTGTAGTACGATCGAATCAGCGCGCGTGGCGCAAGCTGAAAGCAATCAAGACAACTTAACGATCGAGACAGTAAAAAAAAAAAAATAGCTGTACATCTACAAAGGCGAACGATTGGAAAAAGACGCAATCCCTGATGTGCGTGCTCATTTTAAACAAACTGAGACATTTTAGTATACACACTATAGTTCCTGTCACCCACAAGGAAATAAAAAAAGACTTCATAAAAGGGGAGACCCTTAGACTTCTAAAAACAAACTCCTCTCAAACAGTATTCAAGGAGAAAATTACAAATGAAACGCATTTGCTAAAGAGAGGCTACCCAGAGGACCTCATTGGCACAACCCTCTCAGAACTGAATTAAAAAACAGGAAATTAGCTCTTCAACAGAAATAAAAGACGAACCAACGAATCTTGCCTTTTGTTACACAATACCAACCGTCCGTGTCAAACCTAAAGCAAAGTCTCATGAGACACTGGCATTTAATAGAAACACAACCACCACTGAACGACATATACAAAAATCCGCTTCTCGTATCTTACAAAAGAGGACGGTCGCCCAAAGACATACTCGTTAGGGCCAAACTTTGAATAGGCTACTCTAAACACGCGCTGGGGAGTCGTGTTGGCCTGTCAACCCCATTTTACAAGTTAAATATATCATAGATGATATCATGACGAACCGGTAACCTCAATGCAGTCGAGGTAATAGACGGAGAGCGACTGGTAACAAGAAACCGCTGCGTCTCGAAATTTGGGGATTTTGGCGGATCCATATACAATTACTGGAGAGAATGCGTGACTGTAGACCGACGTCATAAGGAAGGTGTCACACTAAGGAAATAAGCTACGAATGAAATTATCAATACTGATCTGTTACCATCCTCGCTCCATTTGTAGCTCAATCTTATCTCTTCAATGTCCTTCCATACCAAAGTAAACCATTGTGACAGGCTTTTACCGCAAAAATGCTGATATCGATGTGATTGAAATTTTGAGAGCAACAATTTTTCGTAATGTTTTGTAATGAGCCGTGATAGAGGTTCAGGACTTTACATCTAAAATTAAAGATGCTTTTTGAGGGAGAGTCTGCATCTGCACGACACGGTGCTAGTCAACGTATGTAGTATGGTTATAACCAGCCACTGATCAATCTGTGAAACGTGTGCAATCCGGCATTGAGAAACAAACTGAACAAAAAGATAACCACAATTTGGGTAACTTTCCTTGAGAGTGAAATTTACCGATATCCTTGGTGGATTATCAAGCTTCAAGAGAACATATTATCGGTATAAATAGGCCCAGCGTCACTGAGGCTAATAAGCCTTTTATCACTTCTTAAAGGTTATACATACGAAGGGACCAGTCATTATTTGTCACCCTGAGAGGGTGCAGGATTTTTTTCTTGGGGAGAGGGGGTCACAAGGTTTTCAGGGGGGAATGGAGGGGGGATCAGTCGTGGTTAACAGAGTAAAACGGGGGCACTATAGAAAATTAACTGCCAGAATGTCCTAAGTGGGGATTAGGTAGATTTTATTGCGCCACAACCAAAGTACTTCACCCCCGACGGGATGAATAATGACTTGTGCTTTACCATGTCATTTACAGGATCTACTCAAGCTATAGTTTATCCAAGGATGATCTCTGCTCCAGACAAGACAACAATAGCCGTCATTGGCAAAACTGTTTCATTAAGGTGGCAATACAATTCAGGAGATCTGAAGGATGATCTATACGAGGTGGTTTTTGGTATTTGGAAGAGTCCTGGGTTCCTGAAAACAAAGTTGGTAGCTGTCAACTCGAGTGGTTTTTCCTTAACTAGGTCTACGTATAAGTCATCAGTGGGTTGGGCAGGAAATCTGACATCCTGTATGGCTGTGTTTGAGCTTTACAATGTAAAGCTTGAAGACAGCAAAACGTATGGAATTGTGGTAGAATATGGCCTCCAAAATACCCCGTTGACTGGCACAGTTCAGCTCCAAGTTGTGTCCGGACTTCAAGCTAGATTGAGACGTAAGTAATATCGTTAACGGATAGCTCAGAGAGCGTTCGTTTAGACTCAAAATTGTATTTCAGGTTGCTGTGATTATGGTTCATTTGTGGGTCATACGATGGGGTCCACGGAAAAGAGGAGCATGCTGTCTCTTCAACGAATGCAAAAGTTGATAAGATTATAGGCCCATTGCTTTGTTCAGTTGGGATCCAAGACGTAGTTACTTGATCGGCAGGGTTCCTAAAAAAAGTCTCCCAAAAGAGAGGCCACACTGAGTTATTCTGATAAATCGATAACGGTAATTTCAAGATCAATGCGAATTGTGAGTATAACTCAATTCAATGTAGTTGTAGGTTATTAATTTTTTGTTATAAATACGATAAAACTGTCGTCAGTTCTATACAAACTCTGTTTCCTTCGATTCATGAATGGTCAAACACTACATCTAGCTACTGGAAGACTGATCCAGACAATTGTGGCGTTTGCAGCCATTCCCAATCTACCGAGAACGAAGATCACCGATCAATAAACCGCTACCACGTAATAAAGAAGGAGCAGGGAGCGGGAAAATATTTATTATCATACTGTTCGGAAAAAACAAAGGTAAATGAAAAATTCAGCCTTGAAGGAAATGTGTGTCGGATGCGAGGATCTGGGGTCTGGCTGTTAAGATGATACGATATTCTCAACTTTAAACTAAAAGTTTTTACTCTGCCGATTGTGTTTCCTTTTAAAATTGCCAGGTATGAAAGTTAATTTTGCGTAAATTCTTAGACACAGATCCACCAAAGACTGCTACTCCACAACAAAGAAATGTCACCGCAGCTGTGAGAAGCACTGACAAACGTGGGTCTCCAGCCACTTCAGAAGGTAATGTCCTTATTTTGCTGGTCAGCCCATCCGAACTAATGAATAAATAGAGAAGCCAAGTGGATTTTAAGCTAAATAATGAAAACAATTAAAATCACCTGACTAAGGTATTTGACACCCTCAGGAGACAGCTATGGCGAGTCTCTACTTAGCCCAATGGTTAGGGTTGGGGTTGCAGAAATCCATTGACCTTTTTCCAGTATTTTGATGTTAGGGTTACAGTTTAGGGTAGGGTTACAGTTTAGGGTTACAGTTACAGTTGCGTTAGGGTTTGAGCAACCACAAGTCAAGTGACAAGCATTCTCATTGCCCTCTAGCAGTCCGGAGGAAGTATCCAGGTGGTACTGCTCTTGCTGAGCCCAAGACATTTTGCATTAACCTGATTATTTTAAAACTGTGACTTGCAGTTTGTGCTCTAATCCCAAATTGAGCTCTCCAAGGATGTTGACAACTACGCTCTATTCTTTATTAAGATTCACACAAAACTTTCTAGTTGTACTGATATCATAACTAGTTAATAGCTTGCATAGTTAGAGACATGAAAATAGCAATATAGTAACAAAAGGAAGATTTTATTAAATCTGGCGTTCATCTTATTCCCCACTAACTATATATTATATCTTTTCTTTCTTTTCCAGTTCCCGGAACGCCACCTAAGGTTGTTAGTACTGCGTGGATCATCTGCTTAGTGGCAATTACTGTATTACTTATAGCTGTTTTGATAATACCCTCAGTGTATCGCTCTCGAATATCTTGGAAAAAGGAGATACCTTATACGAAGCAAACTGACTATAAAGGATCTCCTGAATCTTTTACTCCTAGACAGTGTTAAGCTTTCACTTACGATAGACATTCCGGTTACTCCTTTAGCCAACGTTAAGTTTTTACTGAATATAAGATGAACGTGAAAACGAGAAACGGCCAGAGACTGAGAGAGGAAAAAGATAAGAGAGCCCGCAAGTGTCCGATAGCGATATTCCCAATGAGGTCTTAGAAACATAAACAGACACTGGTCTGATTTAGATTGACTCCATGCATGTATTTCACCGAAACCTGGCCGTACGTTAAAGTTAAAATTCAGTCATAAAAGTATAGGAAGCTAGATTTGGCAAAGTGCCTTTTGATGAAGTATTTTTAGGTCTATAATTTTATTAGTTAGGTAATACTATCAATTGTAAATATAAACATTACCTTATGTTTATACATAAGTCTTTTTTATACTATATTACAACTATTGTTTATGTATCTTTTTATTCTATACACGACCCCACAAGCTGCACAGCTTCAATACTTATCGTGTCTAAGTAAAGATTTTACTTACTTACTTACTATGAAATTTACCCGATAAAATAGCCACATTTTCTTCTCAATATCCTTAAAAGTAGGGCTTACCTTCATAAAGGCTAAAAGTTTCTAAAGAAACTGTGGTGCTGCGTCGGTGGGGGTAACAAAGTAATTTGGTTATATCAACTAAGTTGAAATTGTGAATTGGCCACCGTAACGAATAAAAAAGCTGACGTTTCGAGCGTTAGCCCTTCGTCAGAGCAAATGGAGGAATTGTGGGTTGTATGTGGGTTTGTATGTAGAAGCGGAGGTACACCACTGGTGGGAACATGGCAACGAGAAAAACACGAATAAATTAGTGGAATGAAAAGCGTTCGTTGATACTGTGGGATTAAGAGTGCCGATTCGAAAGATTAATTTTTGTTCAAGAGTTTTGCGGCTTTCCTTGTTACCTAAATGTAAGGAAAGACCGCAGATTGCCATATGTTGTTTAGAATGATTCGGTAAATTAAAGTGTCTAGCGACTGGTTCTGATGCGTCCTTGTCAGTCCTTTCTACGTCGCAAAGGTGTTCTCGGAATCGGTCACCTAGTCGTCTTCCTGTTTCGACAATGTATAACTTTTAGCAACAAGTGCAAGTTATGCAATAGATTACGTTGGCGAAGGTGCACGTGAAGTGATGGGGGATCTTAATGGATCGCTTGGGTCCCAATATTTTCTCAGCGTTGCGAATGAAGGGACAAGTTTTGCATCGCGCGCGAGCGCATTTAAAAGTGCCTGGTTGGTCATTAGTTTGGAATGAACTTCAGACCAAAAAATTGCCTATGTTTTTGTCGCGTTTGAATGAAATAAGTGGCGGTTGCGAAAAGATAGTGCCAGTCTCTGGATCGTGAGCACTAGTTCAGCTAAGATTCTGGATAAGTGTGAGCACTAGTTCAGCTAAGCAAAGTAGGGTTTCAGATTTAGGTTCCTTAACAGTACGTTGATCAAAAAAATGTTTGAGGACCAGAAGACCTTCGCCATTAGGAATGACAGTGTGAAGAGATGTAATGTCCATGGTGAAAAGAAGTTTGTTCTGGCCAAGAAAATTGAAGTTGCGAAAAATTTGAAGAGCTTGTTGGCTGTCTTTGATGTATGATGGTAAAGTTTTGACGATGGGGGCCATAATTTTGTCTAAGTAGCTGGAAATAAGTTCGGTAGGGCAACTGCAAGCCGAGACAATGGGCCGACCTGGGTTGTTAGGTTTGTGAATTTTAGGTAACAAGTAAATACAAGAAGTTCTAGGAGTCATCAAACTAATGAGATTCTTTGCAGTAGCCGGCAATTCTTGTTTAGCTATGAGTTCGTTAATGGTATTTTTGACGATGTTTTGATTAGTTGAAGTAAGATCTTTGTCAACCTTTTGATAAAAAGAGGTGTCAGAAAGTTTGCCGCAAAGCTTCTTTTTGGTAGAGGTCAGTCCGCCAAGCAACTACTGCGCCGCCCTTGTCGGCCGCTTTGATTACAATGTCTTTGCGGTTTTTAAGACTTTTTAGTGCCGACCACTCTTCAGACGAAAGTTTGGAAAATTTGGGACTACGATTGAAATTAAGTTTGTTAATATCGTGGCGACACTTCTTGTTGAAAAAGTCTAACGATGCGAACTGGCCCTCTGGGGAGTCCATTTAGACTTTCGATTCTGAAGTGTTTCGAAAGTGTCTTTGTTGGAGGTGTTGGAGTCATCCTCTTTGTTGTGAAAAAAGGAAAAAAGGCTTTTAATTGAACGCAGCGAAGGAATTTTTCTACGTCTTGTTTGACTGAGAATTCGTCCGTTGTTTTAGAAATGGGAACAAAATTTAAGCCCGTGCTGAGGACGGATTTTTCTGAATCGGAAAGTGCAAGATTTTCTGGAATAGTAACTGGTTTTATGGTGATGAGCGGTTAGCAATTTGGGGACCGTTAAGTAGTGGTCAAGTTTTTGGGTCTTAATTCAGTTCACGTGATTGAAAAGTTTCGAATTAGTTTCCTGAATTTTGACGCAATTGGACTAAAACTGCTGGACAGATTTTGGAAAGTTCAGAGCGGCAATGTAGAATTTGTTCGGTGAGGTGATTGAGTTTTCTCGGCTTACCTTCATAGTTTCTTTCATCTGCTAAAAGGAAACGGTGGCACCGATTCGCTTCTCCATCATCGTGTCCGAAAGATATGACAATAAACCTTGCAAAGCAGACGTTTTCCACACCAAAACATCCTTTGACGCGGTGCCTTTTCAATGTCTCACGAAGTGTTTTTCATTAATGCAAGAAACAAGGACATGCAGCCATTACTGAAGCAAATTGGCTCCCTCGAGCATTTTGTTTTGGTTTCAGTGAGGCTGTCATTTTCTTTGAACGTGTTTTTAAGTTCAGTGGTATTTCCTATAACAATAGAAGTGCCGCTTCACACAAGAAATGGCCAAGATTCGAAAAAAGCGGGATTTTAGAGGGAAAATATTGTTTTATTTTATCCGCCATGTCTGACATTACCCCAAGAAATTCTTTTCAACCCTGGAGAATTTACTCAGTAGAGACCGCGTTAGCATAGCCTCAACAGTTGCTGTAAACTATGCCACCATTAAAGAATGACATTACCTTGTAAATGAGAAAGAGAGATATCCAGAAGATGGACAATTACAAGACAATGACAAGGCCCATGGTGAAGGAGGTGTGTGTTTTCCCACAGGAAATTAAAAGGACCTTGAATTTTTCCCTTTAAACTAGGACAAATGAAGTCTGCAGTGCTTAGGGTATTCAAGCTATGGTAGAGGCCCTTGAACCGCTTGTTCCTTTTGCATCCGCCATATTGAAAACCTAAATTTACGCGCCCGCGGGTAGAGCCGCTGACTGTCTAGGATTTCTGGTTACGTTTTAGGGAATTACGTCGATATAGTTCAACTTTCAGTTTGATCGATCCACATCGGATTTACGGAAGACCCAAGCTCATCGAACGAGGAAGGAGGCGCTGAGTCGATCGATGCAAATATCAAGAACGTGTCCACATGTACGCGACTGGCAATTTTGAAGTGTAATTGTCGCAGATTAATGAACAATTTTCCAAAGAAATATCCCTAACTAGTCAAGTTCAGTTGCCTTTCAATTTTAACTTCTCCGATGAATCCGATGAAGCGAAAAAAGATTTGTTGGATAGTTTCCCACCTCTTCAGTACACCAGCCATTCGTAACACTTCTGAGAATGAAGGGAAAGAAATTCCGGGTTAAAACAATATTTAGATATCATATAATCATTAAACTCTGAACTGGTTTATTGAAGGAGGTCTTGAAAAACTATTTTACTAGATAATAATTGTCTCTCCATGAATATCCAAGATAATCTCCCCAAGACTCAAAATTCCTCCATAAATCCGTTCACAACTTCGTTTATAGTCTAATATTTCTTATGAATGACCACTGTTTTTCTTAAAATTCAATCATTGAAAGTCCCAATTTGTTATTTCTAAGGTAACTCCTCAGAAACCAGCTCAGGTCTAACTCCTCACTCAACGCCACAGTCGACTCAGGTCTACAGTAGCAGTACAACTAGCTCTGGTAAGCGGTTCTTTCTTAACTTTTTCCATTTTCATTTTGTCTTCGGTTTTATTTACTTGGTGATATCTATCTCGTCAGTTCACCTAAATTCTCATAGAGAATATTGTATCCTTTATTTTCTAGGCGCCAGCAATTCACTTAGGGCCTTACGAACATATGAAAATCGTATGTGGATGATATCAACCATTCCTGCAACTGTCATTATGGGTGTGAATCAAAGCATTAGGTTTTATTTTTCACTTGAAACGTTTGGAAAAATTTTTTAAGAGACTACTGCACGATTGAGAAACAGAAATAGTTCTGAAATAACTAGGAGAATTTGCAGCATGAACTCAGTTCTTTCGTAGAGACCTCTTTGGTTAAAATTACCTTCCAGTTGTTAGTTAGTTTAAGGACTTTCGTCAAGAATATTATCTAGACTAGACAAACCCTTTTCTATGCATTGTTCATTTTCTGATACATTTTGCTAGCCTCAACTGAAGAGAGTTCTTACAAGGGATATTTCTTCTACAGCATAGCAGTCAAAAGTTTGTGTTTGCAAGAGTGCTCTTATAAATAGAAACCAATCGGGATAAATTTTAGTCCCACAAGATAGCCGATTTATTGTCTAAACGAGGAAGGAAGGTGGAACTTCCTGATTGTATCACGTCTGAAGATAAATAGAACGAATGCAAGAAACATGTCACGCCTTCTACTGAGAGCTGAAGACTGAGTCATTCTCCATCAAAACATGTGACAATTGCGCAAAGAACCTTCTATTGTCATGAAATTGAAGTCATCAGATAGTCTTGTGAGTGTCCGGTAATTATTGCCCGATCAATGTTGGGTGATAGACCCTTTCCTCATTTAGTTTGACTCTTCAGTACTCCCTGCCTTTCCTCATAAAACTTTGTATGTTTGTAAAAATAATAAAAAAGAAAAATTAAATTTGATTCTTCTTAAAAGAGATTGAAGCCGACGCTTTACCTTGTTCAGTCGTACCTGCGAAATGTACTAATAATCAAGTCTCTCTCGGCATGCGTTTTGGGCGCTGGGAAATTCAAAAAACGTATTTACTGAGACTTCCTATGCAACGCCTCGATCGTAGTGAGGCGGGAATTTTGATCTTCAGAGGGAACTCAGTTCTCTCGCAGCCTAATTTGCACAAATATTTTCGGTGGGCAAACCTCGTCATGAACTACCACCGAAAAACTTAAGTCCAAGAAGACATTTTAACTAGACCCAAGGTATTAATTGCGGGTTTTCTCACTATATTGCACCTCCCTCCATTTTTACGGCCAGGTTGCTGGGTTCTGAATAGGTATGCTTATTGAAAGCGCCAAGAAATCTGGGGAATTTAGTTAATGGACACAAACTTCAGATCGAACCAGTGGTGAAAACTTTACTTTGAGGGAGGCGCGCAACGTGCGTGACTCCTGATAACCACGTGAAGATAAACCAAGAATACGCTATGCTGCTGTGTGCGCCTTTCGGTGGAATTTTGCAGAATCAAAAGAGCCACATTATTTCATCTTCCGGAAAATTGGATTAATCAAAGCAATGAAGAAACGTTCGATACTTTGGATTTGTTATTTTGTGATTCATTGCGTCACAGGTAAGCCGGCAGACAGTTCTTCGCGTGAGTTTTTGAACATGATTTATTGTCGGCCAATTAAAAGTCCTACCTTGGTGGGTCGATCGTGGATCGGAAACCTGAAGAACAGAAGAGGAATTTTATATCTTATAAGTAATTTACAATCCACGTATAATAAAAATGTTCTTAGGTCTCACAAAAAGGCTTAACCGACATTTCAGATGTGACAATTAATGCGAACTTCGGAGCATCGGTGTATATCAGGTCGACGATATCAATCAAGTTAATCACGCCACTCTTTCTCAGAAGAAATAACAAGCGGAAATCTTGAGAAGTGAAACTAATATAAAGAATATCATACAGAGGAAATATGCTTATACAGGACAGGTGAAAGCTTCTGACTAAACGCTTTTATGGAGAGAAAGATGGAAAAATAGATGAAAAAGTTCGTAACTAGAACTTTTTTTTAACTCAACAAAACATTTTTTCCTCGTTTACTCAAGAACCCTTTGTCTTCTTTTGTCTTTTTGTCTTTTTTTTTTTTTTTTTTTTTGTGTTAACTACAGCCTCCTATAGAAGGCGGCTCCAAATATTCCCTGGAGGTGATTGAGCGAGTGAAACAATTTTTCACCGATGTTTCCAGGTGCAGCTTATTGTTTGTTTCGAAGTATCTTAGTAGTTCGACATTCGCACCTGATACACAGTTGATTTTTCTCCTTTTACGATATTTTATCTTTTTTAATAACTTTAGTGGGTATGACTCATAGAAGTAGAAGATCCAAAAGGGTTGGTGCGAACGGGACACAAGAAACCATGGGAGGCACCGCCTTTTTTTGGGTTAGAGCTGCTTACACATATTTAAAACGTGGAAGGCCTTGTTGTATGAAACAAAAATCTCACAAAATGGATTTGCAATAACTGCCCAAATTTTTATGCCATTAACAGGCGAAATTAAAAGAAGCATAGCCAATCATTGCTGGAGCCCAGAGGAGAGAGGAAGCATGAGGATTTCGAGCTAGCCCCATTTAATTATTATATATTACGATTGTTACCATTTATTTATTATTATTACTGTTAATATGATTATTTGCAACCATTTCATTTATGGTTGAGCTCTAATCGGTCAATAGATCTGTTATGAACTACAAAAATTAGAAATTGTTTATGCCCGACTAGATGATCTTGAACTCCTTATGCGAGTCTTGTGAGCTTTGGTTTGTTATTTGCTGCAAGCTAAGACCACACATTAATTTTTATCTTGAGAGTAATGTGTCCTTGACTGTGGTAAGAGTGTTTAACTCTCATACAATAATCGTTATCGCTGGGTATCTCTGGGTTTGTCCTTGACCTTGCTTAGGGTCCGGAAGTCAGAGTCAGGAAGTTTTGTTTAGGTTTTTGTTCTCGAAGATTGTTTTTGTTTTTTTTTTTAAGAACTTTGTTGTTTATTTCGAACGTCTCGTGAAAATGTTTGGGATAGCGTTTTAAAAATATGCTAACTCTGCCAAGGTCAGTTGTCCCGCAAGCCCAAACGTGTCTACCGATGGTTAACCTCGTTGAAATCGAGCTAATTAATTTACGATGCGATTTCCATCGAGACTTTACCTCTTAAAGTTGCTTTCTAACGGAGTGTCTGTTATCTGCCCGAAACAGTTCCAGTCAACGTGTGTAGCCTTTATGGCCAGCCATCGAACAGTCTGTGAAAGGGTGTGCAATCGTTAAGCTACTTATAATGAACAATTTTTCTTGAGAGTGAAACTCACCGAAATAATGATGAATTCTCAAGATTCAAGAGAATATACTTTGAGAAAAACTAGGCCCCGATAATTAATTTATTGCTCTTTAAGTTTTAATCAAGGATTAACTCTACATACGAAGGGACCAGTCATTTTTAATTACCAGGGAGGGTGCGAGAGTTTTTTTTTTTGGGGGGGGGGAGAAAGTCATTAGGTTTCAAGGGTAATGGAGTAGGGATCAGTCGTGGCCAACAAAGTATCGTGGAGGAGGACTATGAAAAATTGACCGCCAATGAGAGGAGTCGTTAGAAAACTAAAGATCCCGGGAGGGGGGGGGATAAGGTAAATTTTATTCTGTCAAAATCAAAATCTTCCCACCCCCGACTCCCTCCCCCCTTTTCCAGGTGATAAATAGTGACTGGTACCTTATGATGTCATTTACAGGATCTACTCTAGCTGCAGTTTATCCAAGTATAATCTCTGCACCAGACAAGCCAACAAAAGCCTACATTGGCGATACTGTGTCATTAAGGTGGCATTACAACTCAGGAGATCTTAAGAATGACCTTTTCGAAGTGTTTTTTTGGTATTTGGAAGGGTCCTGGGCTCCTGGAAACAAAGTTGGTGGCTGTCAACTCGAGTGGCTTTTCCTCAACAAGGCCCTCACATGAGTCCTCGGTGGGTTGGGCAGGAAATTTGACATCCTCTATCGCAGTGTTTGAACTTTACAATGTACAACTTGAAGATGGCAAAGTGTATGGAGTAGTGGTAGAATATGGTCTTCGGAATACCCCGTTAACTGACACAGTTCAGCTTCAAGTTGAGTCCAGACTTCAAGTTGGGTCCATACGTAAGTGATATCGTTGAAGACAGCTCAGAGAATGTTCGTTCTAACTCAAAACTGTATTTTTGACAAGGTTATGGGAGTATTTTTTAATAAAACTGTCGTCACTTCCGATACAAGTTCCGTTACCTTCGTGAATGGTCCAACACTATATTTAGTTACTGGAAGATTGATTTAGAGTATTAGCTTTGTAGCCGTACTGTTTGGAAAAAAAGAGAAATAAGAGTAGACCATAAGGAAGAAGGAAGCCCAGAAGAAAGTGTGTCGGATGCAAAGATCTGGGGTGTTGCTGTTGAAATGATATCATGTTCCCAGCTCTAAGCTAAACTTTTTTTAATCGATCTATTGTATTTCGGAAGTTTTAACAATGCCAGGTAGGAAAGTTGATTTTGTATAAATCATTAGACACAGGTCCACCAATAACTGCCACTCCACAACAGAAAAATGTCACCACAGCTGTGGGAGCTACAAATTGTTTTGGACCAGTGTCTCCACTCACGTCAAAAGGTAATGTTCTTATCTTGCTGGTCTGCCCATCCGAAGTTACAGAATGTATGCACCAGCTATCTCATAAGTTAATTACACACTGAAGCATTGCAGATGACACTTCTTTTCCTATCTAATCAAGAATTTTAATAACTTTTTATCTGCCGACCAATATACTACCCATTCTACAAACCTACCGACCCCTTGTCATGTTCGTTAGCCTGTTCAGAGTACAAATCAATCTCACACAAGTTCAAAACCTAATTTCATAACTATCAAACACGTGAGGATACTTTGAATCCTATCATGAATTAACCTCCAAACGGACCTTCATACTCATTTGGCCATCACATTTTTACCAACATATCTGCTTACCCAACTACTGCAGCTTGATCAATAGAGTTGTTGCTGGTTTTTTTTTTTTTTTTTTTTTTATCAGTTTCAGAGCCCAACGTTTCAGTGCCAAGAAAACCATCGGTGGCTGTGGCACGCGGAGTCATGTTATCTGCCAAGATAACACTTATTGCGGTGAACCATTGGTTTGCAAGGCTTACTGTTTCTGGATGGGTGGGTTAAAATGGAACACTAAGTTACTGAGGTTTGAAATTTTGTGAAAGAAAGAGAGCGTTTACTTCCATCATTCAGTGGAGAGCAATGAAGAACTTTCCAATTCATCTGAAATAATCGTAGAGATGTGTATATGTTATGATATATTGCTACTGGTGTCTGAACAACTGAACTACACTCTACGGTGTTATGCTTCCTGTAGTCTCCTTCACAGCTCTTGTTTAGTCTCGTCACGCAACGCGTTCTCTTCAACGTTGACGAGACCTAAAGACCAAGTGCTCGCAGGCTACAACGATGCTTACTGCCGTTTCTTTGTTGAGGGCAAAATCAAAACTTTTCATTTACAGCTACAGTGGTCTCAGGCTTTTCTTTCAGCATCAATGCATGTCGTTCGGTTCGACCAGAAATAGAGCTTTACAGCTTTTGTAATGCTTTCTTAGCTTAATAATAAAGTAATATCGTTTGTCTCACGATGTGGTCACTTGGGATGTGAATCGCAATCTTTCTTACCTTGTTCGAAAAATAGTAACTTCGACTTTTATTCGACTGTTTCTCTTGATTTTAAGTTCAGTTTTGCGCCAACTAGAGAGGCAGATATTTTCCCTAAATATCGTAGTTTTATGCTCAATTTTCTCAGGGATATAAAGTTTTTTTTTTTTGGTGCGCAGGTTTGTAAAACTCAAATTTTGTTATCTCCACGAGCAATCACGCATCGAATTTATAAGAGATTTCACACGTCACTCCTTTCCACACGATATGCACACCCATGTGACGTGGTGTCACGTGCTAGTGGCTTGAAACCACGTGGTAAAGGCAAACGCAGCCACAACGATTGAACGTGCACTCAAACCATGCTCCGTCGATGGGAAATATTTTTTATCCTAGGCTGGACATTGACATGTCTTTCTGCTTTGTCTCAAGGTAAGATCAAATCATTGATTGAAGGGCTTTCAAGGAGTGAGTTAACTTGAATTCAGTAAACCCCTTGTCATAATTAGTGCGTGTGTGTACGTGTGTGATGATGTATTTTACGTGAAAGTTTCTCATAGCTAACTGGCCTTTACCAAACGGTCTCCGAGAAGATTGAGCTCAAAACAAACAGCCGTTCCTATTGCTCTGTTACCCCTCAGTTGACTCGTGCCGTGGTCAGTAAAATCTTAGCTTCGCTTGAAATTTTGATGCGCGTGGTTTTCTGGCTCAAACTTAAGCACTGCATAGCCGGCATAGTGAGACATTTCCTTCACAACTTGAGGGATGTTGCTAGACTCTGCTTTCTTCTATCGTTTAGATTCTAGTTCTAAATGTTCCGTTTAAAACAGATAAAAAATCGTTTTGTCTAAAGTTTGGTTTAATCAGTAATTTTCTTAGCATTTTTGGACTCTTTGATTCTTCTATGCAAGTCACTCAGTGTGAAAGTGACAGGTCATAGTTGTTAAATCCATATGTTGGCGTGTTGCGAAACGCATGGAATCCGCACCCTCTTCAACAGTCTAAATGAACGTGCTAAAGAAGCCCTGAATAGAAGGGTTTTTCTGTGATTGCAAGTGAAACAACCAAAATGAGTGTGAGATAACTTTGAATTTCCTGGGACAAATGTGCAAAAGCTATTATAGTTATGGCAATTTTTAATGTTTAGTTAAATATCTCGGCTGCCCGTTTCAGACTAATGTGCGATGTTATTTGTTTTTTTTTTAATGTTATCTTACTTATTTTGAATTATGAGATAAAAGAAAACAAAACAAAAGAAAATCGCGGACTAGCACTGCTGAGGAGTGTTAATTACACTTGTTTTGTACTACATATTTTCATTCTACAATGACGCCATTTTACCATATTAGGGCATCGGAACGTCATGCGTCGATAACCAAGCGTGAAGCCAAGATGGCTGGATATCGGCCGAGTTCTTTTCTTGCATTTAAATGGAGCGAGACGGGGTCGAGGTCCATAAAAATGCGAAAAAAGAACGAGGCTAATATCCAGCCATCTTGACCGAACAAGCTTGGTTAATAAAGGATTTATTGTATTGCAAAACGAATTCGCTCTACTAGGAATTAAGAATGACTTGTTTACTTCGAGAGCCAAGAAAGAAAGCCAAATGTGTTTGTGGCACAACAAACTCACGAGAATCGTTTCTGTTTTCTTTGTTTTTACTCTCTTCTGTAGCTTTTTGCGTTTCCATCGCTGAAATTGTCCAAGAATTACGAACGCAGTTCTAATTCAATTTTTTTCATACGCGGTATTAATACGGGCAATCCCGAGCAGGCAAAATAAGCCCATCTTGCCCGCTCGGGTAGCCAATCAGAACACAGGATTCGCTTCATCTTGCCCACGGGTGCTACGAGCGATGTAATAAGCCATGTAATTATCCAACTGTGCCAAGCAGAGTACAAATAACGCGCGAATCGAGTATGAATACATGAGCAATAGCCTCTATCTGGCGCAGGAATATGCACGGATAATTGTACGAGGACATTCTCTGTTCCAAGATAGAAATCTCGAGGAAAACTTTGAGCTTCCAGGAACAGACAATGTTCAAGGACTAACATAGAAACATATCTTCGCGCAAAACAGAGGCTTTATGTCTGTTATTCTTGAATTAATTTGCAATGCGCCTGTGAAAATGTTTACGAGTAGCTTACTGAATGCAGCGCAGAATATTCTCTCTTGATTGTTCTAAATTAAGTTTTAAACGAAAACTTGTCGTAGCTGAAGTAAGGTTCAAAAGCTGGGAATATCACTTGGGATATCCTCGGATATCCACCAGTTATAGTCGGTGACATGATCTGTTTAGACCAATCACGTGCACGCAAAAATATTTCATGGACATAACCTCAGATATCACCCAGTTTGAGCTGGGGAATATTCGGTTACGAGATACGTTTAAAGCAATCTCGCGCGAGCAAATTTAAAATTATATCATGGATCATAACTTGGGATATTGTACAGTTGGTTATTTTGTACTGTAAAATAACCTGTTAAACCGGTCGGCTGCACGCTCTACGCTTCTCTATCTGCCTCGCTTTTTCCACTCTTGAAGAAATTCGGATAAAATAAAGTAGTTAGATAATGGAGACTTTATTAGACATTTTGGCATGTACTATCTCTGAGTATCTAAAGTAATTTTTTATTTTTTGACTCGTTCAAAATACCGCTGGTGCCATTGTTATGAGTGAAACAAGTAACTCGTTTTAAAATAATTGTGTGCTTAATTGGTATACCTGTTAAAAGATCGTCTTAGATCTTCAACTGTTCGCGGTAAGCAGCGAAAATGGGGAAAAAAGTGAGCTCCGAAAGACCTTACGAGTGTCTGACGGTTACTGTTGAGCTGCTTTTTGCCTATTTACGGTAAAAACTTTTGACCCTCCAAAAAGATTATTTTGAGAGTTATTATGCAGATAAACGTATAGTTATCCATTCCCTTCGCGGTGGACATAAAGTGATATCGTTGAAATTTGAATATGAACGATTTTAGAAAAGGCAGTGAACCGTCTTTGTATTTGAACAGAGCGTTTTAGGAGTTTTAGAGAGTAAGAATGCTACACCAATAGCGTGAAAAATAACCAGAAAAATTCTGAATATTTCTTTTAAAATCCCTTCTCTATGTACCCATATTTTGCAGCTACATCAGAAACTGCTGGGAAAGCCTGCTATAATTCTACAAATCCAATTACAGAATACAGATCCGGAGTGGACGCAAAATTATTTTACAGTATATCAATTCGCGAGAATGTGAAAGATTTTCTTGGTTATCGCGCATACGCACATTCGTCCATGTTTGCCTCCATGAGCCAACATGAATCAGAAGCCACTTGTTCTGGCCCATCGAGGGAGATTTGTTTGAAGGGAAAGATAAAGTTTAGGAGGTGGAACCAAACCCGTTTGATGATAAAAATTTTCAATGTCACTATAAATGATAGTGGACTGTACGGAGTATGAGCCAGGTTCAGAGGGTTGCAAGAAAACGAGAGAACAATGAAGTGCTTACAAGTAATACATCTGGAAAAAACAGGTAATGAATAGATATACTCAAGTGATATTTTCGATTTGGGTTCACGCTTATGCTTTCCTGTTACCGTAGTTCGTCCTCCCAGATTTCTGCTCTTCATATCTCTCAAACTAAAATCCAGATTGGGAAGGAAAGTTGCGCGTACTCTTCGCTCTTCCTTAGTACAATAATGCCTGGATATCATCACTTTTTATGATCATTAACCACTGAACTGGTTTATTCGAGGGCTCCGACGAAGGGCTAACGCTCGAAACGTCAGCTTTTGTAATCGTTACGGTGGCCAATCTACCATTTCATCTTTGTTGATATATCCAAATTATTTCGTTACTCCCACCGACGCAGCCCCAAACAGTTTCTTTCGAAACTATCAGCCTATACTTATTTAAGGGACACCTTGACTGATTTTTTTTCTGGATAATTATTTTCCTTCCTGAGACTTCCAAGATTTTCTAGATATTACTGAATCTCGTTTACAATATCGCTTATACTGTGATAGTTCTTCTCTATGTCAACTGTTTTCGAAAACATTGATCACTGAAAGTCCAAATTTGTTGTTTCTAAGGTGACTCCTCAAAATCCAGCGTGAGTCCATCTCCTCGCTTAGGACCACAGTCAACTCAAAACTTTGGTAATGGGTTCTCTCCTTACTTTTTTTCCTTTTTTCCTTTCTTCATTTTATTTACTTGAATGTCTATCTCGTTTACCTCAGTTCTAACAGTGAATATTATATCTTGTACTCAGGACTACAGTCAACTCAGGTCTACATTACAAGTACAATTAAGAGCTTTGGTAAGCTGTTCTGTCTTAACCTTTTTCTTTTCTTTCATTTTATTCAATTCTTGAAATACTGATCTTGTTTACCTCAATTGTCAGAGTGAATACTTTATCTGTTACTCAGGGCCACAGTCTATCCCAGGCTACAGCACCACTACAATGAAGAGTTCTAGTAAGCTGTTCTGTATCACCTTTTTTCATTCCTGTCATGTTACTTGAATATCTATCTCGTCTAACTCAATTCTCGAAAGGAATGTTTTATTTTGTACTCGGGACCACTTAAGAAAATCGATCTCATTTACCTCAATTCTCAGAGTGAATATTATATCTTGTACTCAGGATCACAGTCAACTCAGGTCTACATTACAAGAACAATTAAGAGCTTTGGTAAGCTGTTCTGTCCTTATAGTTTTCCGTTTTCATTTAATTTTTTAATTTACTGGATAGCGATCTGTATACCTTCATTCTAAGAATGAACATTGTATCTTTAACTCGGGACTACAGTCAACTCAGAACTACAGCACAACCACAATTAAGAGCTCTGGTAAGCTGTTGTGTCCTCACCTTTTTGAAGTAAACAATATATATATGATTATATATATATATATATATATATATATATATATATATTGTGGAAGGAAAAAGACAAGTAAACTACAAGTTCATCCCTACAAGCCTGTAGGGATGAACTTGTAGTTTACTTGTCTTTTTCCTCCCACAATATATACTTCGCTCTACTTCTATGTATTGAGCACTGTTCTACGAAAATCAAGTCACACTTTATATATATATATAGTAGTGTGGCACACGAGGACGGACAACTTCGAGCGAAGGAAGACAAGTTGTCCGGAAGACAGAAGTTGTCCGTCCTCGTGTACCACACTACTTCTCCTACCATTTATCGAGGTTTGGACTGTGAATCCTTTTGGATCCTTCTGGCGCGGCGTCACTGTTGGCTCGAGGCCTTTTAACTTATATATATATATATATATATATGTGTGTGTGTGTGTGTGTGTGGGTATCGTTACTTAATTCTTGAAGTAAACATGGTATAATAACCGTTATTACACTTATCTTTATGAAATTGAACATTGGGTTATTACCATTTATAACGGCTGAAAATATTTTAGCAGACTGCTGCACAGTTAGGGAGTGGATATAGCTTGGAAATAGCTGAGTGAATCCAGAAGTCTGGAAGAAAACAATACTTTTCGAGGTCGATCAGTCTGGTGTACGACCCACTCAGTTTTTTTTCTGTATTCAAATGGACCACTGTCGCTATATGCGCTGCATATCCCAAATATATATAGAATACGGTGGAATTGTCTGCTTTAGATAATCTTTTCGGTCTTAAATGTCATTTAACAGAGCCTGTGGTATCGATGGCACCAACCAGCAGCGGCAACAAAAAACGTAGCGACTCTACAAGGATGATTGTATACGTAGTTCTTGGCACCATTTTGGGCATACTGTTACTTGCACTCGTCATAATGGGAATAAGTATAAAATTTTTCCGTCAAGGAAAGCAACAGACCTTGCAATGCGATCACCCTCTGCTTGAACCAGAGGAAAACGTCCTCAATAATGCTAAAACGATGTCAAACTCTCAGTTCTCTGACCAAGTAAGACAAGATAAAGCCTTGGTTCCACATTCAGCAAACATCGAACTTGTTGTCCAATTGAGTGGCCGCACCCTTCTTCTGACAACTCTTCAAGAACAGCAAAGTCATCAGAATGAGAGATGCAAAGTTGCTCACTATAAGATACCAAGACCTGTAAATTTATCTGTTCCCTCTGATTCCGAGGAAAAGGTTGCACAGGAACTTCCACACATCAACTTTCGCTCCCATGAAAACAGAAGCACAGACAATGATCTTATCGATCAATCGAGTGGATGCACTCCTCTTCTGACAACTTTTCAAGAGCAGCAAAGTCATCAGTATGAGAGATGCACAGATGCTTTTTATAAGATCCCAAGATATGCAAATTCATCTTTACCTTGTGATTCCAAGGGAAGCGTCGTACTGGAAGGTCTGCACAGCAACCTCTGCTCCCAAGGTGATAATTGCTTAACAGCCTCCTATAAGACCCCAGGAAATCCAAACTCCTTATTACCTTCTATTTTCAGTGGTGAGTCACCATACATGACAGTACAGAGTAGCAACGACTGGGAAGTACCCTGCGAAAACTTGAAACTGTTTGACAAAATCGGCGGAGGAGAGTTCGGTCAGGTGTGGAGGGGTGAGGCTAAGGATGTGGGTCATACTCAAGGCTGGTCAGAAGTAGCTGTTAAAATGTTGAAAAGTAAGTATCAAACCGAGCAACCCCGAGTGGGCAAGATGGGCCTATCTTGCCCGCTTGGCTAGCCAATCAGAACACAGGATCCGCTTCATCTGCCCGTGGGCGCTGCTGGCTATATAATAAATTCAAACATCGGTTCATGGGTCAGCGTTTTTCTGATACGTTTCGAAGCACGGGGAAGACCCAGCGACGCGAAAGAGTTGCTTGAAGACCAGCCAAAACAACTCTAGCCTCGTGAATGCTCTCAAAACCTAGAACAATTTAGTTATTGATGCGTTAGAAATTATTTTCTTGTATTTTAATCGCAACAACTTAAAAGCTACATAGAGAGAAGATACCTTCTTCTACGCTTAATTGAGCACACCTATTATGCAGTTTTCATTTTGATTATTCCTGCCAAAACTGTGTTACCATTTAAGGCCAGTGAAACAAGTCTTTATTAAATTCATTTAGCTGCGTGTATATCTCAGCGAGGCACTTCTAAATGCTGATGTATTGTCATAATAGATGTAACCTTAAATGAAACATGGTACGTTTTAGTCGTAAGAAAGATGTTAAATGAACATTTAAATTTACTTGTGCGTGAGTGATTAATGTTAAAACTTCGAGAGAAACGCTTTAGGAAAAGGAATTCTTGCTACCACGTTATCGTAAAGTTATATGTTTTGAAATATACCTCACATATTTATGGTATCTATAACCTTTGTTGTAGAAAAATGCTCCGTGTCGGACTTGCAGGATTTGCGGTATGAGCTGAGCTTGCTGAAGAAACTTCAAGCTGAACCTCATCCTAACGTGATACAATTATTGGGCTGTTTGACTAAAGATGTCTTTCGATATGGAAAACGCGAATTTAGTATGTTTGATTTATTTTATAGTAAATATCAAATCTTAAAAAAAACGAACTGTCAGTCTTTCTCTTTAGTATAAAAATGGACCAAATGCATACTCGATTTTAATGTTTAATCCTTTGAACGCTTTTCATTCACTTGTAGCCGCATCCTACTTTAGGAATTCAAGATTTAGATTGAGAGAAATCACAGTTTCTCTCCCAGCTCAGTGAACGGTTCTTTTGATTAGAAGGGTCAGAACCACTGCCACCTTTGCCTCCTTTAGACCACTGTTGATTTGACCATCACTAAAAGTTAAGTTCTTTACATATTTAGGGCCACCCCTTGTTATCTTGGAGTTTGTCCCTCATGGCAATCTCCTTGAATTTATGAAGAAAACGAGAGAAGAGACAGAGGACGCTCCACGGAAAATTTCAACAGAACAGCTTTGCAAATTCGCCTACGATATTGCACTGGGAATGGCGTTTATATCGGCTCAGGAGGTATGCTATTTCAATTAATTTTTTTTCCAATTTTTGTCACAATGAAGTAATACTTACACCCTACTCATACACGTGCTTTGTACTTAAGGTTTTTTTTTAGTTCTCTTGCTATTAAACAGCTAATTTCTTTTTGAATGCATGGAGACCAAAAAAATTAAAATGAAAAAGTAAACAAGTCTCCCAGGTACCATCTCACCTGAAGTCACCTCGCCTCCAAGATGAATAACCTCCCTTGAAGGGTGAACACGTCGCCCCATACTGCATTGACTGAAGTCGACGATTAGGTATCGCGATGCCACAGACATTTCAATAGCCCATTTCCGAATTACACTTGGCCTCATTTTCAAAACGAGTCCTGGTGCTCGTCCTTTCTTATGATTATAAGTTTTCATTCACATGCAAATGAAACTTATTTTCACAAGAATGGTTGAGCACCAGGCCTCGTTTTGAAAAAGAGGCTAAGGGTAATTCGGAAATGGGCTATTAGAAAGACTTCATGCAATCGTGTTGATTCCGTTGAGCCTTAATTGCAGTCAAAGTAATGAGTTTCTTTGTTTAATACTTTGATGGATATTTATTTGAGCTCTGACAAATTTTAAGGCTTTTCTTATGTCCTCATTATGTTCATCAACCCAAAATCGTAATTTGGTAGTTTAGAAGTATACAGCCGGCAGTGCTCGTGGGCAACAGTAAAGCGAATACTATGTTCTGATTGGTTACCCGAGTGGGCAAAATGGTCCCATCTTATACCCATTCGGGATCACCCGCTTTCATCCTCGTTCTTTATTTGCGTTTTTATGGACCTCGATTTCGTCCCGGTCCATAAAAAGACACAAAAAGAGGAATTCGGTCAATATCCAGCCATCTTGACAGAAAAAGCTGGGTCGATAACGCATAAGTATTCAATTCATCATAAGCTCCCACTTTTTTATTTACATTAGTACACGAAGTTAGTCTTATTTCTGTTATAATTTCAGATAGAGAGCCACAAGTTTATTACCTATTAGTGCCATCCTTTTCTGAAAAATGGTATAATTATTAATCAATATGATTCACGTAAATCGTTGATACTTATTGATACTTAAGGCTGGAGCTTCTCTAGACATGGATAAAACATGAACTAATGGGTAACATCACCATCAACCAACATCGCCGATGAAAAGGACGTGTGTTTGCAAATATAAAATATGAACTTTAAAAATTCATGAAACAACCAGCCTACTGTGTGATGGATGTCCTCCCCTGGGGTGGGATGGGTGGGTGTTGTCTTGCGATTATATGAGCCTCTGGCTCGGGCAATATGGGCAACCATGCCCAACGCAAAGACTTGATTACAGGAACTTGTCTTTACAGGAACCCTCTCCGGGTTAAATCTGTATATCTGTGTATATTGACTCCCTAGCTCGTCCATCGGGACTTGGCGGCGAGGAACATTTTGGTTGGAGAAGGTCTTTGCTGTAAAATCACTGACTTTGGGATGACAAGACACGTAGGTGAAGCTCAAATTTATGTCAGGAAGTCGAAGGTAAGTAAGACTAAAGGAACGATAAACTTAATTCAAAACTGCTTCCAGCGAGAAGTGCTGAGAATTTGTGCGTTACTTCATAGGGAGTTGAACCACTACGGTGGATGGCTGTTGAATCCTTGGAAAGACAAGTTTTTTCCGCAAAAAGTGACGTGTAAGTCGAAAAGAGAAGTTTAATCAGGAGAGTAGTTAACAGTCTCTTGGTTTCATTATCTCATTCATTATGCGGTAGCTTTTCTAAAAATATATTGTACAGTACATTTTTTAAATACGTTGTGATAATGAACTATTTCACAATTAAGAAATTAGATTTGGTTTTCCCTTTGTTTGTTTGAGCTTTACAGCTTCCTGATAACCTTTAATAGCAAAAAATTGTCCTTGAATTTAAATATTTGCGATGGTGAAAGTTTACAAAAGCTCTTCGCTAATTGGAAAGAAGATGCGCTTTTCTGAAAATGATACTTGTTAGCAATAATTTTTTTCAAAAGAACTCCCTTGGTGACCATCAGGATAAATATTCGCTGTTTTCCAAATGCATTAGATAAATCTCGTAAATGTACTTTCAGGTCTCTCTTTTGTTTTTAGGTGGAGTTATGGCATTGTCCTGTATGAGATATTTACACTTGGTAAGAGGACCATTTAAACGTTTGTGGGAGACAGGAACTGTTTTGGATACCAATTTTACTGAGGCGAGTTTGTCAGTGCGACGTACCCTGACCTGGGGAGAAAAACAATATTGGCCTCAGGCCCTTCTCCAATTTTTGAACAGGAGAGTATCCAGAGATGATAATATAACTTCTAAGCTAAAATGTTAAGTCTTGATTATGAGGTGTTGTCATAGAGACCTTCATTAAAGAAAATATGATCGTTCTGGATTTTCCCAGAAAGAGGGGAGTTATTATAAGGAGTCAATCTGGAGATATTTCGATTTTTCCAGAAGTGAGCCACTGTCACCCTGTCACCACCGACAGTGCCTTTCACTTATCGATCTGAGGAGCGTAAAGCGCAATACCATGCCTTGATAAATTTGACAGCTAATCGAGCCGAGAAAATTTGGTCCGTGTGCAAATTTATCTAGAGCTTTCCGACAGAAAAAAAAAATTATTTCGACCAAAATTTTCTGATTCGATTTAAAGCTTACCAAACGGGATGAAAATTTTTTATTACGTACAGGAGTTTCAATTAAAGCTAGTCATCGGCTGTTTACAGTTTCCCATAAGCCCTTTCACTGGCGGTTGTCTTGTGTTTGGGTTTCGCCTTTCGGTCCCGTTTTCGGGCACAACCGTTGGACCGTCAGCAGCTACTTATGGAAAAAAACTATTTAAACCCCTGACATGATTTTAACTTTGGTTAAATTTAATACTTTCTGTTGATTGAAATAGCGTTCTAAACCTGAGAGAAGCGAAAATAAAAGTAACATTAGTTTGCAGACCCCAGAGGAAGCCCTAGCTTTGCACGTTTATCATCTTTCTAGGAGAAGAACCATACGCAGGAATGAAAGGAGCAGACGTTTTAAAGTACGTGAAAGATGGTCGCAGATTAAAAAGAACGTCACGTGTGAGCCAAGAATGGTACGTAGATCCGAATTTCATCTTTACACACACACTCATCAATAGGCCTCAGCTAAGGTTTGCATTTAAAAATGTGCTTCTAATCCTTCCCAAGAATATAAATTCATTGCACTGTAAGTATTGTTGTCGAAGGTCCCACCAACAAGGAGAATTAGGTTTTTTTTCATACCTGAGACTCCAGTTGTTGGAGCTCATGTTCAAATACTTTATCATTGTTGGGCTGAACAATATCTTCGTTAGAGCATTTTTTTTACTTAGCGTCTCGTTATTTTGATAGATGGTTGAGGAAGACTGACCCTTAAATATGCGGTAGTCTTGAACTCAGAGACGAACGTAATCCATAGCTGCGTCAATTTTGCTTACTTTGGATTGGCTCAGAAAAACTCTGGCTACATGTTTGACTAATCAGGAGCAAAACCAAATCAATTGAAATCTTATAATTTTGGAGTTGAGATCTTTTACGTCTGTATGATTTAGCATAGGACCTATCTTTTCTCAAATCAGAAATTCCCCAGCTTTTAGCCGTATAAGGTTGTAGTTACTGAGATTCTGGGCTAAGCTCAAGCAAGCCGACCACTAAAGTAGAACGAGGGGATAGTACTTAATTTATTTGGATTCTATCTTGAAAATAACCGTAAGATCAATTGATTCCCACAGATATGATATGATGCTCCAGTGCTGGGACCAAGCGCCATCCAGGCGACCAACATTCGAGTCCATTGCAACGCGGATGAAAACTTATTTTCATCACTGATGCACTGAGAGTAGGAATTCTTTCCAAATCAAAAGAAAAGCACAGCACAGTGTTCATCAAGAAAGTTTTAGCGATCGATGAGCTAGAAAATTGCAAAATATGTACTTATTAACCGAGATAAATGAGAAGATTGTACTCTAAAAAAAATTCCCTTTGATTTTTTGAGACTCGCAATTCATCGAAATTTGCAACCTTAATTTCATTCTTTTTTCCCGTCTAAGGTTTAGCAACAAAGCCATGCGAGTTCAGGGCCGGACGGCCTTTTCCGCGTCGGTTGACGTCAACCCGTTCGGCCCTTCATACGTCAGCTTCACTATGGTTTTCTAAGAGATTGCGTGCACGGGGCCGTACGGGTCATATGATGATGATAAATATTACTCAAAACTAAATTAAAACACATAAATTTGGAATTGCAGGATGAAATTGAGATCGGGAAAGGGGTAGTTCCACATTAAAGCATATGCATCTCCTTCGGTTCTTGTTCTCAAGTTCCTTATAACAATTAAAGGTTGAGTGGGATTTTATGCTCAAAAATAACCAAGAGTGTTGTGTCTGGTATAGCTTGGTTTCCTTCTCGGTCAAGAGTACTTTAGTTTGACCTCACTTTTCGCTTCTTCTCGGAAACAGAAAATGATTTGTCGTAAAGTTTCTCACCTCTTCAGTCCACGAGCCATTCTTAATGTTATAACCGAAAACGAAGGGGAGAGTAAGTGAGTTTCAATAAGTTTACCGTGGATTAAGAAACGGCCGAGAAGTTTGTTGAGAGTGCAACCTCACGCCATACTAAAAACATGCGGGCTGAAGACGCAAACAGATCCTGTTTATAAAGGACACAAAGCTCATTCTCGGAATTTCAACGGGTTATTACCTTCACGCACCGATAGAAGTACTTTCCCTTTTTCCCAGAATAAAAAATGCCAGACTGTAAACATAGCCAAAAATAGGCCAAGAGTAACGCATTTGAATAAGATGTAGCGTCCCATATACTCGACATGTATTCCACGGGATTATTCACAACGTGGCCGGCCAAAATGAAGTTTCTTTTATGTAATCTGGTTTGTACTTTAACACTGATTCAAGGTTAGTTGACTGTTTAATTCTCAAAACTTGAGAAATGGAAACTTTTCGTAGCAAACAAGTCAAGAGTTTTGATATAACACTCTCAGGCTGGTAGGTTTACAAATTTTCATGTTAGTCGGACGTCGAAATTGTGTTGTAAGAGAAATTATTACCTGATGACGTAAATTATTCTTAGAGTGTATAGAAATTATAATTAAAACTGAAGGTTTCTTTTCCGCTAAGTATCCTGCTGCCCCTCTTTCAGGTGAATGCTTTTTCCCCTCTTTTTCTCCCTTTTCTTTTAATCAGCCTACTTATTTTTTGCATGATTACAGCCTTAAAAGGCCTACTCGAGGTAACACAGGAAGCTCGTTGTAAATGGCTAGCTCTAAACCATCTGAACTTTTCAAAAAATTCTCCCCTCCCTAAGTGTCAGTTACTCTGTTTTGCTGTTTATTTACCTTAGCAATCATCTGTAGCTATAAATAACACCTGAATAAACTGAGATCGCAACCCTGTTTTGGTAAATCATTAAACTAATTCCATAACTACTTATGAAATAATGCAATCTTTTTGCTCCCAGAGCTGCAGCATGCACTAAATTATCTTGAGAGAGATTTAAAACAAAGAAGACCAACAAAATGGCTTGTAGCCAATGATGTATTTTCTGTACCCGCTTCAGCTGGAGAGCTGGAGCCGTGAATAAGTGGAGGGGAGGAGAGGAAGGGAGGAACCCTTTGAATGGCGTTTAAACACTTTAAAAATTGAGTTATCAAATGGAGCATTTAGCAAAATCGTGAGCATAATTTTGGACGTTATGCTATGTTTTCAGACCAGAGGTGCGCTCAAAAGGATAGTGCTCGAATTTTCGAGCATGATCTGGCTTGACAGTGAGAGGACTAGAGCCGTTAAAAGCACTTCTTTTGATTGGCCAAGTATTGTTATGGTGCCTTAAATCGGATCGAATGTCACCATGATGATCGCTATCGAAACACATTGCCTATGACGATGACACGACCAAGTTAGGATCACTTATTGATATCAAAGCTAGGATCATCAGGTTGATGTCCTAATGCACATTTGCACCACGTGCTCTATTAAGGTGTCTTCTCTAAGAATATATTTTAATCCTAAATCTGAAGTGTCGCAAAACTTATAGAAGGTGCGTCTTTACTCAGGGCAAACGCTTGAATAAGCTAAGGAGAGGTATGGATTTACTATAAGAACAAGTTTGTGGCCTCGTTTTCTTCACGCTTGCTTTTTTTTGCTTCCTGTTTTTTTTCTGTCTCTTTTGGAGGCTCGCTCATTGGTCAGTTAGCTGTGCTACTCTTATGATTGGCTGTTGATAAAAACAACGTTAATTATAAAAGAAATCAGCCATGTCAAATCCCTATGCCCTTTCCTTTTTAAGGAATCTATCGAACGAGTTAGAGTGACTGTCATGATCATGAAAATAGATTGATCAAGGCTATTATTAGATCTCACTTTTGTTAGGGGGCTGAGCTAGTTTGGAAAGTTCCCGCATAGGTTTTCTTTGGAACCCTCGCGTGACATAGACAAAGCCTGATTCAAACGAGCTGTGTTGACGACATCGTTCAAAAATATGAAGACATCATCGGTCCTTTCAGTTTGTTCTCTTGCGTTTCTATTAACCTCAGGTGAGTCAAACTACAAAATCTTTCAGCTCTTCGAATTCTGGGTTTTGGGATATTGTTGCTGTAAGGCATTAGAACTTTCGATGCTAACGTGAGACCAAACCGAAAGGCGGAATATCCATCTCAGAAATTATGGCGTAGTGCCCAATTGTTTATTATCGATAAACTACTTAAGATGTTTGGTTTCTAGTAATTAATTGTGGTGCTGAACTGTCGATTATTTAATGATAATCAAGAAACACTGAGTATAGATGCATTTGGTAGAGCTGTGTGAAGCGAAAGAACTGGATGCGGAAACTGAAACTGGTTTGCATAATAACAACAAACGAAGCGAATCGGCTGAAGGCACGGCGTCATTGTGGACTAATAGCTTGCGAGGGCAGATGCCTTTGACGAGCCTTCAGCACAAGGCCTAAATGCTGAAATCTGCGCAGCTATAAAAAAATAATTGCATCGACATTCAAACAAACTGTCTTAGAAAACCCATACACTGGGTTTTATTCACATAAATATCTTCTGTAGAGATGGGTTCCGCGTAGTCTAATGTGGTAAACAACGCGGTGTTATCGAGATTAACATGCCCAACAGGCTAGAAAGGTCACATTCTCAGAAAAGTGTATTGTAATTTACTGCTCCATATTTTGAGACTAAACAGATCGGCTGACAACTAGAATAAGGGCACTTGATAGCTCCAAAATGAGCGACGTCGCTCAAATCTCACGGAGGTTTCATAATGTAATCATAACACGAACCCCCTTCCCAGCACTTGTAAAATTTGTCCTTAAACTGACCCCTATAAGCGATAAATCCTATAAGAGGCAATAGTTTGCACTCAATCATGGAAGAATGCTCATATCGCCAACCACTCCGGCTGTCGTAGTTGGTTCGTAATGCACTTGGTTTGCGGGTAGTTTACGTTTTCCTTTCAGGTGACCGTTTCAGAGGCTTATTCAATATTTCGCACACGCTGCAGGCTATAACTTACCTACCTAAATCAGGACTCTTTCTTCCAACATATACAATGTAGTATTCTGTGATTTGAGGCTTCCAAAGATTGTGTCTTCCCCGGATAATCCACTGATTGGCAAGGGTAAAGGAAATGCCACTTTAAGCTGGAAGTTCGAGCTGCGTCCCGGAGAGGCATGGAATACTTCCATAATCGAGGTGGTTTTCGGTGTTTGGAAGTATCCTGGATTCCTCAAGAAAAAACTTCTGGTCATCAACAAAACCGGCGGACAAAAGATAAGAGAAAACTATGAGAAAAAGATAAGCTGTAACTTCGACATGTCTCTCCTGCAAGTGGAATTTACTCTACACGATTTGGGTAAAAGCGACGAAAACGAATATGGCGTTCAAGTTGAGTTTGGCCTGAGTCGAGCCCCCTTATCGGATAGTGTCAAGCTTCATCTTGAAGGTAATAAGTCCTCGACTGTCGCACACACTGAATCATGATCCATCATCTTCAAACATAAAAGAGAGAATAAAAAGTTCACACATATAATAGATAAATCTGTAATGTTTTACACCTTTAATCATCATCAAATTTGTCATGGGAACAAGTCAAAAGTTAGGGCTAAATTTAGGAAAAATTTAGTCATCGTTACTTTCATCTTGGCTTTGATAAAAAAAAAAAAAAAAACCCTTCAGCGCGATGTGTCTCGTTATTCAATAGGTGGACCCAATATCCCAGGACCTTTTTGACTCTGTGTCACCATGTTGAACCACTAGAGGGGGAAGGAAGTGCATAAATACAGGAAATGATGCAAAGGCACCCCAAAGTATTGCAATAGATCTAGTTTACACTCACTGACTATAGGCAACGCTTTATTTAGTACTTTGTTTGATCAAGGAAGACACAAATTAATCATAAGTAATCCGGACGGTTTTTGTATCTCTATCTATCAGATCCACCCAAAATCAACTCTCCACAACAAAGAAACATCACCGTGAAAAATGGGGATCCACTAATGATTAGATGCTATGCAAGTGGATTTCCCACACCAAACATATTATGGAAAAAACAGAGGAAAATTATTGGAAACCAAGCTCTTTATTTCAATTCTATAAAGAAAAGTGACAGTGGAGTTTACCTGTGTGAAGCTCATAACCAAGCAGGCAAAGACAACGCGGAAATCACTGTCAGAGTTGATGATTCAGACATTCTCGAGTTCCCAACAACGCAGAGAGGTAAAGTTGATTAATTTAGGTGAACCCACCTTCGAGGTGGTTTAATGGTAGAGAATGCATGTCTTCACACCTTGCTGATCTCAGGCAACTGAGAACTGATTTTTTTTCCATAAAATAAGGATGTGTAAAGGGGTAAGTATTTTTTTTATAAGTTGCGAAACATCTACCGATATAAGTTTCTCTAAAAAAAGCAACCTGACATAATTCACTCAGTGGAGTTGATTTTAAATGTGGCGTTCATCTTTTAACTATCTATAGATTACATCTCTCCTTTCTTTTCCAGTTCCTGAATCGCATCCAGGAGTATCAAAGGCTACTAGTCCTGTGTGGATCATCTGCTTAGTAACCATTTCTGGAGTACTTACTATACTCGTTTTGATAACACTCACAAAAATGCTGTGTCGCTCTCGAAGATGTTGCCAAACGGAGATACGTTATAAGAAGAAAATTGGCTTAAAAGGATCCTATGAACCTTTTAGTCCTATCACTGAGCTGTAGCCAGAGCTAGGCTCTTACTTAATGTAGACTACTGTATCTCTAAGAAAAATAAAACAGACATATACTGTAGACATGTAGATATATACATATATATACAGGCCATGTTTTACTCATCTGATTTAGAATGTCTCCGTGTACTGACTAAGAAATAGCCATTCGTTAAAAGTTAAAATACACCTGTAGAAGAATTTGAAAAGTATGAATAAGCAGAGATAGCTGCACATAATTGTATAAGAAGCCAAATTTGACTGTTTTGAATTTTTGTGCTCTCTTACAGAAGTGTTGTTATCTGGAGCCAATGAACACTAAATATGATGAAATATCGAGTTTTTTCCCTTCAATTTTTGAAGAAACCACAGAGGCGGTTGTCTTACTGTTTCCAAATTTCTAGATCACCACCCAAAAGCTCGTTGGTAGGTCAGAAAGTCTGAAATCTTGGAATTTTGAAATTGAAACATGTAAATGAAGTCAGGAGAGAGGTAGTTCCAAATTTAAACGTTCTCCATTCGGTTCTTGTGTTTCTACGTTTCTATTCATACATTCCTTACATTACTGAGAGCTATTTCGAGAGACAGTGAAATTCAATTTACAATGACCCGCCAAAACGTTCGAAGTTTTTCCACTTTAGAATATAACAGTTATTCAAACTTTCATTCATTTAGTTAATTTTTTTGTTCAGTTTTTGTTAAAAACTTCATAACTCAAGGGCTGAGAAATGGTATGGCCTTCCATTAATAAATTCAGACACTTTCAACATGAGCCTCGGGCTTACAAGCGAGATCACACAAGCTCTACCCTTGTTATTGCCGTTATGTGCATTTACTGAGCGTTAAGAGGTGGCTGAGAAATTGTGGTGCTATTGCAACCTCACTCTAAACTGAAAACACGAGGATATGTACTGAAGACGGTAAAAAGTATCGTGAAAAAAGCAAGCGCTTATTTCGGCTCCTTCAGTTCTAGATCGACAAAGACATGCCCTAGCGCTGATTCCATGTTGACAGTTTTTAGAGTATACAACGCTCCTTCTCGAATTTCAAGGTTATCGCTTTTCCCGCTCGGATAGAATTACTTTCCTTTTTTCCTAGAAAAAAAAAAAAGCCGTATTGTTTGTAGCCAAAAATAGATCTCGAGTAAGGTACATCAATATGACGCAGCGCCACGCTCGACATGTTTTCCACGGGATTACTCTCAACGTAGCCGGTGGACATGAACTTTCTCTTATGCAGTTTGGTTTGTATTTTGACACTGATTCAAGGTTAGTTCACTGTTAATGCTCAAAACATACATTTTCCAGATGTTTTGCTTTCGAGATGATGAAAAAACTCGCCATTTCTAAGTATTTATTGAACTAGAAACTGGAAACCGAAAGTAATCATTTTGTAATGCGCATTATGTGTAATATCTTACGCCAAAGCAATGTTTCATCTTTCAGTAAACCATATATTTTTATGTGAAGTGCACTTTAGAGGATCAGATATCGTTTATGCAAGAGTTATGAAGGAAACAGTAATTAGGTCTCACTGTGTGAAATTACTGGGATTTTCAATGAACGAAGTCATGCATACATTTACGGCAATTAGTATGCCTCTCTAGGGACCAGTCATTAGGGAGTTTAGCAACGACGACGGCGACGGCAACGAAAACGTCGTGTCGAAATATAACTTTTGGATTTTGTAACTCTTTCGAGGTTATTCCGATGTGTCTCACTTGGAAAATGCTGGCGAACTATTCAGGGACTATATCATTGCGAACGGCGTTAAAGTAAGGTGAAAGATAGAAAAATTAACCGTCATGCGCTCACGTTCTCGAGAAAACCTAAAGTTTGGTTATTTCACGTTGTTGTTTTGCCGAGAACGGCAAAGAAATGTACCAAAATGTTAAACGCACGTGCAGGGCGATTGTTTTTGTTCATTAAGCCTAATGTTTTCTGCCGTTCTCGTTACCGTCGCCGTCGTCGTTACTAAAGCTCCCTATTATATATCGGCAAGGGAGGAGGGGGGGGGGGTGTAAAGGGTTTCGGAAGGGATGAAATGGTTTTCAGGGGGAACGGAGTTGGAATCAATCGTCGTAAATAGAGTACAAAGCGTGGGGGAGGGGGGGGGCTATAGAAAACCGACTGCCAATCATGAACTGTTACAGAGCCTTGGAGGGGATCAGAATTTATCGTGACACAACCATGACTCCTCGAGCCCCCTCCCTTCCTAAGGGATAAATAAGACCAGTTCCTAACTGTCAATCAGCTTCTTGATTTTCTCGGAAACAAAACAAAAGACAGATCGCAGAGTCAGTCCAGATCAATAAGGTTCAACAAGATCAACTGATAAACACGAAGAGCGAGTGGAATTTCAGGATCCCTAGGGCTGTTGTCACACAATCGTGAATAAGGCTAGGAAACATTTCATCATGTGACTATTGCACAGTGAAACTGAGTTCAAGTCTGTTGTAATTAATTTATTTAATTTTCTATCTATTGTTATCATTGTTATTTGTGTTGTTAGTGTAGTTATTGTGGAATATTGATTTTATTGTTATTGGTGTTTTTTTTTGTCAGTTTATTTTTTTGTTTGTTTTTGTTTTGTTTTGTTTTTGTTTTTGTTTTTTTTTGTTTGTTTGTTTTTGTTTTGTTTTTTGTAAGTTTTTAAGTTTGTTTTTCTTTGTTTTTCTACTTTGGTGTTTTTGTTTTATCAGTTTTACTTTAGCGTCGTTGTTGTGCAACTAGATACCAGGTTATTGCTTGTGCAACGTTATATGCTCGTGCAACGTTATATGACGTGGTCTGAGATTTTAAATTTCTAACGAAACAAAGAAACGAAACGAAACATCGCATACAACTGAAGAGGTCTGTGGACGAAACTAGTTTTGTAGTAAGCGTGTTTTAAAGACTGATGAAACTTATTGATATATCAGTAATGACAAAGGTTTTTCTTGAAACCATTTGTGAATGAAGATGGCCAACTGTTTGTTATAGTTTTCCTCATTTCATCGTTCTTGTTACCGACATTGATTTCCGTTTTCGCAGAACTACTCACGTTAGGAAGAAACTCTGCACACGCTGGTTCTACAGACTTGGACTGTAGACTTTCGGTTAACTTGACTTAATTCTTCACAATCCAACATTACACGTTTAGTTCTGCGATCTATCTCAATCCCATCTGCCAAGAGTTACAAAAATGTTACGTTTTATTAGCTACGGATATACACACCCAGAGTAAGTCCGGGGTGGTAAGATAATTTAAGCTAACTTGACAAAGTTCCAGTTTTTTTTACACATTCTTCAATGATTCGTGACCACTAATTTCCTGTTACATCGGTTTGTTTGACAATCATAGTGTTAATCTATGCCTGCGGTTTTACTAGCGACTATTTGATTAAATACATTATTGTTTGTGAAGGCTCTATTACACAATGCTGGTTAATACTTCCTTTGACATTCCACAAATCAGCGTTAGCGACACGAAATAATTGTTTACTCGATCAACTATTAAATATACCGAAACAAGAAAACTTTATTCTGAGCACGTGCAAACTTTCCACGACATCCGTAAAAATAAAAATAATTATCACGTGCTATGAATTGTATTATCAAACAACAAACATATGAAATACATATATATGAACTGCGGTTATGAAACGTATATGAGCACGATACTTCGCAGTAAAGCACTATTTAAGCAATAGTGAAAATCAGACCTGAAAAAAATTCAGGCCTGTACGGGATTCGAACCACTGACCTCTGCGATACTAGTGCAGCGCTCTACCAATTGAGCTAACAAGCCAACGGGGAGCAGGCCATCAAATTAATTCGACATAAACCCGTAGATGATAAATCAAACAACAAACATTTGAAATACATATATATGAACTGCGGTTATGAAACGTATATGTGCACGATTCTTCGCAGTAAAGCACTATTTAAGCAATAGTGAAAATCAGACCTGAAAAAAATTCAGGCTTGTACGGGATTCGAACCACTGACCTCTGCGATACTAGTGCACAGGCCCGTACAGGCCTGAATTTTTTTCAGGTCTGATTTTCACTATTGCTTAAATAGTGCTTTACTGCGAAGGATCGTGCACATATACGTTTCATAACCGCAGTTCATATATATGTATTTCATATGTTTGTTGTTTGATTTATCATCTACGGGTTTATGTCGAATTAATTTGATGGCCTGCACCCAGTTGGCTTGTTAGCTCAATTGGTAGAGCGCTGCACTAGTATCGCAGAGGACAGTGGTTCGAATCCCGTACAGGCCTGAATTTTTTTCAGGTCTGATTTTCACTATTGCTTAAATAGTGCTTTACTGCGAAGTATCGTGCACATATACGTTTCATAACCGCAGTTCATATATATGTATTTCATATGTTTGTTGTTTGATTTATCATCTACGGGTTTATGTCGAATTAATTTGATGGCCTGCTCCCAGTTGGCTTGTTAGCTCAATTGGTAGAGCGCTGCACTAGTATCGCAGAGGTCAGTGGTTCGAATCCCGTACAGGCCTGAATTTTTTTCTGGTCTGATTTTCACTATTGCTTAAATAGTGCTTTACTGCGAAGGATCGTGCACATATACGTTCCATAACCGCAGTTCATATATATGTATTTCATATGTTTGTTGTTTGATTTATCATCTACGGGTTTATGTCGAATTAATTTGATGGCCTGCTCCCAGTTGGCTTGTTAGCTCAATTGGTAGAGCGCTGCACTAGTATCGCAGAGGTCAATGGTTCGAATCCCGTACAGGCCTGAATTTTTTTCTGGTCTGATTTTCACTATTGCTTAAATTGTGCTTTACTGCGAAGGATCGTGCACATATTCGAATTGTATTATGGTCAAATTAAAGCGGGAGTTCAGAATAGCCGCTTTGCGTGTAAACGTACAGCTATCTGTTCCCTTCGCAGTGGATATTTGTTCAAATTCCTCCAGAAACCAGAATACTAAGTGAAAAGCGTTTTCGATTGATGTAGATCGTTGACATTTGAATGACTGATAGAAGAGGTGGTGAACTGTTTGTATATTTTAAAGAGCAAGAGTGTTACACCAATACACCGTGGACTGAATGAGATCAAATTTTAACGTAAGAAAATATCAATGAGTAGTTTTAAAATCAGTCCTTTTGTATTCGAATTTTTCAGCTACACTGGCAACTTCAGGAGATGTCTGCCCTAATTCTACAGAATGGGATACAGTTAAAGTCAATTCTGGAGTGGACGCAAGCCTCTTTTTTAACAGATCAAAGAACGAGAATGATAAAGACTTCCGAGTCTATCGTGCTGAGAAAGATACTTTCCAATTTGCCCACATGACAAAAAATCAATCAAATGGCATTTGTTCTGGCCCATTGAAGGATAAATGTGATAAGCGGAAGATAGAGTTTCGGGGGGGTAACCAAACTCATTTGTTGCTAGTGAAGATTTTCAAAGCCAATGTCAATGATAGTGGATGTTACGCAGTCGTGGTTCATTTTAAAAGTTTCAGTTTTAAAGATGATGAGGGAGACTGGAGATACTTAAAAGTGATAAAAGTAAAAGTAGAAGGTAAGGAATGCATCTCACGACTGTGTCATTCAAATTATCAAAGTATACATTTATTTCCCGCTACTGTGGCCCATCTGAGTAAGTACCGTTAATACCGCTAGTGTCGTTTTTTGCAGATCTTTCGACTTTGAAACAGGTATAAGGAGTTGAGCGCCTCAATGGGTCAACCATTGGCCGTAAAACGGCACAATTTGATATAATTAACAATTATTCCACGAGCGAGCGTTGGATATGAGATGATAGATAGCCAACGAGGCGTGTAGTGCCAAGTTGGCTATAATCATCTCATATCCAACAAGCGCGAGTGGAATAATTGTTTTATTAAAAAAACGCCCTCAAGATATTAGAGAAATCTTCTCGACTTTATTTTGTAAGAATAAACTGGATGTTACAATGTACAGATATTAGATTATGGTATATTGGCTCATATACCAGATCATACTATAATAGCTAAGCCAATAAAAAGTCTTGAATTGCATTATCCAATTATCCAGTTTTTAATAATTAACAATTACTCCACGAGCGCGCGTTGGATATGAGATGATAGATAGCCAACGAGGCGCGTAGCGCCAAGTTGGCTATAATCATTTCATATCCAAGAAGCGCAAGTAGAATAATTGTTTTATTAAAAACGTTAAATTAAATTATTAAATTTTATTAAATTTTTAGCTCCCTTTTAATTTTAAGCTGACACGTACGCTTACCATATTTGTAGATTATGGTATATTGGGTGATATACCATGATGCCTAAGCCAATAAAAAGTCTTGAATTGCATTATCCAATGATCTAGTTTTTAATAATATTATTTATCTTTTTAGATAACTCTACAGAAACTAAGACAAGTCCTATCCCTCAGTGGACTCAGGTCTACAGCACCAGCAGTAGCTCAGGTAAGCGTTACAGGGGGAGTAAGTCGGTAATTAGAACATTTTGAGGCAGAAATTAAGTTCAGGATATGCATAAACAAAATCTCTTCTCAATCACTTCCCTCGCTCTTTTGCAGAAAACAAAAAACACTTACAATCCGTAAAAAATTCAACTTTTGCGCTGATCGACGAGCTGGAACTCAAACCCACTTGAATGCTTGTCTTGACAGTATTGAACCTAGCCTCATACCCTTGGATTTCGTATTTATAGAGATGCGATTATGTAAATATGCTTAGCGTTAGATTTTCACACAGCTCCAGTCGTAAGCAAAGGTCGTACAAATCATGCGATAATTTTGCCGTAAAGGGTTACGGAAGTGGCATTGGCCTAGGCTGCCCTGCATTTTTTATTCTGTTTATTTATCTATTTATTTCTATTTAAAGATTTACCGTAAGGTAGGTGTAGAAACAATAGGGCTCTAAGTCCCATAGTAGGTTTCTATACCCTGGGAACCCATCCATCCCACCCCAAATTGCTTTATGATTTAAGAAAGATATAGCGCAACAAAAAAAAAAACAGCCGGTATCCTTCAAACTCACTTGAATGCTTGTCTCGACAGTATTAAACTTCATACCCTTGGATTTCGTATTAGTAGAGATGCGGTTATGTTATTTAATATGCTTAGCGTTGGATTTTCATACAGCTCCAGTCGTAAGTAATGGACAAATCATGTGATAATTTTGCCGTAATGGATGACGGAAGTGGCACTGGCCTTGGTTGCCCTGCATTTTTTATGCTACACAATATCAGCCATGAATCAAGAAATCCTGCTTTACATCTTTTACTAATCTTCTGAACTGATACATGAAATACACAATTTGATATATTGTCATTGATTTTTTTCGATAACTCCACAGAAATCAGGCCAAGTCCAAGTCAGGCCTACAGCCCCAGCAGTAGCCCAGGTGAGCGTTGCCAGGGGGGAGTAGTCACCATTACCAGAGAGTATCTTGGAAGATTCACCTAAATATTAAAAAGAAAAATTGCTTTATGATTTAAAAAAGATATAGCGCAACAAAAAAAACAGCCGGTATCCTTCAAACTCAGTTGAAGGCTTGTCTCGACAGTATTGAACTTCATACCCTTGGATTTCGTATTAGTAGAGATGCGGTTATGTAATTTAATATTCTTAGCGTTGGATTTTCATACAGCTCCAGTCGTAAGTAATGGACAAATCATATGATGATTTTGCCGTAAGGGATGACTGAAGTGGCACTGGCCTTGGTTGCCCTGCATTTTTTATTCTACACAATATCTGCCATGAATTAAAAAATCCCGCTTTACATCTTTTACTAATCTTCTGAATTGATACATGAAATACACAATTTGATATATTGTCATTGATTTTTTACATAACTCCACAGAAACCAGGCTAAGTACAAGTCAGGTCCACAGCCCCAGCAGGAGCCCAGGTGAGCGCATCCTCGGAGACCCAGGGTCTGTGGGTCGATTTCAAGTTAGGGCATGAAGAGCCCCTGGGGACATTGTCTTACAAGACTAGTTCCAAACGGTCGCAGTCGTTCTGCCCTCTGATTGGTGCCAGAAAATCTTTGTGTTTTTCTGCCCAATCAGAGTGAAGTGTACTTTAGAGTCCTTTCGTGTGTTGTAACACGGACAAATACTAATAGCTCAGTTACTCGCTATGTTTGTTTGGGCCGTGCGACGGAGATTTGCTTGAGATGAAAAGTTTCAGTCTCAGCACACAATGTAAGAGAAATCGATCAGATTGTCCGCGAAAATCTTACCGGAAATTATACTGAATACTTTCGCAGGTATCACTAGAGGACGTGTTTTAAAGTTAGCGAAGTTTGTATACAACATGATGGTTGCAGTCATTGATATGTCGCTTTAAACGTTAAACGAGATTTGAGCTTAAATCTTTCTAGATTTTTTGCATAATTTGCTGTGACTGAAACTTTGCCAATCCCGTGAAGTTACTTCGTCGCATTTTTCTTTCAACTAAGGCGTCTACAACAGTAGAGGTAGCCCTAGTAAGGAGTTCTGTCCTAATCTTTTTCCCCTTTTCTTGCCTACCTTCTTCTTATTTATCAACCTCGCCTGCTAGCTCACTCACAACAGTAAATATCGTATCTTTTTATTATTATTTTCCAGGTCCTAGCAGTTCACCAGATGCTTCACAAAAAAATGGCCTTCCATGGTGGGGGATAGCAGTGATTGTAGTAGGGATTTTGATACTCGTAGGAGTTTTTGTTTCTTGTATTATCTATAAATCTCGCCGTGAAAGGGCTACTAACGGACAAATGCTGGCTCACGCTAAAGAAGGACCAGATAATGAGATCGAGAAAATACCTCTCAATGAAGAAGCACCTGATAACGAACAAATCGCTCGCATTTAAGAAGAACTTAATAACGACTAAATGGCTCTCACTGAAGCGCGCGCCAACTCAATCAGACAACTGAATGACCTGAAACACTAATGCAGAGAAAGATGCTGCTGTTTTCTTTCGTACTGCACTGTATTATTTTCAATGTCCTAGTAATGCCGTTACTCTTTGAGTAATTGAAGAAAAATTTTGTCCATCAAAAATTTATGGGGAAATATCACATTTCCTAACTGATTGAGCCATGGGAATAAAGATAGCCAGATAGGTTGTGATGTTGAGGTATAACCTACTTTTAGGAAATATACTTTCTCAAAATAATAAACGGCTTGTTAAAAGAGTGGGGCGCTTGTGAAAGTTCATTTAATTTACTTGCTTCGAAGGTAACTGCTTGCGCATTGGTAACCAAGGTAAAAGATGTTATTTTGCCTTGTCACGAGCGTAATAATCAGGTAGTTGCAGTCGTTGATATTTTCGAAACTATGAGAATCGTGTACACTTTTGATTCATCAAACCCGTTGCTTCTGAGTGTCATGGCCAAGGCATCATCAAACAAGTCACCCCACGGTCTGTGCATATTGCAATTGTTACACCATGCACTTCATTTGCAACTTGTGTTATTCTTTACCATTCCTAACCATCCTCACTACATATCGGTTTAGATTGCAAGGAACACTGTACTGAATACGTTTTCTCCACAACGCAAAAATGTGGAAAATAGCCATAAGGAAAATGTGTGCCAGATGAACAGTTCATCGTGCTCGACTCCTGGGTTTAGCGGTTTAAATGAAACCAAACCTTTTCTGTGAAATCACACAACTGTTTCCTGTGGTTCCTCTTTAGCTTTTTAACAATTTAAACTTCATTTCTATGACTCAGTATGAGTATAGATATTGGCAAAAATTGTAGTCGATTTGATTTCTTATCTCAAACCATTTGGACTTTCAAACAGTGTGTCGATTGTTTTACTAATCAAAACCTCACCGACGACTGACAAACGGCAGGGCACCTCATCTTTCTCTTTCGTACGTTTAAGGAGAAATGATTCTTCATTAGCGATTAGCTTCTGTCTTTATTGTTAATATGTAATTCTAACTAAGTGTATAGCTCAATTATAAAAACACGTTGATTTTGTAGGTTTTGTTCAAACACAGCAACTTATATGATTTATTTCGTGGACATTTACTTTCCTTCTTTCAAGTGAAAATTTACACCGAGCTGTAGGTTAAGCCTGAGTCTTTTCAAGGGAATTAAAAAATTGATGTAGCCCCTCATTTCCGATCATATCGTCACTGCTAAAGGGTGTTCTTTTCATTCCTGATCGCGTGACGCGATAGAACCACAGACATTCAAGAATTACAAGAATTTTAGCGTATGTTATAATATATATCTAGCCTTTGTTGTGCTGACTCAGCACTTGTACGGAGCGATGCAACGTGGAAGATATTGCACAGCCTTAGTACAATGGACATTCCTTGTATTCTTTCTGTCTCAAGGTAAGTTTATAGTTTCAAACGATCTAAATTTATTTTCAAAATGAAAGCCTCTTTGAGGGCAGACGCTTTCAATATTTGTCTCAAGGGAAGCTGTCTGACGAGAGGTTTAAGGTTTGAGATGATTTTTATCCGTTTGAAATGGCTGTTTATAATGAAATTGCAAGAATTTTTCTCCATTCCTCGACGATAGCAGCTCTTTTTGGCCTTTTATTTCGACCCTAACAGTGTGGTTTAATCAGTTTCAATTTGATTAATGTATTGAGGGAACGTACGAGCGAAACGTCATGCACGTGCGGAGGTGCTCTAGCCAAGCCGGCTTGCTTTGCAGACGTGGGATAAAATCAATCGAATTTCGATCATCGCTCGCTCTGACCACAGCTCCTGCTCTTCTTATTTAGAACACAAACAAACTTTTTATTCCAGCTTTTTTTTTAGTAAAGCGAAATTAACTTCACAGTGGGGCTACAGCTTTTATGCCTGTTAGGCTGCTAAGTCTACATACCGCCATCGTTTTCATCTAATGTAAGATTTTACTTTGTATTACTTTAATTTGCGTCTATAACTTTAGATGGTACACTTTATTGGAAATAATCGTTAGCTTTAGGAGTTGTATGCCTAATATATTCATCTTTCTATCTATGTACATATTTATTCATCGCATATTCGCGAGGAACTGATTGTGCATTTTCACACAAAATTTTTTTTCCCTTTGCTCGACACAACAAGCTTATGAGGACTCTCACGTGGTCTTATGGTATTTATGGGGCCTTTTTATTTGTCCATCCGCAATGATAAAATAAAAAAGAGAGAAAATCTGTAGGAATATCTGCAGATTAGAGCTGACCTTTGGCCCAAAGCGCTCATTCCTATTCAAAGAGATTTCATTTGAAAAGGGTGACACTTGACAGCTTACGCCGATAACCCTGTCTGCTGGTTTTTTTGTTTTTGCGATGATTTGTAGGTTGTTTTCTTGTAGTTTGTAATTCATACGTTCGTTCTTATTATTAATTTAGTGTCCAAATGTATTGGAGCAGTGGAGCAAATACCTGTTTACTCAAATATTGATAACGTGACAATCGGTGGTAAGTATCTCTGTCTCCAATTTGTGACAGGTTAACTAAGAAAATGCGCGTGAAAGCAAGTTTGTTTTGAAATAAGCGGTGAATGGAGGATACAAAAGATTTTAATCTTCTTGAGAATACAGTCCGACCTCTATTAACCGGCCACCCTCCATTGGGCGGCCACTTTCCAAAGTCCCGATTTATTTGTCAGTTAACTGCTGTATTTGATACCTCTTTTCAACGGCCACCTCTATTAAGCGACCGCAGCCACCTTTCTGCTGTCGTAAGTGTATTATTTACATGTGAATAAAGGCTGACAGTTTCGAAAGAAACTGCTTGGGGCTGCGTCGTTGGGAGTAACGAAATAATTTGGATATCAGATACAATGAAATATATGAAGTTCATATATTTTGAACTGCGGTATTAGATACGTATGATGCACGATCCTCGCAGTAGATAGCGCCATTTAAGCAATAGCGAAAATCAGACCTGAAAAAAATCAGGCCTGTACGGGATTCGAACCACTGACCTCTGCGATACTAGTGCAGCGCTCTTACCAATTGAGTTAACAAGCCAACTGGGAGCAGGCCGTTAAGTTGATTCGTAATAAACCCGTGAAAGTGATAAATCAGATACAATGAAATATATGAAGTTCATATATTTTGAACTGCGGTATTAGATACGTATGATGCACGATCCTCGCAGTAGATAGCGCCATTTAAGCAATAGCGAAAATCAGACCTGAAAAAAACAGGCCTGTACGGGATTCGAACCACTGACCTCTGCGATACTAGTGCAGCGCTCTTACCAATTGAGCTAACAAGCCAACTGGGAGCAGGCCGTTAAGTTGATTCGTAATAAACCCGTGAAAGTGATAAATCAGATACAATGAAATATATGAACTTCATATATTTTGAACTGCGGTATTAGATACGTATGATGCACGATCCTCGCAGTAGATAGCGCCATTTAAGCAATAGCGAGAATCAGACCTGAAAAAAATCAGGCCTGTACGGGATTCGAACCACTGACCTCTGCGATACTAGTGCAGCGCTCTTACCAATTGAGTTAACAAGCCAACTGGGAGCAGGCCGTTAAGTTGATTCGTAATAAACCCGTGAAAGTGATAAATCAGATACAATGAAATATATGAAGTTCATATATTTTGAACTGCGGTATTAGATACGTATGATGCACGATCCTCGCAGTAGATAGCGCCATTTAAGCAATAGCAAAAATCAGACCTGAAAAAAATCAGGCCTGTACGGGATTCGAACCACTGACCTCTGCGATACTAGTGCAGCGCTCTTACCAATTGAGTTAACAAGCCAACTGGGAGCAGGCCGTTAAGTTGATTCGTAATAAACCCGTGAAAGTGATAAATCAGATACAATGAAATATATGAAGTTCATATATCTTGAACTGCGGTATTAGATACGTATGATGCACGATCCTCGCAGTAGATAGCGCCATTTAAGCAATAGCGAAAATCAGACCTGAAAAAAGTCAGGCCTGTACGGGATTCCAACCACTGACCTCTGCGATACTAGTGCAGCGCTCTTACCAATTGAGCTAACAAGCCAACTGGGAGCAGGCCGTTAAGTTGATTCGTAATAAACCCGTGAAAGTGATAAATCAGATACAATGAAATATATGAACTTCATATATTTTGAACTGCGGTATTAGATGCGTATGATGCACGATCCTCGCAGTAGATAGCGCCATTTAAGCAATAGCGAGAATCAGACCTGAAAAAAATCAGGCCTGTACGGGATTCGAACCACTGACCTCTGCGATACTAGTGCAGCGCTCTTACCAATTGAGTTAACAAGCCAACTGGGAGCAGGCCGTTAAGTTGATTCGTAATAAACCCGTGAAAGTGATAAATCAGATACAATGAAATATATGAAGTTCATATATCTTGAGCTGCGGTATTAGATACGTATGATGCACGATCCTCGCAGTAGATAGCGCCATTTAAGCAATAGCGAAAATCAGACCTGAAAAAACTCAGGCCTGTACGGGATTCGAACCACTGACCTCTGCGATACTAGTGCAGCGCTCTTACCAATTGAGCTAACAAGCCAACTGGGAGCAGGCCGTTAAGTTGATTCGTAATAAACCCGTGAAAGTGATAAATCAGATACAATGAAATATATGAAGTTCATATATTTCATAGGTCTGAAGAAGTTCATATGTCTGATTTTCGCTATTGCTTAAATGGCGCTATCTACTGCGAGGATCGTGCATCATACGTATCTAATACCGCAGTTCAAAATATATGAAGTTCATATATTTCATTGTATCTGATTTATCACTTTCACGGGTTTATTACGAATCAACTTAACGGCCTGCTCCCAGTTGGCTTGTTAGCTCAATTGGTAAGAGCGCTGCACTAGTATCGCAGAGGTCAGTGGTTCGAATCCCGTACAGGCCTGATTTTTTTCAGGTCTGATTTTCGCTATTGCTTAAATGGCGCTATCTACTGCGAGGATCGTGCATCATACGTATCTAATACCGCAGTTCAAAATATATGAACTTCATATATTTCATTGTATCTGATTTACCACTTTCACGGGTTTATTACGAATCAACTTAACGGCCTGCTCCCAGTTGGCTTGTTAGCTCAATTGGTAAGAGCGCTGCACTAGTATCGCAGAGGTCAGTGGTTCGAATCCCGTACAGGCCTGATTTTTCTCAGGTCTGATTTTCGCTATTGCTTAAATGGCGCTATCTACGGCGAGGATCGTGCATCATACGTAATTTGGATATATCAACAAAGTTGAAATGGTAAATTGGCCACCATAACGATTACAAAAGCTGACGTTTCGAGCGTTAGCCCTTCGTCCGACGAAGGGCTCACGCTCGAAACGTCAGCTTTTGTAATCGTTACGGTGGCCAATTTACCATTTCAACTTTGTTGATATATCCATATTATTTACATGGTTTTTTACCTCCATTAAGCGGCCAGCAAATTATCTTCCCAAGCGAAATGGTGACAGATGATATAAGGTGATAACTGATAACAACAAGTAAACAAGAACTGCAATTTAATCTCCACTATAATAAGTCACAAGCCACATACACGTGCAAACTTTTCACATCCGGCGCTATACAAACACAACAATAGCTAACAAAAGATAGAGCTGAACCACTGTTTTGTTACAACCAAAATCTGTACAGGAAAACTTTATTACTACTGTACTGGAAATCTACAAAAATCCTTGCTCCTCAAGTTTTGATTTTAACCATTGAATTGAAAACTCGTCTCCTGTGAAGCAGTTCTCGCATGGAATTTCTAAACCGTAGCCAGCCCCTCTGTTTACGTGTTTGCCTTTCACAACAGCTCTTCCTTTGTTTGTTGGCCTCTTGAAAAATTTTGGAAGCCATAGGGCTATAAACTTGGGAACATGTCCAAGAACTGTTTCGCCATTTAATTTATTCTCATGGATGCGTGCATGGGCAAAACTCTGCATGGGCTGGAAATGCACTTGATGTTTTGTTACAATGAATTTTAGATTTATCTTCATATATGTTCGTTCACTTTTTAAAAGTATTTTGCTATATAGAGTCAATAAAATCATGTTTTCTGCCATTCCTATCCAATTTAAATTGTACCTCTATTAAGCGGCCAACCTCTATTAAGCGTCCACTTTTCAAAGTCCCGGGGGTCTGTATTACAGTCCCCGGGACTGTATTTCTTTCCAAGACAAGCCCGTTCTTACGTCACTTCGCCTTGGCCAAGGAAAATCGATGCTCCGTCTCGGTGAATTTATCATCCACCCTAAATTTTGTGGCAATTTTGAACATTCCATGGTCTTCAGAACATTGTAGATGCCAACTGGGTGGAGATTATTAGTTGACCAAATACCAAATTCTCCGAAGCCCTTAGTACAGGTCTGACTGTGACACAAATAATTCAGCAACTCGGGAAACAGTTACAGAAAGGGTTAAGGAATTGCTGATCGCTACTATTTCTCTGTCAACAGTGCCTCCGTTTGGAAATGTAACATTCAAATGGTCATTTGGACATCAGAATTTTAAACGAGTTGTACTTGCAATGAGCAACGCATCCAATGTCATTGCGAGGTTAAAGAATGGAGATTTCCGTTGTTATAATGGCGAGCTCTTGACGCAAACGGAATGCCAGGAACATTTCTTAATAGCTGTGAATGCATCTAGTGACCTCATTATTGCAATGACAAATCTATCAGATCCTTATTTTGGACGCTTTTTAATATCCGTATACCGTGGAATGGACTCCAAAATAGACACCGTATGGATTACAGTTTACAAGAAAGGTAAGCTGAGTACCTTCGTACGTAATATGCACAACAACTAAAGGGTGTAACAGACGTTAAACATAAATTTCATTTTGCAGAATTATTACAGCGGAATACGAACACAACCGAATCGACTCCAACAGTACTACATACAAGTGTATCATATACACATACAGAAGGTTACATCATCACCGAGGAGACTAGGCTCAGAGATCTGCTCCCTATGAGTAATGGCTCGGTGAAAACCAACATTGGTCAGCCAAGTAAGTTTACTGCCCGCTGGAAAACTTATTTCTATTTCAAGACTCCTCATTGAAAAACGGACTACCCTGTTACCGTGACGTTAAGTACCGTGAAGTGCAGTCCGCAATTTTCTTAATAGGTATTTTATATTCACGGAAAGAATACGGAAACAGAAGTTAGCTTCTGAGAGAATATGAATGAGACAGGTGGCAGTCTAGTCCTTGGAGTGTCACAGTCGCCACTTAGATTTTGTTGAAAGAAATCTAAGAGGAGTACAAGTGTGAAACTATACTTTATAGTGGGAGATCGAAGGGGGAGTGAAGACCGGATACCAAAGTGAAGGGCCAAGCAAACATTTACTGATGCAATTATTAGAGTTACAAAGTTATACATCGAAAACAATACATGGGCGCGAGCTAATTTGTAATTCCTTTTCGAGCTGAAAACGAGAAGAGAAATTCCATATCTACAAGCAACCTCGTATTGAATAAACACAATAGGTCTTTACTGACAAGAAAAGTGGACCTTATTAATGAATGAAAAAAAAAAAGGGAAGCTATCCACAATCCACAAAAAAGGCATAAAGTACGTTGGACAAAAAGGCTCAAGATGAAAAATGCGTTGAATCATCAATTCACAAAGTTCTTAGTTTTTGACTTTTTCCTTACCGACAGACGAAATCTTTTCAGGTATAGGGCCAAACTCGGCCTGTGGAAAATCTTCCAATTGTCGATTTTCGTTCTCAGCCGCGAGATATGCCATTATTAAAGTCAAGTACGTAATTTCGGTTTTTCTTCTGTGATTAGTGATATTAAACACACGTGAAAAATTATCGTATTTTTTCACGTGTGTTATTACGGCTTTTCTCAGGGCTGGAAATCCTTGTATAACACCAAAGTCTGTAAAAGAAGATTCCTTTTCCACCACATTCGGTTGGTTTAGTGGTGTCAGGGAACATAAAATAAAAACAACTGTGACTATATTCAGTGAAAATTGTATCTCTATCCAATTTATTCAACTTTTTTGTCTCGCCCAGCTGTAGCTGACATCAGAAAAGAAAAGGCTTCGCAGAGTGGATGGCGAATACCTGTACTGGCAATCTCTGCTAGCCTTTTAGCCTGGCTTGTTATAACTGGAGTGTCATATTACAAGAGAGCTTAGGAATATCAAATTTACTAAGAGGACAATGATTCATTATTAAGCGTTCTTAATTTAATCTGAATAAAACTTTGATTCTTTTCCACCTTTGAATTGCTAATCTATCGTTCCACCACGACTCACAATTAAAGTACCAATCCCGTCGAACCTCTCTGAAGATGAAATTAGTCCCTTCTTGCAAGGTAGATCGCAACTTTTCGATTGCATGAAGCGTCATCTTATGCCAATTCATAATCCTTCACGATTGGTGCATTTCGGTTTCTCGGGCTGAAACTGCTATCTTTTTTTAAGGCAAATCATTAATTTTTTCCTTTGCGTACGCGAAGTTTGGATAAGATTAAATTAACTTAGACCTAAAAGATTGTAGTTATAGAGAAAAACGTCTGCACCTGTTCGTTCGCGTTTTTTTTTTCTGAGGTAATTGCAGATAAAATAGGGACGACTTAAAATTTCTTAAATTGGCTGATTGCAGAACACTAATCAAAGAATCAGCAACGAAAAAAGTGTTTACCGTATACTGATGGGTCTCCATCATATCAGTGACTGACAAACTTCAATCTATTCAAGTTTCTCTTCTCACAATTCTCATTATTTGCACCTTGAATCATCCGGCAATAACAATAACTGACATGATTGTTGCGTATTCAGCTTTTGATCGAGGAGTAGGGCTTGCTTTTGAATTCTTCGCACAAGTAATTTTGAATAATAATAATAAAGTATTATTGTTTTTCTCACGATATAGTCACTTATGATTTGGATCACGATGTTTCGACTGCATACTGCTAGTCTTCATCAAGCGCTAAGGCTGACTGGTTTCGGGTCTACTTATAAAGCAGAATGCTCCGCCGTGATTGGCTGGTATTTCACAGCTGTGATTGGCGCGTTTCGATCCTCGATGTTAGTGAGTTGTCCTCTCGGCAGTAAGACGTCGTACGGCTCTCCTGTTATCGTGTTTTTTGATCGTGGCCATCCACGCTTCAGGAATTTCTATTCCACTGTCCCTGTTGATGTTGACAGGGTGAAGTCCTATATGAATAGCCTCTTTGACCCTGCGAATGTACTAGTGGGGATCATGTTCAATAAACTTAACCTTATTCCAAAGCGGTTGGTGTCCGGTATTGGAGGCGTGCTAAGAAACAGGGCCGAAGGCCGTTTTCGTTCCTGCTGGGGAGCATAGAACGTCGATCGTGGATCTCCGCTAGACTCTGTTTTTGGCTGTTCATTTTCATTGCTTCTCTTCAGGTGATGTTATTCTTGTCGACCTCATGTGCCTCCAAGATTTGGTTTAGAGATTCACGTCGTTATTCCTACCTTAAATATTTTGCTACTCCACCACTTTCTTCTATGATTTTCGCCACCTTTTCTCGTGGTCTACTGTGTTACTCTCTGTTGTCATTTAGACCAACTGGATCTCGGTAGTCTACCAGATACAGAAAGATTCTCCCGATAAGTTGTAATAATCTTTGTGCTATTCGTGGGAACGGTGTAGATATGAGGAATTCAAGTAAAACTTGATGTATCCGCCATAATCCGACAAGATTTCCGTGGACTATTTTCTAGATCTAGTCTAGATCTGGTTTTGAACTGCTATCAAATATCTTTTCACGAATCGTACCCATCGGCTCCCATAGGAACGGGTGACATTCCTTCTCTCAGGGGTGGTAGGCAAGAGTTTCGGTCGAAGATGCGATCGTGCTAAATGTTGGACGGTCGGAGGGGTCCTCCTGCCAACATTGCAGCATGAGGTTATATCTACAACAGAAAAAAAATACAGACGAATAAAAACAATGACAACAACAGGAACGAAACAAAACAATCACACAAACTAACTCATTTAACTCTGGGACTGACTGTCTTCTAATTTTTTCTTACAGTATTACTCTTAAATCAATTTTAATGAATGAAACAAATATTCACTAATTTATCGTAATTGTCAAAAAAAATTCTCCCGCGTCAGTATAATGGAAAATGTAAAGAGAACAGTTTGGAAAATATCAATAGCTATGTTAACGTGTAAAGGGTTAAGTCAACCACTGTACAATATATATAAAGTTAAAAAAAGAAAACTTCATTATAATTGCCTGCAGTAAAAAAAAAAAAAAATAGGTTCTCCTTCAACAATATTGTAAGTCCTCTTAAATTTTATCCAGTTGTCACTTATTATGAAGTATAATATTCCCGTTCTAAGTTTACCCCAATTTGTATTTTAGTCAATTACATCTAATAATCTTGAGGCGGTCGGTGAACTGCGCAACACCCGAGTTCTCGCTGCGCACAATAATTAAAGTAAAGATTAAGAAGGACAGAGTTATATTATTCCACATACAATTCTGGGCTGATTTCTGAAGTTCTTCGTAACCTGTGACCGCTTGCAATGTACTTGAAGACTTCTTCTCCCGTCAAACCCTCATAAGGGTTTCCACCTGCAATCGTTGCAGAAGGACTATACTTTAATGAACTAGTAATAGTGTTCAAGTCGGTATTGCAGATTACCAATCTAACAAAATTTTTTTCTTTACTATCCATGATAGCAGGATGTATCTAAAAAGAGAGGAGAAGGGTATGGTCCCAGTCAGTTTAGGGAACATTCATAAGTCATCGCCTGCTCTTACTTACCAAGGGTAAAAATCTCGTACAGAACAATACCGTAACTCCACCTAGAGCAGAAACGATACAGGACAATGGGTTAAATTACATGTAAGGGTGTACTTGTGACTGCATGTCATGGTTCAATTCTCTCGGAGAAAAACTCCCAGGTTCCTTGGCGAAACAATGTAACCAAATGCCAATAAAACGAGTTTGTCGAGTCGAGTTGTGAAGATAGGAAGGTTGTCCGTGGGAGAATCATCACTAAGTGTGTTAGAAATACGAAGTCGTACAGTAAGGTAAGGTGAATAATATTCTCAGACTGGTGTTGGAAAACTAATTCTTGTACCGAACATATTCTACGTCAACTTACACGTCACTTTTTGTAGTATAAATTTGTTTTGTCAAGGACTCGACTGCCATCCACTTTACAGGCATAACTCCCTATAGAGATCCAAAGAAATGAATTAGGTATTACTTTATCGTGTGTCAATAGCACGGTTTCTTTTTTAATCATTCGACTAAGGCCTGTGGGAGGCTTGGGATAGAAACGAGTAGGTTCTGGGAAAGAAATTTAGAGTAACGCAATCACTGAGCATGCGTACTTACATTAGACCTTCTGACATAAATTTCGCCTCTTCCAAGGTCTCTGGCCATCCCAAAGTCAGTAATTTTACAGTGCAGACCCGCTCCAACCAGAACGTTTCTCGCTGCTAGGTCTCGGTGAATAAGCTAAGGGCAAGAAGAACTAACTAAGTCTCTTACTATTAAAACGATTTCAGTTGTGTTCAGGAAATATATAACGGAAATTTTATTGGGTTTGCTTAGATTAGTCTTACGATTATAGAAAAAAAACACGCCAACTTCTCAGCGAGTCAGATGCAAAACTATGCCTCCCCGCAAGCATCCTGCTTACTTCGCTCAGCATTGCCTGGGGGAGGGGGGAGGGTTAAGAAAGGGAAACACACACACACACACACACACACACACACACACACACACACACACACACACACACACACACACACATACACACACGCACACACATACACACACACACATACACACACCCACCACCACCACCACCACCACTGGCAATAGGTAATGCCTTGTCCTTTAAGAGCTCAAGAGTGCTCCATCCTTTTCATCTCCATAGCTGGTGCCCTTGGGAATACATACCAAATAAGCAAAATGACAATCGTTGCGCCCCTCAGTTTTTTTGCCTCAGTAATCAACGCACCCGTGAGAGATGGTATAGTGCATATTTGTAAATGTGATATATTGTAACGCGTACCTGGTGGGCTGAAATGAATTCCATTCCCCGTGCGATATCAGACGCGAATTTGTAAAGTTGTTCTGTGGATATTTTTCTCGGAATTTCTTTGCCTTTGAAATCATAATAATCATCTCTCTCCCCTCTGCTTCTCTTCAAAAATCCAAGAAGATCTCCGTGAGGGACAAACTCCAGAATAACAAGGGGTGGTTCTGCACATAAAACAATGAAACAAAGTAAAATTTTATATTTCATACAAAACAGTTGGTGAAACAACTTTCCAAAGTCAGTAACTGAAAGAAGTCGGTGCTATAACATTAACCCTCAACATACCGAGCATATGGACCGTACTGGAGGTCGAGGCAGAAAAAAACAGCGATCAGCGAGGTCTGTACAAAAAACGACCCAAGGCCAATATATACCATTACGGCTCGAGCAAGTGCGGTAAGTCATTAGTTAATTATATGTCACTTGCACCAAACTTGTTTATTCTCAATTTACCGGCTTTTGCGACCAAATTTACGCGGCTTTTGGCAATTTCCATGGAAACGGACCGTATGGGAAAATACCGACCAAGTAGGAACCAATCAGAATGCTAGGATGTGCCTCAGAACTACAGTGCCATAAATGACAATAATACACGTTGTTACGCAGTTCTAGTCAGTAGCGTGGTTCATGATAATCATGATGAGTCAACAGTTTTTAATCAAAACTGATTTACAAAGGCTTACTAAACGTGCGCCCTCCTTCAAATCGAATGCCATCTTTGGTTAAACAGCCCAAAAGTTGAATCACGTTAGGATGAGGTTTCAGTTTCTTCAGCAAATCCAGCTCTGACAACAAATCCCTCAGGTCCGACTTTGAGAAGTGTTCTGAAAAAGAGTGTTGGTTGTTACTGATTACACTAGTCGCGATTATTACAATAGTTTTCCTTAATTCATTATGTTATTTTTTATGATTTGCCAAAAGGGCATAAAAGATTTTATACCTTAATGCCACATAACTTGATCATTTCCCTGGAAGAAATGTTGCGTTTTTGGGACTTGATGATGGTAAAAAGAAACAATTCCTTACGTTGGGCATAGTAATGTACCTTCGCATGAGCGATATCGACCTTACGTGGATCTTTAACGAAACCCATGAATGTAATCAAGAGTAAAAAGAAAAGTATCGTATAGTTTCCCATGATTTAGATGGCTTACTCATGCGCTGGAGTTATCATTAGGAAGGTAATACGCAATCAGTTGTGCAAGGGACTTTCGTCATTGTGGATCCAGATAAAACACATGATATTTGTTACGTATATAAACTCAATACGTGGTCTCTCTCGCTACGACGCTCTCCGTGTGGAACTCATAATCAGGTTTTGAAATGACCGAACGTGCAGTTGGGACCTGAAGCATCGTGAAAGAATAAAATGTTTCCTTGTTCCACGCTCGTGGCAAATGCTTCTCATTTTTAACGTAATGGTGCACATCATACGTACCCTTCAACATTTTAACAGCCACAACCGACCACCCTCTTGTACAACCCACATCCAGTGCAGTACCCTTCCACACCTGACCAAAAGTTCCACCACCGATTCGCTCAATCAGTGACAAGTGATCGGAAAGCACCTCCCAGTTTTTGTTGCTGTATACGGGTGTGTATGGCGACTCCACGCGCGCTTCGGTTGATAACTGAGATGAATTTTGATCTGCTGTTCTCTTGCAATGGGCTGTTGAATAGCTTGCATTTTGATAGGACGTTTCTTCGCGGCATGTTTGAGGACTTTCAACAGATAATGTTCCTGGCGCTTTTTTACTGAGCTTTTTCCTTGGTTTTGGCCGGGGGCGTTTTGGGCACACCATCTGGATTTCTTGCTTGCTCAATTTGCTACACTCCGTATTTTCAAAACTGGGTTGTGAATCATCATTGTCTACCGGTTGAAGGTAATGTTCAGAGGGACAAATTTTTGGGGCTGCACTGTTACTCATTTCACTTTCCTCGTGAGCACCAAATGTTTTTAGAACTTTAGGTAACTCGTATGGTGTAGTTTCAAGAGGTCGAAATGATGTTAGTACAAGACATTCCGATGTTCTTGGCCTCTTGTAGATGCTTCTTATGTTCCGAATCGACGTCTCCTGTTGTTCTGCCATACCAGAGTATACCTCTGTTGGTGAAACGGAACTTCTTTCGTCGACAGTACCTTCGGTCTACAGATTTGGAACAGTTGTCGATAGTATCAGTATTGAGAGTTACCGGGGGAAAAATGTGCACATTACAGAGTTTTTATGCAAATAAAAAGACAATAAAAATGACAGCGGAGCTCGTAGCGCGCAGCGAAGCCCCATACCAAGACAAAATAATGGTACTTTATTAGCAGAGTGCTGCTCTAAAACGCTAATCACCGACTAACGAAATGTCCCTTACCGCGTCAGACGAGAGATCCATTTCGGATGCAAATGAATAAGCTGTTAACCTAGAAAAGAAAGTTAAGCAGCGTTGCTAAGATTGAAACATTAAATAATTCACAGCGTTGCTAATTTACCTAAGTTATGGTCAAGGGAGTTAAAGTTTGCTTTAAGGTTACTCGTATTGGATTAGCTTGTTTAATCCATCAGCCAAACAGCCATGAATGGTCTCATCTTCGAGGACTTAGGAGCTGTCAGTCGATTTATAGTCCGCTCAAACTGGATATTGAGTCGCAGCCTCCGGGTCTCCGAGGATGGAGAGGCCTTAATCCAGTTTATGAATGACACTCACCGTATTCTGCCTCGGCGACCTGTTAAAGGGAGAGATTTTGATAGAAAAAGGCCATTATTCCTCCAAAAGATGAAATCTATAACCATCAATTACCTTCACCAAAATCTATAAACTCACTAATTGCTCTATCAAGCTGTCAGAATTCCAATTTTTACTGTTTGCTTGAGCGGCAAGGATATATTTTCTCATGCTCGGTTATCAACTGAATAAAACTTTTATTATCGTTTTATTTGCTATTTCTTCTATAGCACTTTTCAAAATAAGGCTTAAACTTAAAATCGATCTCCTAACTCTTCATTTTTTATGCAAAACCAAAACCAAACCGATTCCCTAACTGGTGCTGTTGGTGCACTTATTTTATCTTTTCTTCTTTTTAAAAAGAAGTAATTCATGCGCTTACTCTCAGGACTTTCCTTCACGGGCTTGTATTTTCTTCGGCACAAGAAATAAGAACACCCAACAAAGATGATTAAGGCAACGATTGCTATTAAAGCAAACGTGAATCCATCGATCAAATTTTCTGTTTTCTGTGAGAATTTCCTCGACTCTTTTGAGCTGAGAGGTTTCACTGAGCTCTCAAGATCTATTGTAAAATCATAGACAAACACATTTGGGTCAGTACATGTTTTTACGGTGGCCCATAGGGGACATGACACATTTTTTTTTTATCGCGCGATAAAATCAAAATATCGCACGAAAAATTAAAATTATCGCGCGAAAAATTAAAATTATCGCGCGATAAATGCAAATGATAAATTATTGCGCGATAGATGGAGATTATCACGCGATAAATGGAAATTATCGCGCGATAAAAAAAAATATCGCGCGATAAACAGAGATTATCAATAGATAAATGATAAATTATTGCGCGATAAATGGAAATTATCGCGCGATAATTGAAAAATTATCGCGCGATAAATTTAATTTTATCGCGCGATATTTCGAACTCAGTGTGTGCGTGATATTAGTCACGCAGTCAACGCAGTAAGATGGAGTTGTTAAGTTATTCTTTGAAAGGACTTTTATTTTTTGGAATAATACATTTATTCAGCGCTGTATTACCGCTTTGCGTTGGCAATGGCTTGCCTAATACTTTCCAGAGGAACGAAATCATTAATCACTTCTTTTCTCTTGATCTGGCTCACTCATAGATACTCGCTTTTCTTTCGTGTTTTCATGGAATTGAAATAAGCTTGCGCCAGCTGAAACGAGTGCTTAGTCGTCAGGGTCTATTTTTAAGATATAAACTAGTGGGAAGCACTTCTACGAACAGTAGTTTTAGCTAAAACCGTGGCCCCAAAAATATTTTTTTTCACCTTGCCTTACACGTTTTAAATTTTTCACAACTTCGCCTGTTCCGGTTTATAAGTCCGGCCAAGTCTCTGTGGCCCTGAATAAGTCTTCGACAATAAGACGAAACGCGTCGGAGAATAGAGAAGTTTTACAACTACTGTTAGTAGAAGTGCTGCTCACTGGTTTATTCTTAAAAATCTTTAAAAATGTTTTTAAAAATTTGTGCATTATCGTCCACGGAAACAACGTGCGTGACAGCCGATTACGTGACCTAACAAGTTTCCCATTTACCGCGCAATAAACGATAAATTATCGCGCAGTAATAAAAATGATCACGCGATCATTTATCATTTATCGCGCAATAATTTCCATTTATCGTGTGATAATTTCTATTTATCGCGCGATAAAAAAATGAGTCATGTCCCCTATGGGCTACCGTATGTTTTACACGGTAAGAACCTTTTATTAGAGGGATGACATGAAGAAACCATGAAAGAAAAATGTGAATACATGGTTTTGGGATCATATTGGATTCAGTCGTTAAATTGAAACGTGTGGCTTGATAATCAATCCTGAAAGAAACTGGTGATTGGATAATCATAATTAGAATTGAAGCGGCAGAAAAAGGAGAGTCTTACCAATTCTCCCGCGGTTACGCTTACGAAACATCCAGGTACCGCGGCAGGCTATGTTGACACTTTAATTTTGATAAAGGCCCCATTATAAAAATAAATTTGACAAAAAAAACCTTAGTCAGAAGCAAACCTTGTGGTAGGCCAGTAGTCTAGCTCAGAATTGGAGAGATTCGAAGTACGGTAAATTTGTGACAGAGTGTTAGGAAGCAGATAGGTCAAATACACTGAGTATCCCGCGTGAGATAATGTAAAGAAAATATAGTTAAAATTTTTCTGAAAAATGCCATGATTCTTTACCTGTGTGACTGCGGAAGGCCGTCGGATCAATTTTAACTGTAGTTCCATTGGTTGGTTCACTTTCTGCTGCATAATGAAAAAACAGGAGCCTGGAAAGTTTAGTTCAATGATATTGCCAACAAATCAAATTTCAGGTCTATTGCATCCCGTTTACGAAAATGATATTAAACAAAGGAAGTACGATTTTACTGAAACTAAAAGTGAAAAACTAAATATATCAAGAAAAGTTTTTTTTTTTTTTCTTTTATTAATAGGGTAAAGTAACCAAAGAAGCAATATATGTTTTCAATCTACCTTTAAGGTAAACAATCTTTCTGTCTTCTCCCTCGTGGTTTTCAGCGATACATTTATACTCGCCAGAATCCTTGGATGTGATGTTATTGAGGGTGACTACCGCCTCAGAAATGCCACTTACTAATTTTGTTTGTTTCCTGTACCACGTGACTTTAACAGGAGACACACTTTTGTTTGCAATACAATCAAGGCTCACAGACTGTCCTGTCCTGAGCGTGGGTGGAGATGTGACAGACTTGATTAATGGAATATCTGGAGCGTTAATGCGAAGAATGGTTAGCTTCATCGACGAGAGCAAACGACAACAATAGTAAGAGCAGCAAAACAAACAAAAAGGCCATATGAATAGATAGCAACTAACAAGTGTTTTCATTTCAACAAAGCAAGAGGGAACAAGTAAATTTAGATCAAGCTTAACGGGAAATGGAGAAAAGCGGAACAAAAAGCTCGATCCTGTCTCAGTCTTTATCAAATGTGTACTAGATTAACTAAAGTCATGTATAAACATATAAACAGAAAGACTATGTATCTACCAGCGTTCTATGACAAATGCTGCGATCTAATTGGCTACCCAAATCGCTCTTATTTCTGTGATAGCTATTGGGTAGAGTTGGTAGCTTGACAGTATATTGTTAAAGACAAAAAAGAATAGGAACTTGAGCCTATCGTGTCGTTAAGTTTTGAACAAGCATTAGCTTTACCATAGTTCCCCTCGATTAACTATGGCTTTACGTCAGAAAAATTAGTGATTATCGTGTGATAGATTATTCGTGCTTCACCCAATCAAAATCTGCCCAGACTATTCGATTCTTACGTTTTGTTTCCACCTGAAGCTTCAATGTATCGATGAGTGGATAGTGTAAGTCAAACTCCACATGTATCCCGAAATACTTGTTCCCATCCTCAGGTTGCACATTGTGTAGAACAAACTCAGCCACTGAATATGCTACGTTTCCTTTCCAACTTAAACGTGACTTGTACTCTTGTCTCATTTCAACAGCACCACTACTGTTGACGGCAACAAGACTCTTTTCGGCCGCTGAGGCAGGATTAGTCCAAATTCCAAAGAACACTTCAACGAGCTTCATACGACTCGGATGATGATACCGCCATTCCAAAGAAACATTCCTGCCCTTGTAGACTATTGTTGGGTTGTTAGGTTTCAAAGTAAATCTCTGCTTTTTACCTGTCAGAGATTAAGGAGAAGTCGCAAATAGGCTAAAATTTCCAGCAAATAGCTCTTATTGAGGATTGCTGCTTGCTTACCCGTGTTTTATCTATCAAACATTCAAGGTAAATACATCGATCTTTTTTCACCTTTGACCTTACAAATAAGTTTGTCCACGTCCAAGTTTATCTGGCGGCCAGTGCTGTAAATCTGGTGTTTTATGACCAAGATATTCTTATTTCATAGTCAAGCTTGTCGTCGTTACTTTTCTAATCTATCTTTTTTTTAATTGCTAGGATAATTCTCATGATGTTCGCTCCTATACCACTCCATTTCACATTTTCCCCAAACGCGAATATTTCACATGCTGCCGAGCTGCAGCTCCGACTCTGCGTTGATGCCACGTTATGTTATCTCAGGAATGTCATATTTCCAAAAACAAAAGTTATCACAAAAGCCAATCAGAAGGAGAACCAATGCGAATCAAAATAAAACCAAGCAAACAGCCCAAAGCGCGGGAAAACGGGGGCCACCAAGTCGTGATTGGTTTTTGTTTTGCATCCGTGATTGGTTGAGAAAGTGGCACGAGTTTTCTGGACCAATCACAGAGCGAAAGCAAGCAGAACCGAATCAACTTCAAATTACTTTCAATACTCAATTGAAAATTTCCCTTAACAGTTGATACTTTCACTCAATCATGTCATATAGGTAAGCAATTAAGGGGACATAACCTAAGTGTTTAGAATTACTCTGGAGCATGAACGGCAACTAGCTCTATGAAGGAAAGATTAAAAACAGATAATTGATGGTTATGCTTTGTCAACAACTTGTAAACAACATACCTATTTCGGGTGTGTTATCACCACGACAGTAGCCACTCTTACTTTTTTCCTCCACTTGAAGCTTCAATGTGTCGATGAGTGGATAGTGTAAGTCAAACTCCACATGTATCCCGAAATACTTGTTCCCATCCTCAGGTTTCACATTGTGTAGAACAAATACAGCCACTGATGATGTTATGTTTCCTTTCCAACTCAGTCGCGACTTGTTCTCCTTTCTGTACTGAACAAAGCCACTGCTATTGACTGCAATGAGACTTAAGCGTGCTGCTGATACAGGATTCGTCCAAACGCCAAAGAAAACTTCAATAAGTTTGAAATAACTTGGATAATAATACTGCCACTTCAGAGTAACGTTCTCACCTTTGCAAGTGATCGTGGTATCATTAGGCTTTAACGTGAATTTTTGTGGCCGGTTACCTGCGGGCGAAAGATAACTGTCAGTCGTGATAAATACATAATAGAAAACGGCGGGGGAAAAAATTCAGACATCTCATTCACCCTTTCTGTCACACTTCTCCCTCCCAGGGAACAAGATTTGGCATTTATTCCTATATGGTTTCTGGAAGCACAACACTGAGTATCTCATTCTCATTCTCATTCATTTATTCGCACTATTTCAAGAGGGTACAGTAAAGATTACTATAGATTACAAAAGTCAGAATATATAAGAACAGCAAATTACATGAATAATCTAAAGTAAAATGTGCACAGTGACCAAAGGAGCGTAAGCTTTCGAGTTGGCCACTGTCACGTGTAATTAACTGGTGTATCTCGGAGATAGTGAAAGCGGAACAAGAAGCTTAACTCTAATGATATTAGAACACCACAATGTTTTTATGTGATTTGGAAAAAAATAAATTATGGGCTTTCTAATCATCATATGGCCCGGACAATCAAAGAACATACTTCCATCAGTAATACATTAGAACCTTAGTAAATCCGGACTTCATGTTGAGATAAAGTTTTATTTCAGTAACTTCTAGAACTCAGTGCCATCCTTGTAAGCATCCCTAGTTCAGAAAGTAAATTTTTGTTACTTTTATCTTTGCATCTTCGAAGGCTATTCTAACGGGATTTACGAGTAAAATAGAGTGTCATTTAGAAATAGATACCTAAAAGATCGAAATTAGTCAGAGAACGAAAGCGGAACGTGACGTGGTGAACTTATTAATGTACCCTTGATTTTCTCTAACGGTTTAAATAAGAGTTATAAATCATTCATGGATTATTGCAATTAAAGGACGTGTTGTAAACCTATGGGCAAGCAGCAGATCGTGTATAGTGTTCATGCTGATGGCGGAATCGCCACGAGGCGCCGCGAGTTGAAAAAGCTATAACTAACACTCATAGTTACGTTTTTAATGCGCTCAAAACATGATTTCGATTGGTATTATATGGGTTCTCAGGTTAAGATCGATTGCAATAATCGTTAAATTTTTCTTGTTCTGATGTTACTTTTCTTACTTCAATAATTTCATTTCTGTAGCTATTAAAAGACAATCATTGTGTTCTTTTATAACTGATAAAGTTGAAAAACTACAAAGTACTTCCTTTAGGTAACTTACTTATTTTTATAAACAGTTGTGATTTTTCAAAAATTGGTGAGGTCAAAAGTCGTCGAAAGCCATGCAATATTCGAGGAAGAGTCGATGAGAAATTGGAAACGACTGGCCCACATTTGACCGCTGCAGGGTATTAGCTGTATTCAAATTGAGTGTTACTGATAACTCACTAAATAGAACCGAACACAGTTACAAGGCACACTATTCAGGAGAGGCTCTATTCAGGAGAGGCTGCATTAAACTATAGGTTTCAGGTTTCGGTTCATCGCAAAATGATCTGTAAATAAACGTATGAAACTTTCGATAACATGGTTCTTAACTATCGCTAGAACAGGAACAATAAAAAATGTAAGCCCTTAGAGATTAGGAATCACATTTTTGTTCAGTCTTACAAACAAATTCTACACATTGTCAATAAAGAATGAATGTGCTCACTTTGGTGAGCCCCTAACAAAGTTATCTTACCTGAGCATCCCATCTTCTTCGATGCGAGTAAGAAGGAGGTTAGCAAAACAAAGTTTGACCAACATTTCATTTTCATTAAGGACTACTCTTCAGGTGAACTATGTCCGTTACCAACTTCCTCGGTGACTTTCTCGGAGTGCTAGATCAGTTAGAGAGACGCAGATTAAACAAACATTCGAGCCTGACTAGTATTAAAAGAGCTGCGCAGCGTTTCATAGACGCGCAGCATGCAACTACGCGTGAAACGAAAAGTCTACAATACAATAAACCTTCGAATAAAAAGAAAGCTTTTCTTAGAAATCCAGTCTTATAGAGAAATGAGATCCAACAGTTTAGTTTTGTTAAAGATGACAGACGAAAGGACTTACATAGTCGATTCCTAGAAATTAAAGCTAAAGGTCACAACCTTTTTTTTAACTACGGAACAATTACTTTGGCATGCGCCCAAGTTCATATCAATCTATTATCTACTCCATCCATAGAGTGGATAACAGATATACTTTATACCAATGGTTAAACCTAAGCATATACTATATGAGCGAAATTGATGACAGTATTCGCACCTGAAAGATTCATGAGTTCTTGTAAGCCCCCCTCTCCCTTCCTTAATTCCTCTTCTTCAACCAAGCAAGGGATATTAACTATGGCAAAGTTTTCTTATAAGAGACGCGAGTTATCTGTTTATCGTTGGTCTTTCAAACCCTTAAAACCAGTATCAGTCTACTGAATCCATTTAAGAAACTACTGTTTAAGGTCTTCTCATAAGAATCTCAGTTTCCTAGAAGTTACTAATCTAATATGATTTAGAGATACCGAAATTCTGACGATATCAGTTTTTTAGACTGAATTCTAAAACAGTTATGTACGGAAAACAGTTTTCCTACACATACAACTGACGTGATGAAACGAGGAAATGTCTTTGCTTCAATTAATAACTTTCCAACAGGCCTGTTAACGTTAGTAACCTGTTTAAACAAAGTAGCCACAGGTACAAGATAATATTAGGTGGATGAGATGGGTAACACGAATTAAAGAGTAGCTATGTGAACTTTGGAACCATCCGGAGAGACAGGAATTAATAATGATAATTAATAATATTACTATGAAAACGAAGAGCTTTGGATCGTAGATACAGCAAGTCGCGTCGTTTCAGAATGGTTGTGTTCAGGAAAGTGAAAATAGCATACTCTCACCTAGCAGACGTGAAGGAGATTTTTATCAACATTACATAGTGTTCCTTGATTGCATGACTTACCGGCAAATATTAGGAATTTATTAACATTAAATTCAAATAAGTTACTTAAAGTTTTGATACTGCTACAAATTTGAGTAGTGTGCACAGTGAAGTGCCTATCTAGTTGAGATCGGTTTTTACCGTTTTCGGCGAAAACTCAGGACAATAGCCAGGGCGTCGGGTTTCACAAACATTTTCCTGTTATTCTGAAAATACCCATTTTAAGAATAACGAGATTAAAACAAAGGTCACCTCATAATCCAATTATATTCTCTCAAAGCAACACCTGGATAGACAAGCGTACTGTTCAGTGTCGTTGAAAACACGGCGAGAAGAAGTTCCATCGTCCCAATTTCAAACTAAAAACTGAGAACAGTTTCTTAGAAAACGGCTTATGGCAACGAAATTTTGATGTTAAAATACAGCGAAAAACTCGCACTGCGATAACTCCGTTTGGAAATGAACGTGTATTGCTTTCCTGTAGGCTATTTTAATATTTTACGTCCACTCGGCAGTCTTATATTTATTGGCTGCCTTAAAAGGTCTCGAGATCTCAAGCGGTTCGGGCCTAACCCTGTTTGATATGCACTTTCCGCTGTGCTTACCGGTAGAGAGTTATGTCATTGGCTGAAAATTTCACAAGACCTTCGTGTCGAACGAAAAGCAAAGCCGACGATGATTTCAGCTATTCTCATCATGTCTCTGCGGCTCTCACAAAGTTGACACTGTCAGCAATTAATGAAATGATATTTCCTTTTCAGTGACTGCGACCGTCTGCAATGTAACTCATAACACAATTAAGATGAAGTCGACGATCCGAAGCGAACTGGTAACGCAGAAAGACGGAAGTACAGCACATGTCTAGTGCCCACTCAGAACCCTAAACTAGTAAATACCGTAATTATAGATATTTTTAGCCTGATTTAAACTCGAAAAACAAGTTTGCGACAACTGATAGTAAACACAGACACAAAACAAGTCATGTGATTTCAACTTGTTATTTCGAAACAGAGTAACTGCATAAGATGAACGTGAAAGTGATTACTAAAAGGAGGGAATTCAATGTTTGTTGTATGGAAGATGGAGTAACTTACCACATTTAACTCAGTCAACACTACGTAAAAGATTTCGAATTTCCAATCCTGAGAGTAAGGATTTTGGGGCCCAACAGAGAAAGTTGAAAAATAGAATCGGCAAACAGTTGAGATCGATGACGAAGGATTTGAATTTTGAAGCGGTTTGAGCCCGTGTTGCATATGGCCTCAGACACATCATAAATAATCAAACGGCCATATGTTTTTCAATATGGTCGCTTTCGGTTTCTACTTATAAAGAAAACCATCTGAAATATGATATTTGATGGATAGTAAGGTCATTCATTTCCGAGAAAATAGCTCGACAAACATCCGCTCTTTCTTGGAAAAGCAATGGTCGAAGACGTTTCCAGCTGTCGCGTTTGTCTGTGCATATCATTAACAGGGTTTACACAATATGATGGAAAATCAGGAACCGTGGAAGTAGAAATACGAGGAACCTACCAATCTTTAACTGGACGCTTGGATTGCCTCCCTCAGAGACATGGAACAGTGGCATATTCGGAGTGGTGTTTGGAATCTAGAAAGATCCAGGATTCCTGAAAGGCGAATGGCGATAAACTTTTCTCTCACAATGTTGTTAATTATTCTAATTATGACAGGCATATCCTTAGCATGCGCCCGAATTCATATTTATTATCTGCTTCATTCATAGATTGAATAATAGATAGTATCCACTGTTAACGCTGGTAAACAAACGAGCTGTGGTGACGATATCTCAGTTTCAAAAGTATGGAGACGCAACCGGTACTTTTGGTTTGTTCTTTTACGCTTCTCGGTTCACCCCAGTTGAGTCAAACAACACAGCTTAGCGGACACAAATTGTGCACGTAGAAAGGATGATATCACAACTGTCAGGTTTACCTGGTAATCACGTTCTACACGAAAAATACGATTAAAGGCGGGAGACTATAAAAATCTCTTGTCAAAAGGCAAGGCAAAAACGACCAAGAGATGTTTTGAGACTAAACCTTTTTCTAAAGATTTCTTAATTTGCAATTAGGAAACTTTTTTCGAACTTCATAGATTTCACCATGCTTAGATGTCTTAGATCTTTGTATTCTTGACTTCACTCGTTCTTATTTTTGGGAGGAGGGGGTTTACAATGGTTTTTGGTGTTTTTCTTGTATTCCTTAATTCCTATGTTCCTTCTTGTTATTTGTACAGGAGCAGTGGAGCCAGTGTATGTCGATTCTAATATTGATAATTTGACGATTGGTGATAAGTGCTTCTGTCTTAAATTTGTGTCAGGTTAAACAGGAAAATTGGAAAAAAAAATCGCAGAAAAAAGCTGTACCTTTTTCAGCCAGTAATGCTTTATAACTCTTAAAAACCCATGCGTGACCAAGACAGAATTTCTTCTTACAATATCAATACGCCCTGGTAATGACCAGCTCCCAGTTGAGGTGTTACATGTAGCTCAGTTCGTAGAGCACCGCACCGGTATCGCAGACGTCATGGGTTCAATACCGCACAAGCCTGAATTTTATTCAGCCTAATTTTCACTACTACTCAAGTAGTATTCATTACTGCGAAGATCGCTTTGATATTCATTTCTTTACCAGCAGCTCACCTGCACGATTTTCATACATTCACAGTAATTTAATATCAATACAATATCAAACAGACAAGTGATGGGAAAAAAGAAAAATATCAACAAGGAGATTATCAGTTAATCCAATCCCAACTTCTCTGAACTAACATCATAAGAATTGTATGGCAGACAGTAAGGAGAATTACTAATGAGATCTTGGAAGCGGGAGGGTCAAGGAATCGCTGATCGCGATTATTTTTCTCTCAACGGTGCCTCCGTTTGGAAACATTACAATCAAATGGTCCTTTGGACAACACGATTTTAAACGAATGTTATCAGGGAATCAGCAATGCTTCCAATGCTTTCACGGGCAAGATTGAAAAATGGAGATTTTAAATGTTGCAAAGACGGATTCTTCACGGAAGAGGAATGTAAGCCACATTTCTCAATGACTGTGAATGAGTCTGGTGACGTCATTGTTGCAATAAGAAATTTCTCAGATCCTTATTTTGGAAGCTTCCCAATATCGGTATACCGTGGACTGGACTCTAAAATAGACACTTTATGGATTAAAGTCTATAAGAAAGGTAAGCTGAGTACTTTCTACAGTACCTTGAATACATAATATGTGCAGAAACTAGAGGGTGCACCTGATGTTAAACATATGCGAGGTACGAACACAACTGTACTGACAGTATCACTGACACATGTGTTACATACACAAGAAAATAGGCCAAGCGAACAGCTTCCTAGGAGTAACGATACAGTTAAACCCAATATTAGCCGGCCGAGTATATTTACTGCCCATTGGAACATTTATTTCTATCTAAGATCCCTCAAGCGTATTGAAAAAACGGCTTTTACTATTGCAGAGAGGTATTTAAAACCTCGCTTAAAAGTGAGTTTATTCTGCGGGTTTCTTTTATAGCAAATGGCATTTTTCCATGCATGGAAAAAACAGTAGCCAAATCCTGAGAGAAAAAAATGGGACAAGAGGGTCACAGTTTTGGCGGGGGAAATCCGGGAATAGTATATGTAATTGTAAAATTAAACTTCGCTGCAGGAGAAGGGGGAGTGAAGACCGAACAAAAAAGAAAAGGTTTAAGCAATTCACGAAGGGTGACTAGTGGACATACTTGGAGATTTTTTGCTTTAAATGAGCGATTTCTGGTTTTGAATTCAAACGATCATTAGAGTCACAAAGTTATATCATACTTTTATCACCCCACTCGGTTGGTTTTAATGGTAACAGGGAACATAAAAACAACTGTGACTATATTCTGAACATTATACCAGTGCGTTATGAATTAAACTTTTTTGACTTGTAAAATGATATTTTTGTCTCGTCCAGCTTTAAATTATAATTACAGCACGGAAAAGACAGAGTGGATGTCGTATACCTGTTCTGGCAATACCAGATTCTACTAGCTATGTTGTCCGGCCTGTTATGGTAGCAATCTCATTTTACAAGTCAGAGTGATCGATTTTCAAAGAGGACAATGATTCGTAAAATATTCATAACACATTTTCTGTCACAACGCTATTATGTGAGTGGAGAAATCATAGATTATAAACCATGTATAGTAGCGTGCCCATACACGCAGAATGCCGACGAATTATCTATAAAAAGGCAATACACGCGCAACCAGCCTGACTGATGGCATTATTTGAATCTGGACGTTTTGCATGAAAGTTTTTAACAAGTTAAGTTACGGATGACAGAAAACAATTATTTAGCGCCAATTGTTGATAATACATCTATCTAAAGAGCCATGAATTGTTTGTTTGTCATGCGCGTTTCAAACTGTTAAAATCCATTTGAGTCCATTCCGTAATTCAGGGTACGTATACCACCCAGTTGATAATTTTTCATAAATAATACATTTTTTCATTGGACTTCTATTTAAAATACATTCATGAGAATTTAAGGGTTTGAGCTTCAATGTCATCTATAGTTGTGAATGACTTATTCATGCCCTGGGGGCTGAATGTTAAAACAGTTAGGCTAGCAAAATAAAACACTTACGTAAAAATACTGTTAACCGGCTGACGTGGTTAAACGAGATGATATGTTAGTCAAACAAGCCTATTAACAGCCTATTTCAGCATACGTTCTTCAGATACAATGCAAGATTTGATTAAGAAGAAAAAGATCGGAGGAAATCTTGGAGCGTATGACCCAGAAAGAAAGCAAAGGAAATTTCAAGGGGGCAATGAAGTTAAGCATTAAACCATCTGAGATTCGTGGATGTTGTCAACCGCCAAAATGAAGAGGTTTCACAGAGTTGATAAATCAAGTCGAATCGTTCTATTTAAGTTAGACCAGCATAGCGTTACTTACCGGACGCAAAGTTAATTCTCTGTAATGCTAAATGTTCTGATCCCTACCAGTAAATTTCAGAGGAATAAGATCTGTTGTAGTCAACGGAGACTTACAACATACTGAGTCGAACTTGGAAACTACTAAAACGAGGACAGAAATTAAAGAAAAGGAGTGAGTGTGAAGAAACATTAACGATCTTATTTGTGGGTATAATAGTCTCGAGCTGGCGCTCTGCCTAATGCCCTCAAACTTTTTATGTCTTCCTTCCACGTACAAATAGGAAATAGAAAGTCTATTCGAAAAGGTGACTCAAAATATTTTTTATAGATAGTGGCTCATATTCTAAATTCAGACACATTTCAAGTTGTTATGCTTTCAGATCGTTTTTGGCACAGAGTCAAAACAATTATTTTCACCACGTGTCCTTTTCTGAGAAATGCTGATATTAGAATAAAGAGGTCAGAGTAAAAGAATAGTAATCTAACCTATGCCTGTCTCGCCAAACAAATGGATAATTTCCAGCTTTGTATTGCAGCTTAAGATATGCTTAACTAACTGACACATTGTTAACGCGGAAAGGGAGGAATACTTGGAAGGCCTAGAATAGAAAGAAACCAGGAAATGTTTGATAAAAATTTTCGGAGGAAGAGGTGAAGTGCACTGTTAAGAAAGATTAAAGAAAAAAAATGACGAAGAATGAAAAAAATTTTAAAATAGGGCACAGAAAATAGCTTCCCCTACATATAATAGGGCCTTATAAGGTTAATAATTTTTGCGAGGGTGCTGTAGAAACTGATAGTTTCCATTCCCCCCCCTCCCCATCTTCCCGCCTCCCCACTCTCCTATATGAAACTAAGCGAGAACTTCAAGTTTGTAATAAACCTCTCTTCTTACTTCTCCTTCTCTTCCGTTCTCCATCTTCTTTCGAAACTCTAAAATGTAAATTATCAAAATGTTGTTTGTTTGGGCTGGGAAGCGTTGCAACGCGAAATTCCCTCTAGCTGGAAGCCTGTTTTATTAGATCCCGTTTTATATTTAGTACGTATATAACCAAATAATTACGATCTGCAAATGGTATTCTTAAAATCTAGGCGAAATTTCGCAGAAATATAGTCGCTAGGAATAGTATTTTGACCCTCAGTACGTTTTCTACAGGCCCCAAATCACTAGGATGCTCTCATATACAATCAACTGCAGATGTTCCAGATGAAGTCCCTCCTGATTGGCTAGGGTTTTTTTCGCTTTCTTGGAAACACGAATATAATGGAAAGTGATATAGAAAACCTGATGATGGATATTCACTGCATGCACACTGTTTGGATACTGACTTACTTTGGTCGTTAAGTTTCAAGGCTATCTACTTTTATCACTGAATACGTCCTAGCCATTATTTCTTACTAAACTATTTCAAAATCGCATTGAATGAGAAAACTATTCTCCCGCGCAGTGTCAACAAGAAACACTCGCCAAGATGTTTTCGATTTTCCTTTTGATGTCCCTGTGGCTTTCAGGTACGTTGAACATACAAACATGATAATTTCTACATTCAAATCATTCACACTTGGCTGATTGATGAAGATAATCTCAAAACCAACTCACTTCACCGAAAAAAGTGAGAAAGTCTACGTTTAATTAAACGCGGAAACCACGCAGGGATGTAGAACTCTTACCTACGTCTACGCTTTCAGAGTCGTAACTCGAGAAATATAATTAAAGGTCAAAGTCGTAAATTGACGTCTTGCTAGCAGAATCCAAGCGTGACAAACAGAATCAAAAGCAGCTGATATATGGTGTACAGGAATAATAAGTGACTCGAGGATCTTACACACGTTTATTTCGATTCAAGGTACATATTAGAACAAACTATAGTGGGGAGGAAGTTCACTGTGTACCCCGATCGAGGAACAACAACATCGTGACACAGTCTCAATTCGATAAAGTTTGAAATGTCCCCTCTTTAAGATTAGGGCTATAGAACCCACAGCAGAAACATGAAAACTGAGCCAGCTATACGGCTTCTAAAAGTGGACCTGAATGAGTACTAAATTTTCTCTCTTTGAAGCGGGTTGTGCGGTGCTGGTGGCAGAAGTACACCAAAATATCATAAATTATCGAACGTGCGATGTTTTCCTCCCGAATTATTTCAGGAGTTTCTTTCTGTTTCTTTTAAAGAAAAGTTAAGAAATATGCAAGAACTCAAACCAAAAACGTTGATTTCTGAGAACTGACTAATTAAGTTAATTGGGAACATCCTGTGTTTCTGAGAAAAAACTAGAACAATTGTGCATATCATTAAATGTGTTTACGTTGCCGAATTTCATATTGTGAGAGTGGGGCTAGTTTGGAAGAGGTTACTGTGTTTGGAAAGAAGGAATCTTGGAACCACCAATGTCACTGGAGATGGAATGCGCGGAAACAGCGAAAAGGCAGTTACAGTTGAATAAGGATGATCGTAAAACTGCTAAAATATGAGCATAGTAGGTCCTTTTAAAGGCAATTTCTCACGAGGGAGAAAGAAGTTGAATTAGTGAAGATATAATTATCATGACACAAAGGAAAACAGTCGAACCTGTATAACTGGCACCGTATTAGGGGGTCACCCTGTATTTAATACAATTTAATTAAATAAAATTTAATATAAGTCAAATTAAAACCGGTCGGTGGTCAAAGTCCTGAATTTTCCCCCTTAATTACTCTAAACTTCAAGTGAGTTCCAACGGCCTTTTGTCTTCCAAAACATTCTATCTGTTTCATTTCTTTCGACGATTGTAAAGCATTGTGCCAGGGAAGGTATCCTAAAATTGTTTCTGGACCAAGCGATCCCCTGATTGTCCGTAGAGAAGACAAAGCTACGCTTAACTGGACGCTTGGACTGCCTCCCTCAGAGACATGGAACAGTAGCATATTTGAAGTAGTGTTTGGAATCTGGAAACCTCCAGGATTCCTGAAAACAAAACTATTGGCCATCGATAGATATGGTGAGGTACTAATACGACCAAACTATGAGAAGAAAATTAGCTGCGACTTTAACATGACCAATCTTCGAGTTGCATTCATACTCCATGATTTGAACATGAAGGACGAGAATGATTACTGTCTTCAGGTGGAACTTGGTCTTCATCAGTCTCCTTTGACGGATCCTGTAAAGCTTCTTCTCGAGGGTAATATATTTTTATATTTCATTTGCATAGGGATGCCACAGACCCAGAGTGAGAGGGTACTCGGGTAAATATTTGTGGGTATGTGCTGCTGGCCTCTCAGAACCCCTACCCCATAATCATTCAGTGGCCAATTATAGATCCTATATTAGCCACTTTTAAGCAAATGTAATTTTCTCGATCCCAATTCAGTAACTCTCTGTTTATACATCTACCTTATAAACCCTTTCGAGGGAGTTATCCTAAAATTAATTGACACATTTGCAAATCCCTAGAGTTACTCACTAGGATCTTCTTAGCTCCAAACCTCCCGAAAATGTGTGACCGTCTTCTAATAACCCTATTGAAAATGTCACCCTGTCGTAATAAATCCAGTCGTAAAAATGCGAACCGGCCCAGCTAGCGGCACATCCCTATTAGCCTAATACGTGCAACTCGCCCCCCTCAGAGGCCACAGATTGTCCTCTCATCGTATCACAGCAACGTCTCCTGGCTGCAAAGTGCAGGGATCTTGCCATGACTCTACAGTCTACGTTCTTGCTTGATTCACGTATGTAAAGGATCCAGTGACTCATTTGACCAGCAGTAAAAAGAAATCTCAAACTGGTCTCAGTTACTCTCTGTTGTATCAACCATATGAAGTCTTAAAACGGACCATTCGTTGTTAAATACGTAAGGAATGGTCGGTCACACACGAGACAACTAGTTGGCTTTCCTTCTCTGACGTTCACTTCTGATTTCGAAAAACCTAACTCTCAAATATCTAAACAGATTCTCCTAAAATAATCAGTCCAAAAAAGAGAAACTTTTCCATAAACATTGGGGACAACTTGCAAATAAAAAGCCAAGCAAGGGGACTCCCTACACCAAACATAACATGGACGAGACAGGGGCGAATTATCGATAACGATACATTGGTTCTAAAGGGAGTAACGTCAAACGACAGCGGAGTCTACCTGTGCAGCGCCCACAACCAGGCTGGTGAAGACCATAAGGAGATTTTGGTTACAGTTATGGAGCATAAATATGGATCGAAAAAGCCAGCAGGTAATTTTTTTGTCGACCTTAACAGCCATGAACTTCGGTAGAACTTCAGGGGAAAAATAATAATGGTTCGAACTAGCTGATTGTAAATTACTGAAGAGATGGGTCAAGGGAAATTGGATCTTGTTCGAGTTTAATGCCAGGGAGTTCGAGTTAACAGAGTCCAAATTAGCGAGGTTGCACTGTAGATTACTAAACACTGAATTATTCCATGGTACAACCATAACCAATCTCGTATCCAACAAGCGCGAATGGAATAATTTTTATATTGTTTTTATTCTTTTTTTAAATCCTGAACGTTTGGCGCATTTTTCAGCTCCGCAACGATTGGCGGAATGCATTCCCATATTAGGCAACTCAGAGTTGAGTGAACCAATCAGAATAACGTAAATGCAATATTCGAAATTGAAAATTTAAGAATAATGCATATAGTAATGTAAGGGATAAATTTTCATTTCTTGAGCGTTTCATGGGCACGCTCCGCGTTAAACGATTTGGAAACATCAACACTCCCTCGCTAGAAACCGAATGAGATCATCATTAAGGATTTAGTCTCTCTGATCTTTTGTAAGCCAAGGATGTCTTTCGCGCCAGTCATGTTATCAGCCACATCATTGTCGTACTCATGATCTTAAGCAGTTTACTTTACTCTTCCAAGATCCTAATATCGATCGCTGGTTCGATTAGCTTCCCTACTCATAAAAATGTGTTTAAATTTTTAATGAAATCAGTTTGTATTGGCCAAGCCATACATCCACAATTTAATTACAGGACTATTCATAACCGAGGTGGCTTCCCCTGGCCTAGCCTACTTTCTTTAAGGTCTTCTCGCTCGCCCTGCCATACTGTTGAATTTGTATTAATATCATTTCTGAAGTGGCTAATAAATTATGAAGATGGTGACGATGGTGACGATGATGACGATGATGATAATTATTCTTCCTGTTAAAGTGCTTTTCAACTTTTTTTCCAGTTCCTCATATTGCAACGCGAACATCTTCTGATGGAAGCCCTGTATGGTTATTTCCAGTAGTCATAGCTGTATCAGTTTCTGTAATAGCTGTAGTGGTCGTCTTTGGCTTGCGTGGGCGCCACTGCAAAAGGAATATCCGTTATGAGCAGCACATTGACATACAAGCATCACACTCCACAACTGCCACCATCTAGCCTAAGGCCGAGCTGTCGAAAACGCGGAAGGTACCTTCGAACTTAAAGGAGTAAAGAAAGTTACATGCAGGTTGAATTTCATTATGATTTGGCCCGATCATGGACAACAAATGATACTCTGCATTTTAATTAAGCATTGCTAACTAAGATAAATTTTCATCCAGTTTGGTTTGCTTTCCGTTTTTGGCATAAACACAGCATAGGAGTCGAAACGGTTTCGGAAGAATGCTCAAGCATTTTACATGTAGGAGGGTCTCAGTGGGGGGGAGGGAGTCACGTTGAAGGTTGGCGGTTAAAAATAAGCCCTTTTGACGGTTGACAGTTAAACTGTTTAGGTAATTGGACGGTTGATGGTTAATATTTTGGAATATCGTTTATAAAACGAATTAAATGCGCGAATTTGGCCGCGTTTGTAAAGAACTGTTAATTTATAACACCTTTTATTAATGGTGAATGACTAACGTTTTACGACACTGGAAGTGTTTCCACACCGTAAGTCAGTTCTGTCGCTAACCTGTTTTACTCACGACTATAAGTTGAAGGACTTATATAAATCTATTTTTGTGATATATCAACACTTTTATTTATAAACAACAGAACTTGACCCCAATTAAGGCAATCGTTTAGCTTTTAATTAAGGATATTTGAGACATTTGACGACCAGCATTGGCTTATTTATTATTGTTTGACGGTTTACGGTTAATATTGGCCATTTGACGGTTGACGGTTAACCCCATTGAGACCCTCCTGTAGATGTGTGAATCATTGAAATATGTGAAGCCTTACCAAAAACCCATTAAATTTCGCTGAAGAGACGCCCAAATGAGTTTTAAGAACTTTGTTTAGTCTCCATCTAAATCAAGCTCCTGTTTCTTGACAATCACAGGTAGACAGGATGTGCTATGAAGAAGACACTTTTCGGAATTTCATTAGTTGGCGCGTCAGTTTAAAGGCCTAAAAGTCATTCGCATTCTTGTAAGAGTAACACGGCAGTCAAAAATTTTCTACGAATCTCGTCTGGCAATCTCAAACGAATTTAAAAATTATTCTCGTCTTTTAGTAGACGAAATATCCGAATAGTGCATGCTATAAAATCGGAAATTTCCGCAGAAAACCTCATGCAAACCACTTGAGAGCGTTTCTTGTTTGCGCCGAAATTTCAAGCGATTCTAAGAATTAGTTATAGGAGCGGATTTTCCGAGCTTTTGAATACTAAAAAAAAAGCGCTAGGTTCACGGTTCTCAATTCAGTTGATTCAACTTTTTTGCGGCGTCAAGAACCTGCCTGAAAAGAGTGATCTCACAGTACGCTGAGGTACGGTTATTTCGTTTAGTATGATATTAACACAATTCTTCGAATCATTTGACATTTGTAAACAAACATCTGATACTCTTAAAAGGCTTAGAGTAACCGTCCAGTGAAGGCTATGGCCGCCGGGCTTTCAGTCACTTCAGGGCATTCACGGAAATTCCGAAAAAAAGCATTGTCACGGTCGTGATTGTTCTCACGGCCGGAATTTTAGAAAACGCTTACTTGCCGGCATACTTTTCATGTGGCTGCATTGACTCAAAGTGGCTGACATGGATCTATGTTTGCACCAGCTTTTCTTCGGAAGTTTATGCATGGTAACATTGCTTCAAGGTAAGTTTAATGCTGATAGCATATACGTGTAGATTATAATGGCAATAAGATAGAGAGAATCATAATCTCCCAATGTTTTGAAATTGGATAGCGAAACCGGAAAGTTTTGCTGCGACGTACTATATATCATGCCTTTACCAACAAAGTGTGGTACGAAGCGTTGCATTAACAACTCACTATAAAACTGTTAGAACTGTCTGAAATGACTAATCGTACACTATTGAGTTCGAGGAAGTTTTCTAAAGGCTTCCACGGCCATTGAATTAATCCGTATAACTATTCAAGAGTTTCCGGCTTTTCTCGAAAATATCATACGAGTAACTTGAATTGACGCAAAGCTGCTTGACATCCCAGAGAACGACTGCGAGCAAGACTGTAGCAACCCCAGATGAAAGGCAGTGAGCAAAGCAGGACCGAGGAAAACGTTAAGGAAAAAAATAATTTTATGCTTTCTAAGGAATTTGGCGAATGGTTGGACGGGTTTCCCGTCTCTAACGGCGCCAGACCTCAATTCGAGCGTAACGTTTGGCAACTTAGAGCTCCGAAAATATTTAATTCGCTGTTGAGGTTCCCTTACTCAGACCACACAAATATTGGTTATTTTGATTTATACTTCATGGTATATACCTCGATTTCCGATTTTTCCTCGAGTTTTTTTTCTTCGATGAGCGAAGGCTCATTCTCGAACAACGGCTGATAATCGTAGGCTAAGAAATGTACAAAGATTTAAACGCACTAGCTTTTTTACTCATTAAATTTTCTGTTTCAACACTCTCGTCACCAACATGTACTGTCTCGGCTTGTCCAAAGTCCCGAATATAACATGAGGAAATCATGTCAATCAGAACCATCGATAAATTTGAAATTGTTTTATGGATGAGTCAAAATTTTTCACTTTTTAGTAAGGGTATTCACACCAAAACTCTGTGATGAGACAGTGGTGGATGAATTTCTCTGGAATGAAAACCTCGACATACGACGGTGGCAAATTTATCGATCTACAATTACTTAAAAAAAAAAAAAAAAGCAGAGAACGACTACGTACATGAATTTAAATGCATCGACATGAGGATTTTGATGGCCAAACACGATACACTTTAACGGTGCTAATTCGCGACATAATGGATCACCTTGGAAATTTGAAATTTGTCTTGTAAACGAAAAGCATTGAAATCAGTTTGCTGGTTTGGGACTGAAGGGAATTGTTGATGATGGAAAAGAGATAACACGATTAGCGAGTCATAGGGGCCGGGCATTAAATTGTAAATTATTTAAGCTGAGAATAAGTTGAAAAAATGTTTATTAAAAATATTAGTCTTTTCTTCGTCAAAATTGTTTTGAAATATATGGATTGAATTGAAGTTTTTGAACTGTAAAAAAATATTACATTTCAAGCGATTGATCTCTTGATTAATTGGTTTTACACTTTTTGTACTTCTTTGATTTTAATAGTGTCTTGCAGTATAAACTTTACAAATGACAAACCAAAGAGTCCGATGAAGGCCACAGTGGACAAGGATGTCACTTTAGGCTGGAGCTTTTTATACAACGATTCGGGAGGCAATCCTGCCGGCCCATTTGGTGCCCCTGATGTGCACGAAATCGCCTTTGGCATCTATAAATCAATACATAATGGGAACTTCATGACCAAGAAGCTTGTTGTTGTAGACAGTGGTGGAAATTTTGAGGTGCGAGACGGATATGATAGCAAAATGGGTTGGAGCTACTCCAAATACAGACTAACATTCACTCTTAAAAACTTTGCTATTCAAGATCAGGCGTTGTATGGAGTGAATGTTGAGCTTGGCTTGAGTTAGATGCCACTCAAGCATTCTGTGATTTTTACCACAGGACCCTCATACGTGGTTCAACATGGCAGCTCGATCATCCGTAATGGTAAGGCAAAGTAACTCAGTGATATCCTTGAGCAAGACTTGCCCGGCTTAAGGCTTAACCCTATTTGTGTATGAATGATGAAATGTAACCTGAAAAACTGAAATTCTACCTTTTTTTTTTAAAGAGTCAGCCTACATAATGGAGGATTTTGACCTATCGTTTACAAGATTAATACAGGACCGAATTGTTGGCCGTGCCAAGTACACACTCTCCAAAAATAACGTAGCCATTCTCATTATTGGAAAGGACAGAGTAGACAAAAAGTTCAGTTGCTATCAAGTTACTGAAATCCCCAGTACACCCTGTCCTGTTGATGACTTCTCAGTGAACGAAACTTACGTTTTTTTTAAACTAAGAAATGTAAGTTTACAAGATGCTGGTCGATACCTCTGTGAAAAGTTTCTTCCGAGGCTCCATGATACGATATTGGAGGAAATCAATCTTAATGTACAAGGTAACGAATGCAAGTATGTTTTTTTTAATTTACTGACGCTAAAGCCAGGCTACAGCTTTAACCAAAGCTGAATTTAAGAAAAGAAAGAAAGAAAGAAGAAAGAAAGTGTTAAGCACTCTAAACAACAAACGTGTCTAGTTACAATGATAAGGTTGAGATCGGACGTCAGCATTATCAGGCGCCTCTGGCAGCTGCTTCAGTCCATGTAACGATCTCACCTTCCCACCCATCCCACCCCAGGGGAGGACATCCACCACACAGTATTCTCGTGCGTGGGAAATTAACGTCTCCTACCCCTAACCCTGCAGGAGACGGGGCCTACGGTTTATTCGTCCTTATCCGAGAAGACTAGAATATCTATCCATTTCTTGATATTATAGAAAGGTAGCAAATTCTCCTCACTTATTTTAAGACCATGAGTATTGGTCCGATCGGGGCTCGAACCCTCGACCTCCCGCACAACACAATCCGGCGCTCTAACCAATTGAGCTAACCGGTTAATTTGGTCATTCAATGATATTTGATGATGATTATTTGCTCAACTTAACTCGTGATACTTTTGAGCTGCTCCCAATGCACTGACCCTTCGAATTTACTAGTTAGGCCGACAAATTTTTTTTCTCATCTATGGGATGTTTTAAAATCAGTTTCTCCTGGTAAATTTCCGATCAGCTAACTTGAACTTGTCAATAATCTTTGCCTTCTGCTTTTCTTGCCTTCTCTTAGAAAGACCAACCGTAAAAATAACAAATGATGAGACATCAACTCCCAGGGTAAAGAGCAGTTATTCCGGTTAGTATCGATTATAAAACCTATGAGTAAACTCATATAGTCCAAACAGTGAGCTGATAGGAAATTAGAGTATGAAAAGATAAACTCATAATACAAAATATGTACAAAAAGAAAAAAGCAGAAATGCTTGATTTATGCGAGAAAGCTGTAGCAATGAAGAAGATCGAACTATTCTCTACTGCCAAAGCCTGTAAAAAAGATATTCAAGGAGAAACTAAAAACAAGTGAGCGCAAATTACCAGTGCCTAAAATGGTTAGTGAGCTGAACTCCGGGCTGAGAGGTTCACGTTTGGCCGCGTAATTGTGTTGCGTTTTTGGCCAATACACAAAACTCACACAGTACCCACTGTCTCCACCCGGTAGTATGAATGAGGAACAGAAAATTGTCAGGGAAGCCTAATGAAATGCTAGAGGGTAAGCTGGCACCTCACCTAGGGGCGGAGTAGTTATGCTGTTATACTCCTTAATGGCTTCATGCTACAGTGTATGAAATAGGGATAAGCTCCGGCTAGATTGTCCACTTGACTTGCGTACATCATGCAGACGAACCAACAAAGAAAATTAAGATTCAGATCTACGAGCATATCACTTTCATTGACATATCTCTCAATTGAGAGATATGTCAATGCTCGAAGTCCCTTCTTAAGACTAGTAAACAGCTGTAAAATTGATTTTGAACCTTAGAATTGTTACATTTTTTCCATGAATGTTTCAATTTCTTTCTTTTTTGGGGCAGTCACGATACCATCTGGGGTGAGCACTGTGTCTCCGGGTGTTCAAAGAATATCTGAAAAGCCACCAGTCAGAGGTAAGAGTTCAATGTAAAATTATGTTTGTTGGTTAAGTAAAGTTGAATTAAATTATTGAATTATTTGGATTTTTATTGAATAATTTTAAACTCAAGGCATGTTGAGGTGTTCCGAGCATTTGTAATTGTTTTTCGTTAAAAACCTGTAAGAATCAAGCCAGCCAGTTATTGCTGTTGTTGTTATTGTTGTTTTTTTGCACTCGTCATTTAATGTTTGTGTGCGTTGGAGTAGTTTACTTTGCTACAATTTTAAGTTTGGAGTAGATCTATTTGTAAGTGTAATGGGTTGATCAATATGAAGCTTTGATGTCTCCCTTAAATAATAATAATAATAATAATATAGATTTTTAGAGCGCCATATCCTAAAAGCTCTATGGCGCTTTACAATTTTGAAAATAAATAAAAAGTTACAAAAAACGATAAAAAGCTTGTCTAAAAAGAAGGGTCTTGAGGCTCCTTTTGAATGTGTCTAGTGCAGTCCCAGGCTGCCTCATCTGAATGGGCAGAGCATTCCACAGTCGCGGGGCAGCGACTGCGAAAGCTCTGTCACCATAGGTCTTCTGATTAGACCGAGGTACATGAAGAAGAGACAGAGAGGCAGACCTGAGACTACGACTAGGACTATTAACTCCCTTCCCCCTCCCCCCCCCCGGCAACTCGTGGCATTTGAACTTTTGAATATCGATTTGTTCAAATTCTTTCTTAGACCGAGGTACATGAAGAAGAGACAGAGAGGCAGACCTGAGACTACGACTACGACTATTAACTCCCTTCCCCCTCCCCCCCCGGCAACTCCTGGCATTTGAACTTTTGAATATCGATTTGTTCAAATTCTTTCTCTCGAGACATAAATTGTGCTCAAGTGCCCTACCCAAGTGCCAGATTTGATGGCTAATTTTTTCGTAAAAGGCAAGATCAGCCACCACTGACGAAGCTTTAAAACCTAGACCTTGCATATCTTTCCCCATCAACCATTCAAATGCGAAAGTGAAGTCTTTAAAATTACGTTTAAACACCTCTGCATTAAGAAATATAACACTTGTATTCTGCTGGAAAGACTTGACATTTCTAATTCAAATTCCCATGTAAGATTTAAATTCCCCACCCTTTACAGGCAAGGTTCACATTCTCCACCTTCCACAGGCAAGGTTCGAAGACATACGTTAGAACATGTGTTGTTACTTCTCTCGGTAAGGGTGGTTGAGTCTTAGTAAACAGAAACCCTCTGTATCATTTATCAGTCATGATAGATGTACAAGACAAGAAAAAGAACACAAAAGATTTTTACTCTCTCTTTCATTTTTTTTTATAGGTAATGAGGTTTTAGTGGTATTCACTGTAGCATTGATCATTATGTCTATACCGTGACTACTTTGGTTTGGAGTTAATGCATTTTCTCTCTGGAGAGAGCAACATGGACAGGAAAACAACACTGTTATCTCAATGGAGAAATCATAGATTATAAACCTTGGCGCCATGTATATTATCTAGTCCACACACATGATAGAATGGCGATGAATTATATATCAATAACAAGGCAACCCATGCCAATAAGGCACCAGCTTGATTGATGGCATCAGTCGAATCTGAACGTTTTGCACGAAAGATTTTAACAAGTTTTATTGCACGACCCGGGCAGTCAGGGGGCCAATAACTAAAATCAACCAATCAAAATGCTCTATTGCCGGTCCAATATTCTCTAAGTATTGGACCGGGCACTGTCCCGAATGGTCCCGAATGATACCGCACTTGTGCCTCTTTGAACTTCAGTCGTGTAATAAATCTCTTATTAACCAAGCTTGTTCGGAACCGTACCGGCAGAATATTTGCCCTCGGGCCGATATTCTCCCAGTACGGCCCTCGCACTTGCTTAATAAGATATATAAGGAGTTACGGATGAGAGATAACACTGATTTGGCCCCAATTGTTGATAATACATCTATTTAAAGAGCAGCGAATTGTTTGTTTGTCGTGTGTATCAAACTATTAAAATCCTATTTGAGTCCAGAGTTGCATGTTAAGACAGCTAGGATAGAAAAATAAAACACCTTACAGGTTTTGTAAAAAAAACGTTAACAAACGTTTCTCAAATACAAGATTTAATTATGAAGAAAAAAGTTGGAGGAAATGTCAGATTTCAAGTTGGAGCGTATGACTCAAAGAGACAGTCAACCTTGATATTCAGAAATTCCAAGGAGACGATAAAATTATGCATCAAACCAGAGATTCGTGGATGTTGTCAACCGCCAAAAACGAAGAGGTCAATCAATCAATCAATCAATCAATAAACTTTATTTAAGGAGGGACGCTCATTAACCCAAGGAGTTATCTAACATGAGGCTCTCAGGTTTGGATTGTTGATATATCAAGCCTAATCTTTTTATTTAAACTAAAATAGCATAACGTTACGTAACAGACGTATACCAAATGCTCTTAACCCCAGCTTCCAGTAAACTTCAGGGGAATAAGATTTATAGCAGTCAACGGAGACTTGCAAAAGACCGTAGCCGAGATTTGAAACTACCGAGATTAGGGCAGAAATTGGAAAAAAGGATGTAACATGAACGCTTTCTTTTTTGGGTATAATAGTCTAGAACTGGCGCTTTGCATGTATATGCCCTCCAGCGTTTTATGTCTTCCTTCCACGTACAAATGGGAAATAGGAAGTCATTTACTTTAACCGTCCAAAAGGGTGACTCAAAATATTTTTTAAAGACAGTGGCTCATATTCGTACTTCAAACACATGGTGTATTCCCTTCGAGTTATGATGCTTTCGAATCGTTTTTTGCATGGAGTCCAACAATTATTTACACCATGTGTCCATTTTCTGAGAAACGCTAATTTAAGAATGAGAGCTCAGAATAAATATATCTTATTAGACGTTTTGTTTTGGAGTATCACTGTGTATTTTTACGAGTTGTGCCGTATTTTGACGAGCCCTACTACGGGCTCGTCAAAATACAAATAACGAGTAAAAATACTCAGCGATACTACACAACAAAACGTTTAATAAGTTATTTATTATCCAACCCGCCAAATTGTTATTTCAGTGCGGGCGAGTTTCGTGGATATCGGTATTTACCTTGCGGGGAGTGCGTGACGGAAGTATGCGAAGCGGAACGGAATTGGCGCGTTGTCGTGTTGCTGTTTCTGTTCCTTCAATAAATGAAGAAATTTCTTGGTCGTCTAGCTGTTTTTCTTCGTTCGATTCATCTAATAAACTTGGATCTACATTTTCCAGCCATTCCGACTCTTCGTCGTTAGAAATATGATTCAAATTGTCCGCCATTTTTTTTTCGTAACTTCAATCGAATTCTTCGCTTGCGCGATGCAAGGAAACCTGTCTAACCGGTTCTCTGGAGTACAAATACCGCGTGATATTTGCGCTCGTCTAGGGCGTTATTTGTACTCTAAGGAGTGTAGTTGGATAATAAAGGAATAAATTAGAAATCTAACCTATGCATGTCTTTCACTTGATAACTGTGTAATTTCCAGCCTTGTATTGTAGCTTACCAGGTACTAGATAAACACATCTTTGGCGCGGAAAGGGAGGAATTTGGAATAGGCTTAGAATAGAAAGAAATTTGGAATTGTTTGTTGGTATTGTCGGAGGAAGAGGTTAAGTGCACTGTTAAAAAAGGTTCTAGCTCCTCCTCTTCTCTTCTCCACTTGCTTTCGAAACTCTAAGTTCTAAAATATTATTTGTTTGGGCTGGGCAGCGTCGCATTACGAAATTTCCTTCTTAGAAGGCAGCCTAACTTATAGTTCCCGTTCACACCCAAATAATTACGTTCTGCAATTGGTATTCATCACAACAAATGAATGGGGAAACCCCCGATAGGCTAATGGTTTTTTCTGGGAAACATGAATTTTTACGAATGTAAAGAATAGCGTTCTACTTAAAGCGAAATTCTGTGCACTCTGTTTGGATTCTGATTTACTGTGGATTTTAGCTTGAAGGATGCCTTATTTTTAGTGAATAACTTCGTGTTTACTGTAAAATTTTAACTATGTTATTGCAAACTTGCATTGCATGAGAAAACGATCCTCCCGCGCAGTGTCAACTAGAAACCGTCACCATGTTTCCAGTTATTCTTTTGATGTCCTTGTGGCTGTCAGGTACGTTGAACATCATGACAACCCTTTACGTTAAATGATTCGCTACTGAGCGATTTATGGAGAAAATCACAAAGACAACGCATTAGTTTCATCGAGAACATGGAGAAAAGAGTGAAAGGTCTACGTTTAATAAACGCGGAAACCAGGGAAGCATAATCGTTACACTGAAATGACGCCTACGCTTCAAAGTCGAAGCTCGCGAAATACGTAGGTCAAAGCCACTATTTGATACCTTGCCAGCGTAATTTAAGCGAGAGAAACAGAATCAAAAGCGACTGATAGATGATGTACAGGAAAAAGAAGTCAGCTGAGGATATTATCTATTTTGATTCAGGGTAACTATCTGCTAAAGTGAAAGCGAAAAGTAAGAGGAGGGTATTCAGTGTTTTATCCGAAGCGGATGGAATAACATCGTAACTCTGTCGAAATTAGGTACACTTTGAATTTTGCACCCCTAGAGACTCACTGTAGAGATATGAAAAACTGAGACAGCTACGGTGTTTAAAAACAGAAACTGAAAGAGTACTATATTTTCTATCTTTGAAGCGGGTTGAAGCTGTGCTTGTGGCAGAAATTCGCCACAAGGCATATCATAAATTATCGAACGAAGATGATTTCTCACGAAATTTTTTTAACAGTCTCTCTTTTGTTTCATCGGAGAAAATATGCAAATACTCAAGAACGATCCAACTTAAATTTCTGAGGATCATTTATGTCGTTTCCTTTCAAGCAAGTCGTTTGTAAACATCGATCCTATTTTTCTGAGAAAAAGCCAGAACGAAATTTGCATATCTTTAAGTGAGTTTACCTGAACGAATTACTGTGTTGGAAAGGAAAGAATCTTGGAACCACCGAGCTGGAGATGGAATACGCGGAAACAGCGAAAGGGCAATTACATTTGAATAAGTATGATGTAAAAAATGCGAAAATATGGGAAAAATAGATCATTTCAAAAGCAATTTCCATGGAAGAGAAAAAAGTTGGATTGGTGAAGATATCGTTATGACATAAAGGAGTACTAAACAAAGCTTCGACCATTCAACTAAAGGAGCGATTTAATAGCTCAAGTGGTTACTTTTGACTCTTAATTCGCTGTTGAGGTTCCCTTACTCAGACCACACAAATATTGGTTATTTTGATTTATACTTCATGGTATATACCCCGATTTCCGATTTTTCCTCGAGTTTTTTTTCTTCGATGAGCGCAGGCTCATTCTCGAACAACGGATGATAATCGTAGGCTAAGAAATGTACAAAGATTTAAACGCACTAGCTTTTTTTACTCATGAAATCTTCTGTTTCGACACTCTCATCACCAACAAGTACTGTCTTGGCTTGTCCAAAGTCCCGAATATAACATGGGAAATCATTTCAATCAGAACCAATGATAACTTTGGAATTTTTTTATGGTTGAGTCAAAAATTTTCACCTTTTAGTAAGGGTATTCACACCAAAACTCTTGGATGAGACAGTGGTGGATGAATTTCTCTGGAATGAAAACCTCGACATATGACGGTGACAAATTTATCGATCTACAATTACTTAAAAAAAAAAAAACAAGCAAAGAACGACTACGTACATGAATTTAAATGCATCGAAATGAGGATTTAGATGGCCAAACACGATGCACTTTAACGGTGCTAATTCGCGACATAATGGATCACCTTGGAAATTTGAAATTTGTCTTGTAAACGAAAAGCATTGAAATCAGTTTGCTGGTTTGGGACTGAAGGAAATTGTTGATGATGGAAAAGAGATAACACGATTAGCGAGTCATAGGGGCCGGGCATTAAATTGTAAACCATTTAAGCTGAGAATGAGTTGAAACAATGTTTATTAAAAATATTAGTCTTTTCTTCGTCAAAATTGTTTTGAAATATATAGGTTGAATTAGAGATATTACATTTCAATCGATTGATCTCTTGATTAATTGGTTTTGCACTTTTTGTACTTCTTTGATTTTAATAGTGTCTTGTAGTATAAGCTTTACAAATGACATACCAAAGAGTCCGATAAAGGCCATAGTGGACAAGGATGTCACTTTAGGCTGGAGCTTCTCATACAACTATTTGGGAGGTAAACCGGCTGGCCCATTTAGTGCCCCTGGCGTGCATGAAATCACCTTTGGCATCTATGGATCAATACATGATGGGAACTTCATGACCAAGAAGCTTGTTGTTGTAGACAGTGGTGGAAATTTTACGGTGCGAGACGGATATGACAGGAAAATGGGTTGGAGCTACTCAAAATACAAACTAACATTCACTCTTAAAAACTTTGCTATTCAAGATGGGGCGTTGTATGGAGTGAACGTTGAGCTTGGCTTGAGTCAGATGCCACTCAAGCATTCTGTGATTGTTACCACAGGACCCTCATACGTGGTTCAACATGGCAGCTCGATCGTCCGTAATGGTAAGGCAAAGTAACTCATTGATATCCTTGAACAAGACTTGCCCGGCTTAACCCTATTCAGTTGTGTATGAATGATGAAATGTAACCTGAAAAACTCTGAAATTCTACCTTTTTTTAAGAGTCAGCCTACATAATGGAGGATTTTGACGTATCGTTTACGAGATCTATACAGGACCGAACTGTTGCCCGTGCGAAGTACACACTCTCCAAAAATAACGAAGACATTGTCATTATCGGAAAGGACAGAGTAGACCAAAGGTTCAGTTGCTATAAAGTTACTGAAATCCCCAGTACACCCTGTCCTGTTGATGACTTCTCAGTGAACGAAACTTACGTTTCTTTTAAACTAAGAAATGTAACTTTACAAGATGCTGGTCGATACCTTTGTGAAAAGTTTCTTCCGAGGCTCCATGATACGATATTGGAGGAAATCAGTCTTAATGTACAAGGTAACGAATGCAAGTATGTTTTTTATAATTTACTGACGCTAAAGCCAGGCTACAGCTTTAACCAAAGCTGAATTTAAGAAAGACTGTTCATTTTCTTTAATTTGGTCATTCAATGATATTTGATGATGATTATTCGCTCAACTTAACCCGCGATACTTTTGAGCTGCTCCCAATGCACTGACCCTTCGAGTTTACCAGTAAGGCCGACAAATTTTTTTTTTCTCATCTATGGGATGTTTTAAAATCAGTTTCTCCTGGTAAATTTCCGATCAGCTAACTTGAACTTGTCAATAATCTTTGCCTTCTGCTTTTCTTGCCTTCTCTTAGAAAGATCAACCGTAAAAATAACAAATGATGAGACATCATCTCCCAGGGTAAAGAGCAGTTATTCCGGTTAGTATCGATTATAAAACCTATGAGTAAACTCATATAGTCCAAACAGTGAGCTGATAGGAAATTAGAGTATGAAAAGATAAACTCATAATACAAAATATGTACAAAAAGAAAAAAGCAGAAATGCTTGATTTATGCGAGAAAGCTGTAGCAATGAAGAAGATCGAACTATTCTCTACTGCCAAAGCCTGTAAAAAAGATATTCAAGGAGAAACTAAAAACAAGTGAGCGCAAATTACCAGTGCCTAAAATGGTTAGTGAGCTGAACTCCGGGCTGAGAGGTTCACGTTTGGCCGCGTAATTGTGTTGCGTTTTTGGCCAATACACAAAACTCACACAGTACCCACTGTCTCCACCCGGTAGTATGAATGGGGGGCAGCAAATTGTCAGGGAAGCCTAATGAAATGCTAGAGGGTAAGCTGGTACCTCACCTAGGGGCGGAGTAGTTATGCTGTTATACTCCTTAATGGCTTCATGCTACAGTGTATGAAATAGGGATAAGCTCCGGCTAGATTGTCCACTTGACTTGCGTACTTCATGCAGACGATCCAACAAAGAAAATTAAGATTCAGATCTACGAGCATATCACTTTCATTGACATATCTCTCAATTGAGAGATATGTCAATGCTCGAAGTCCCTTCTTAAGACTAGTAAACAGCTGTAAAATTGATTTTGAACCTTAGAATTGTTACATTTTTTCCATGAATGTTTCAATTTCTTTCTTTTTTGGGGCAGTCACGATACCATCTGGGGTGAGCACTGTGTCTCCGGGTGTTCAAAGAATATCTGAAAAGCCACCAGTCAGAGGTAAGAGTTCAATGTAAAATTATGTTTGTTAGTTAAGTAAAGTTGAATTAAATTATTGAATTATTTGGATTTTTATTGAATAATTTTAAACTCAAGGCAAGTTGAGGTGTTCCGAGCATTTGTAATTGTTTTTCGTTAAAACCTGTAAGAATCAAGCCAGCTAGTTATTGCTGTTGTTGTTATTGTTGCTTTTTTGCACTCGTCATTTAATATTTGTGTGCGTTGGAGTAGTTTACTTTGCTACAATTTTAAGTTTGGAGTAGATCTATTTGTAAGTGTAATGGGTTGATCAATATGAAGCTTTGATGTCTCCCTTCCCCCTCCCCCCCCGGAAACTCCTGGCATTTGAACTTTTGAATATCGATTTGTTCAAATTCTTTCTCTCGAGACATAAATTGTGCTCAAGTGCCCTACCCGAGTGCCAGATTTGATGGTTAATTTTGTCGTAAAAGGCAAGATCAGCCACCACTGACGAAGCTTTAAAACCTAGACCTTGCATATCTTTCCCCATCAGCCATTCAAATGCAAAAGTGAAGTCTTTAAAATTACATTTAAACGCCTCTGCATTAAGAAATATAACACTTGTATTCTACTGGAAAGACTTGACATTTCTAATTCAAATTCCCATGTAAGGCTTAAATTCCCCACCCTTTACAGGCATGGTTCACATTCTCCACCCTCCAGTGGCAAGGTTCGAAGACATGCGTTAGAACGTGTGTTGTTACTTCTCTCGGTAAGGGTGGTTGAGTCTTAGTAAACAGAAACCCTCTGTATCATTTATCAGTCATGATAGATGTACAAGACAAGAAAAAGAACACAAAAGATTTTTACTCTCTCTTTCATTTTTTTTATAGGTAATGAGGTTTTAGTGGTATTCACTGTAGCATTGATCATTATGTCCGTACCGTGACTACTTTGGTTTGGAGTTAATTAATGCATTTTCTCTCCGGAGAGAGCAACATGGACAAGAAAATGACCTGTTAGATAATTAAGCAATAAAGTACACTTTCTATCGGTTTACTGGCTGATAAACCGTGCCTGAATGTTGCGAGGACATGAGGAAATTATTTAAACCACGAGGCGCAGGCTGCCGGGTGTGGCAAATAATTCTTCACAAGAGCACTTAGACTGGAGTATTAATTTATATAATATATAAATATAAATGATAATATTTTGCCATGGATGCGTAGGGTTTGATGTTTGTAATGTATATCTTTCAGCTTTCAGAATTTCAACTTTGTATTAATTGGAACTTTTTACCATATTTATTCTTAAGCCCTCAAAAGTTGTAACGGGTGAGTCTGTAACCTGACTTCCCTTGTTTGCGGTTGTGTGATTACATGCAGTTACCACATTGTTACATGTTATGTTGTTTGGATGGCATTAAATACTCAGGTCTAAGATTTCAATATTGCATGGTATTTTTACAAATGCTTAAACCCAAACTAAACATTGATACAAGGAATTTGTCGCAAGTTCTGAGGAATCTGGAAAAGCAAGGACTCTCCCACAAATAGAACTGAAATTAATGAGCACCCCCTCCTTTTAATTTTAATTTGACCTGCCTCCTTCCCTACAATGTCTAGGGGCACATAGACAAGGAGCACCCTTTTAGTGTTTTGACGCATGAAGAAAATGGTTGGGTCGAAATTACAAAGATTTGTCAGCTTGTTACAGCATAAGTGGAAAAATGGACTCCCTGAGACAAAACTGTGCATTCAATGTTGGTATAACTTGAGTTGTAGCATGAGTTGGCCAATCTATAATAACAATAATAACAATAATAATAATAATAATAATAATAATAATAATACGATTACCTCTAGGGCGCCTAATCCTGAAGTTTTAGGCACTGTACAAAAGTCTATGGATAATAACACATTTTTACTTATCAAATAAAATTATAATAGTCAAAACTCTCACAAATAAAATATTATCATTAGAAAACTATTAGAAAATATGTTTAAAATCTTTTTCTTTAAGTGCAAATTAGGTTTAATTGATCTGAAAAGAAACTACCTCTTTTGAGTTTTGTAGTGGGCGCTCGCGCCGTGGCGCCTCTGGTCTTTTTCTCAAAAATAAGAAAGCTAAAACCTCACTCTATAGCGATTCCCTTTTCATAAGAAATGAATTTTATAAGAAATGAATTCCCCACCCTTTACAGGCATGGTTCACATTCTCCACCCTCCACAGGCAAGGTTCGAAGACATGCGTTAGAACATGTGTTGTTACTTCTCTCGGTAAGGGTGGTTGAGTCTTAGTAAACAGAAACCCTCTGTATCATTTATCAGTCATGATAGATGTACAAGACAAGAAAAAGAACACAAAAGATTTTTACTCTCTCTTTCATTTTTTTTTTATAGGTAATGAGGTTTTAGTGGTACCCAAGTGCAGGATCGCGGCTGGGCAAAGGGCTTTTGCCTTCCGTGGGGCTAAAAGTTATAATTTTTTACCCAAATTTATCAGAGACACAGATAGCCTAAGTGGTTTTAAAAAGAAAATTTTTAAGAATATTCTTAATTCGTAACATGTGACTTTAGTATTGAAATATAAGCTAATTTTTTTTTTTTTTTTTTTTTTTTAATATCATGTTATCTTATTATGACGTTTTTACGACTTAATATCTTATATTCATGTATGGCGGAAGAGCCCCCAGGGGGGAGCTATGCAATAAAGTATGTATGTATGTATGTATTCACTGTAGCATTGATCATTATGTCTATACCGTGACTACTTTGGTTTGGAGTTAATGCATTTTCTCTCCGGAGAGAGCAACATGGACAGGAAAATGACCTGTTAGATAATTAAGCAATAGAGTACACTTTCTATCGGTTTACATTTAAGTGAAAATTAGGTTTAATTGATCTGAAAAGAAACTACCTCTTTGAGTTTTGTAGTGGGCGCTCGCGCCATGGCGCCTCTGGTCATTTTCTCAAAAATGAGAAGCTAAAACCTCACTCTATAGCGATTCCTTTTTTGTAAGAATCTGTAACATATGGAACGCCTTACCAGATAACATAAGAGCAGAAAAAACTACCGTCTTTCGTCAAAAACTAAAGTCCTTCTTTTATCTAAGACTCAGCAAAGTCTTAAATCAAGACGACGTCCTTCCCTTTAAATTAGTTTGTGTAAAATGTCGTCGTTCCAATGCTCTTGATTCTTGTACATGTTAAACAACTTTTTTTTTGTTTTGTTTTGTTTTTAGCATGGAGGCTTGTAAGTGGTTGGGTTTCAATTTTGTCTGCTTTTAGGGGATAGGGTAAAATAATTTACCTAGTAGGGGACAACCTTGTCCTATTGTAAATTCACCTGCCATTGGTAAATTGTTAAACAAATAAATAAATAAAATAGAACTAATATGTAGCATTAAATGGGTATGTTTTAGGTTTAGATTTAAATTTGGATAGGGTTTCTAATCTTATTTGTGGAGGGAGATGGTTTCATAGGATAGGAGCTGCAATTGGAAACACCTGATCACCATAGTTCTTCAGCTTGCTCATGGGGACGCAGAGCTTGTTTGCTGACTCTGCCCATTGACTTCTCCTCTGAAGATTGCTTTCCAGATGTCGTGACTCAGGTATCCAGGAACCAGATCATACGTGGCGATTTATTGGTCAAGAGAAGGACCTTGAAAACAATTTTCTACCCAACAGGCAACCAATTTCAACATATGCCCAAGCCTTTTCAAAAGACTTTCAGGTTAAAATTTTGTCATAAAGAACCAGTGAAAGTGTTAGTAGATGGTGAAATAAATACTTTTTTCAGATCAACTAAGTTTATTATTGTGTTTTATGTCAAAATGTTGCTACAATTCCACCTCCCAGGAAATTCATTTATAGGGTGACATTAGATACTATTTAAAACTTTTCAACTTCTTTAAGGCCAATAACAACACCAACTCAACATTAAAACTAAAAAGAAAACTTGATCGATATTTGGAATTGATTTGTGAAATTTACATGTACAAATGAAATCCAGCTATTTTTATAGGTTGTTGCAAATATCTTCCTTGTCAAATCCTAAGTCTGATCTTTCTTTATTCAGTGTCAAGTTTGAAATATACTATTGTTCTAGCTAGTCTGCGCACGCGTTTAAATCAAACTTTCCCAGCGAAAGAAACATTCTAGACAAATTTCGTATTTCAGTAGCTAAAGTTTCCAAGAGCATGGATTGTTAGTTTAGATTAAAGACACTTACATTGTATGTGGTTATAGCAGAGGTTACCAAACTTATATAACAGAAAAATCTAAGAAAGACGCAGTGTATCAATCCCGAAACGCGAATACTCGAAAGTTAAAATATAACAGGTTTAACGTCATGTTAAAAGTGACTTTCTTTTTAATTTCTACGCTTACCAGAGGAGGTTGACACGTTAGAGAAAAATTGGAGGAGCTGCAGGCATACCTGGTGACATCAAGAGGAAATATAAAATTAAACAAACCCTTACGGTTCTGGCGTATGATATCACCGACTCACTACGCTAAGCTAATACCGTAAGATTTCAACCTATCGAATGTATTATCTAAAATTGTATTGCATCTAAGGTTTTCTTTTTGGAGCGAATGGGTATTAATGGTTTGAAAGACAGACGATAAACAACTCCCGCCTCTGTTAAGAACAGCTATTTTTTTCTTTATTTTTTTATTTATCTATCCTTTATTTATCAATCTTTTGCAAGATTGAAAAACGGTAATTTTAAATGCTACAAAAACGAATTCCTCACGGAAGAGGAATGTAAGGCACACTTCTCATTGACTGTGAATGCATCTGGTGACGTCATTGCTGCAATGAGAAATCTCTCAGATCCTTACTTTGGAAGCCATCTAATATCTGTATACCGTGAACTGGACTCCTTATGGATTAAAGTCTATAAGAAAGGTAAGCTGATCACTTTCTACTGTACTTGGAATACGTAATATGTACAGTGTCCAGAGGGTGTAACTGGCGTTAGACATATTTCATTTTACAAAAGTAATACTGCGAGGTACGAGCACAACTGGTACCGACTGTATCCCCGACACATGTGGTGCATACACACGGTACGGTTAAACCCAAGATTGGCCGGCCAAGCAAGTTTACCAAAGCAGGTTCAAATCTTCTCTTCTCTTCTCTCTTCTCTCCGGGGTTTAGAATGTCAGGCGATAGGATTCTTAGAAAAGCAAAAGCTTATAACTTTTTCTGTCACAACACTGTTATCTCAATGGAGAAATCATAGATTATAAACCTTGGCGCCATGTATATTATCTAGTCCACACACATGATAGAATGGCGATGAATTATATATCAATAACAAGGCAACCCATGCCAATAAGGCACCAGCTTGATTAATGGCATCAGTGGAATCTGAACGTTTTGCACGAAAGATTTTAACAAGATTTATTACACGACTCGGACAGTCAGAGGGCCAATAACTAAAATCAACCAATCAGAATGCTCTATTGCCGGTCCAATTTTCTCTAAGTATTGGACCGGGCACTGTCCCGAATGGTCCCGAATTATACCGCACTTGTGTCTCTTTGAACTTCAGTCGTGTAATAAATCCCTTATTAACCAAGCTTGCTCGGGACCGTACCGGCAGAATATCTGCCCTCGAGCCGATATTCTCCCAGTACGGCCCTCGCGCTTGCTTAATAAGATATATAAGTTACGGATGAGAGATAAAATTGATTTGGCTCCAATTGTTGATAATACATCTATTTAAAGAGCAGCGAATTGTTTGTTTGTCGTGTGTATCAAACTATTAAAATCCTATTTGAGTCCAGAGTTGCATGTTAAGACAGGTAGGCTAGAAAAATAAAACACCTGACAGGTTTTGTAAAAATAACGTTAACTGACATGATTAAACGAGGAGATATGTAGCCTATATATATTAACAAACGTTCTCAAATACAAGATTTAATTGTGAAGAATAACGCTGGAGGAAATGTCAGATTTCAAGTTGGAGCGTATGACTCAAAGAGACAGTCAACCTTGATATTCAGAAATTTCAAGGAGACGATAAAATTATGCATCAAACCAGAGATTCGTGGATGTTGTCAACCGCCAAAAACGAAGAGGTCAATCAATCAATCAATCAAGAAACTTTATTTAAGGAGGGACGCTCATTAACCCAAGGAGTTATCTAAATGATGAGGCCCTCAGGTTTGGATTGTTGATATATCAAGTCTAATCTTTTTATTTAAACTAAAATAGCATAACGTTACGTAACAGACGTATACCAAATGCTCTTAACCCCAGCTTCCAGTAAACTTCAGGGGAATAAGATTTATAGCAGTCAACGGAGACTTGCAAAAGACCGTAGCCGAGATTTGAAACTACCGAGATTAGGGCAGAAATTGGAAAAAAGGATGTAACATGAACGCTTTCTTTTTTGGGTATAATAGTCTAGAGCTGGCGCTTTGCATGTATATGCCCTCCAGCGTTTTATGTCTTCCTTCCACGTACAAATGGGAAATAGGAAGTCATTTACTTTAACCGTCCAAAAGGTGACTCAAAATATTTTTTAAAGACAGTGGCTCATATTCGTACTTCAGACACATGGTGTATTCCCTTCGAGTTATGATGCTTTCGAATCGTTTTTGGCATGGAGTCCAACAATTATTTACACCATGTGTCCATTTTCTGAGAAACGCTAATTTAAGAGTGAGAGTTCAGAATAAATATATCTTATTAGACGTTTTGTTTTGGAGTATTGCTGTGTATTTTTACGAGTTGTGCCGTATTTTGACGAGCCCGTAGGGCTCGTCAAAATACAAATAACGAGTAAAAATACTCAGCGATACTACACAACAAAACGTCTAATAAGTTTATTATCCAACCCGCCAAATCGTTATTTCAGTGCGGGCGAATTTCGTGGATACCGGTATTTACCTTGCGGGGAGTGCGTGACGGAAGTATGCGAAGCGAAACGGAATTGGCGCGTTGTCGTGTTGCTGTTTCTATTCCTTCAATAAATGAAGAAATTTCCTGGTCGTCTAGCTGTTTTTCTTCGTTCGATTCATCTAATAAACTTGGATCTACATTTGCCAGCCATTCCGACTCTTCGTCGTTAGAAATATGATTCAAATTATCCGCCATTTTTTTTTCGTAACTTCAGTCGAATTCTTCGCTCGCGCGATGCAAGGAAACCCGTCTAACCGGTTCTCTGGAGTACAAATACCGCGTGATATTTGCACTCGTCTAGGGCATTATTTGTACTCTACGGAGTGTAGTTGGATAATAAAGGAATAAATTAGAAATCTAACCTATGCATGTCTTTCACTAGATAACTGTGTAATTTCCAGCTTTGTAGCTTACCAGGTACTATATAAACACATCTTTGGCGCGGAAAGGGAGGAATTTGGAATAGGCTTAGAATAGAAAGAAATTTGGAATTGTTTGTTGGTATTGTCGGAGGAAGAGGTTAAGTGCACTGTTAAAAAAGGTTCTTGCTCCTCCTCTTCTCTTCTCCACTTGCTTTCAAAACTCTAAGTTCTAAAATATTATTTGTTTGGGCTGGGCAGCGTCGCATTACGAAATTTCCTTCTTAGAAGGCAGCCTAACTTATATGTTCCCTTCACACCCAAATAATTACGTTCTGCAATTGGTATTCATCACAACAAATGAATGGGGAAACCCCCGATAGGCTAATGGTTTTTTCTGGGAAACATGAATTTTTACGAATGTAAAGAATAGCGTTCTACTTAAAGCGAAATTCTGTGCACTCTGTTTGGATTCTGATTTACTGTGGATTTTAGCCTGAAGGATGCCTTATTTTTAGTGAATAACTTCGTGTTTACCGTAAAATTTTAACTTTGTCATTGCAAACTTGCATTGCATGAGAAAACGATCCTCCCACGCAGTGTCAACCAGAAACCGCCACCATGTTTCCAGTTATTCTTTTGATGTCCTTGTGGCTGTCAGGTACGTTGAACATACAACCCTTTACGTTAAATGATTCGCTACTGACCGATTTATGGAGAAAATCACAAAGACAACGCATTAGTTTCATCGAGAACATGGAGAAAAGAGTGAAAGGTCTACGTTTAATAAACGCGGAAACCAGGGAAGCACAATCGTTACACTGAAATGACGCCTACGCTTCAAAGTCGAAGCTCGCGAAATACGTAGGTCAAAGCCACTATTTGATACCTTGCCAGCGTAATTTAAGCGAGAGAAACAGAATCAAAAGCGACTGATAGATGATGTACAGGAAAAATAAGTCAGCTGAGGATATTATCTATTTCGATTCAGGGTAACTATCTGCTTTAGTGAAAGCGAAAAGTAAGAGGAGGGTATTCAGTGGGATGGAATAACATCGTAACTCTGTCGAAATTAGGTACACTTTGAATTTTCCACCCCAAGAGACTCACTGTAGAGATATGAAAAACTGAGACAGCTACGGTGTTTAAAAACAGAAACTGAAAGAGTACTGTATTTTCTATCTTTGAGGCGGGTTGAAGCTGTGCTTGTGGCAGAAATTCGCCACAAGGCATATCATAAATTATCGAACGGAGATGATTTCTCACGAAATTTTTTTAACAGTCTCTCTTTTGTTTCATCGGAGAAAATATGCAAATACTCAAGAACGATCCAACTTAAATTTCTGAGAATCATTTATGTCGTTTCCTTTCAAGCAAGTCGTTTGTAAACATCCTATTTTTCTGAGAAAAAGCCAGAACGAAATTTGCATATCTTTAAGTGTGTTTACCTTAACGAATTACTGTGTTGGAAAGGAAAGAATCTTGGAACCACCGAGCTGGAGATGGAATACGCGGAAACAGCGAAAGGGCAATTACATTTGAATAAGTATGATGTAAAAAATGCGAAAATATGGGAAAAATAGATCATTTCAAAAGCAATTTCCATGGAAGAGAAAAAAGTTGGATTGGTGAAGATATCATTATGACATAAAGGAGTACTAAACAAAGCTTCGACCATTCAACTAAAGGAGCGATTTAATAGCTCAAGTGGTTACTTTTGACTCTGGCTTTATGCGACATTGCACTTTCTATTTGTTTTTCCTTTCCATTTTATTTTCACGATTTTATAGCATTGTGCCAAGCAAGGTATCCCAGAATTGTTTCTGCACCAAGTGATCCTCTGATTGTCCGTAGAGAAGACAAAGCTACGCTTAACTGGACGCTTGGACTGCCTCCTTCAGAGACATGGAACAGTAGCATATTTGAAGTGGTGTTTGGAATCTGGAAAGATCCAGGATTCCTGAAAACAAAACTCTTGGCCATCGATAGATATGGTGAGGTACTGATAAGACCAAACTATGAGAGGAAGATTAGCTGCGACTTTAACATGACCAATCTCCATGTTGCATTCATACTCCATGATTTGAACATGAAGGACGAGAATGATTACTGTCTTCAGGTGGAGCTTGGTCTTCATCAGTCTCCTTTGACGGATCCTGTAAAGCTTCTTCTTGAGGGTAATATATTTTTTATATTTTATTTGCACAGGGATGCCACAGACCCGGAATGAGAGGGTACTTGGGTAAATATTTTCTGGATGTGTGCTGCTGGCCTCTCAGAACCCTTGCCCTATAATCATTCAGTGGCCTACCATAGATCCTATATTAGCCAGTTTTGAGTAAATGTAATTTTATTAATCCAATTCAGCAACTTTCTGTTTATACATCTACCTTGTAAACCCTTTCAAGTGGGTCATCCTAAAATTCATTGACACATTTGCAAATCCCTAGAGTTACTCACTAGAATCTACTCAACTCCAAAAACCCCGAAAATGTGTGACCCTATTCTAATAACCCTATTAAAAATGTCACCCCATTATAATAAATCCAGTCGTAAAAATGCGAACGGGCCCGTCCAGCGGCACATTCCCTTATTCTTTTTCCTTTGTTTATTGTTCTTTCAGTCAAACAGTACTAATTGCAGTAAAAATTAGGCGTGCGCTATGCTTCGTGTCAATTCGTTTAAACGTTACGTAACATAATATGTATTTAAACCGTATTGTTCATCGTAGTTTGTTCAGTTTTACCCAGTAAGTTCTGTTGTTTTTCGTCGTACCACTTTGTGCAGCTTTTTCGCCGGTAGACAGTGACTCGTCTATATCGCAACAAATGTAAGTTTTGTATTATGTAGTTTTCATCGTTATTTTCGTTGTAGCTTACCTATGTATATTTAGCTTAATTTATATTGTAATAGGTTTTCGTTGGCTATTTCCTTTGCATTTTTAACCGTTCCATTTCGTTTCGTTTCGTTCGATCCATGCCGGCCAGTGACACCATTTGTTGAAATTAAATATTTCATAACTCGCGTTAAAAATTGTTCCTTACAGAAGAGTTAGTCACCCATTGCAGTTACAGCCTATTACTAGGTATTGCTTCCCCCCCACCCACTCAGGGCCACAGATTGTCCCCTCATCGTAGAACAGCAACATCTCCTGGCTGCAAAGTGCATGGATTTTGCCATGACCCTATACAGTCTACGTTCTTGCTTGATTCACATATGCAAAGGATCTAATGACTCATTTGACCAGCGGTAAAAAGAAATCTCAAACTAGTCTCAGTTGCTATCTGCTGTATCAACTATATGAAGTCTTAAAAAAGACCATTCGTTGTTAAATACGCAAGGAATGGTCGGTCACACTCGAGACAACTAGTTGACCTTCTCTGACGTTCACTTCTAATTTAGAAAAACCTAACTCTCAAATATCTAAACAGATTCTCCTAAAATAATCAGTCCAAAAAAGAGAAACTTTTCCATAAACATTGGGGACAACTTGCGTATAAAAAGCAAGGCAAAGGGACTTCCTACACCAAACATAACATGGACGAGACAGGGGCGAATTGTCGGTAATGATACATTGGTTCTAAGTGGAGTGACGCCAAGCGACGGCGGAGTCTACCTGTGCAGCGCTCATAGTCAGGCTGGTGAAGACCATAAGGAGATTGTGGTTACAGTTATGGAACATAATTATGTATCAAAAGAGCCAACAGGTAATATGTTTGTCGACCTAACTGAATACCCATGAAAGGGCTACTCTGGGCCTTAAGTGGCCAATTTACAATTTCAACTTAGTTGATATAACCAAATTGCCTTGTTACCCCCACCGACGCAGCACCACGGTTTCTTTAGAAACTTTCAGCCTTTATTCAAATCAGCGAGTTTCCACTGTAGATGACTTAACACTGAATTACTCCATCGTTGTAACCAATCTCGAATCCAACAAGCGCAAATGGAATGATACCCTTTTATAAATTTTCATTTATTCCTGAACGTTTGGACATTTCAGTGGAGCTTTTTCCAACTCCGCAACAGTTGGAGCCGAGCTATGCATTTCCATTTAAGGTGACTCGGAATATGAGCTGATAACCTGATTTGACTGAACCAATCAGAACACTAGCAATGCAATAATCGGAGTTGAAACTTATTTAAAAATGGTGCATGTAGTGATTTGATTTTCATTCTAGATCGTTTCATCGGTACGCTCTGTGATAAGAAATCGAATTGGATCATTATCTATTCAATGAGTTCGACTATCTGATCTTTTGTAAAGTAAAGATTTCTTTCTCGCCAGTCATGTTATCGACCACATCATTGTCGTAACAATCGGGAAAACTGTTGTGTTGTCAGGTAATTATCTAATTCCCAACACAATCGCAAGCAGTTGACTTTACTCAACCAAGGTCTTACAATTTGGTATCCTCTCTCAATATCGATCTCTGGTTCGATTAGCTCTCCACATTAAAGAAAAAAGATGTTGCATTTTATTTATGAAATGAGTCTACATTGGCCAAACCACTCATCCACAACTTAATCACAGGAATATTGATGACCAAGATGGCTTCCCCTGGCATAGCCTTCCCTATCTGAGATCTCCTCAATTGTACTGCCATACTGTTGAATTTGTATTAACATTACTTCAGAATTGGCTAATAATGATGACGATGATGATAATCAACCATCCTGCTAAGGTGCTTTCTAACTTTTTCAGTTCCAGCTCCTCATACAACATCACATTACGCTGTGTGGCCAGTAGTCGTTGGTGTATCTGTTTTTTTAGTAGCTGCAGTGATTGTCTTTCGTTTGCGTGGGCGCTACTGCAAAAGGAACATCCCTTATGGGCCCCAAATTGACGTACAAGCATCATGAAGTATATCTTGCCTAGAGCTGACGAGGAGCCTCGGGGGGGTCAGTGACTGGAAGACGATATGGAAAAGCGAGCGAACAAGAGTATGCCTTGATTAGACAGAGCTGAATAATGAACTGCTACGTCAGCGGGTATGCGGTCAACAACGCGGGCTCAAGTATCCCAGGTCTAAAATTTAGCGAAATTAGCGGAAAATAATAAGGGCTGACCTTTAAAACCGAGGAACTCTGTTTTCGTCGAAGGCACTTTCCTATTTCCAAAGGTTTAAAGAAGAAAATCAATTTTTGAAAATTTTTAGGGGGTGTACCAAATTTTTGGAGGTTGTTCTGTAAAAGAAAAGCGGCAAGGAAAACGACGCCTCAAAGCAACAGAATAGGAAATCAACCATGCGAACGACTCAAAATCCGTGTTTCCGCGGCAAAACCTGGCTCATGCGTATACGTTATTCAGCTCTGTCCCTTGATTATCCTTTATCACAGAATCCACCATTAGCTGGGATACTGAAATGGTACCAAAATCGGCTATACAGTTTCTCCCATTTTTTCGCTTTCCTAGACTCTTGCCAGTTTCTACTGCTATGCGGTCTCTCAATTGTCTCCGCTGACCCGATAGTTCTTGTAAGTTATAGATAGAACTTGCGTCTTTATTGTAGTACACTGTAAGTCTGCTCTAAAATAATTGCTAAAGAAAAATAGAAAACTAAAATAAAATAAAACTAAAATAAAAATCATTTTTTGTTATGGACGGTACAGAATTTTCTGCAAAACAAGATATGCGGTTGCTTTGATAAAAACCATTTACAGGTTTTTGAATTAAAAATTTGACGCACCCATTTGATGAGTGCATTGGTAACCAAAATTCTCTTTGTTTAGCTTTAATTTATTTTACAGTGTTAGTTCAGAACACAACTCCTTCACCGAAAAAATTCCTAGAACAGGGGCATGGACTGGCTTCTTTGGTGAGCGCTTAATTAAAATTCAAACTTACGATCTTGCCCAATGTTAGTAGACTGTCACGCAGCAAGAATTTGCTGCGCTATTTGAATATTTTTTCAACAGCAACATTTTTAAAGATCTAGAATTTCACGAATGTTGACGAGTCACGTTGAAGGCCCAACAGTCAATCGGGGCCTTAAGAGGACTAACTAGCGGTCAAAATTTCTCTAGGAATCTCGTCTGGAAATCTTAAGTGATTTTAAAAATCATACTCGTCTTTCAATTAACGAAATATTCCTACGAAGACCGATGCAAATTGCTAAAATGGCCTACTCTTTCTGACCGTAGAACTTATCTATCTTTAATTGAGTGTTATAAAATTGTTTTTGGTTTTTACCATTTAGATTTTGGAACCTTTTTTGATTTTGCCACAACTAGATGTACGAGAGCAAATCATCAGTACAAACTTTACGTCAAACCAGCAAGACTTAATTGTTATAAACATTCGTTCTTCATTAGGATTGTTAAATTATGGAATGAATTACCAAGAAACATAGTGGAAGCTGATAATCTTCAGCATTTTAAATCTCAGCTTAAATTGTATTTAAATATTTAATTATAACTAAGTATTTTATTTTCATTTAGACTTATTTTTTAGGGAGTTTTCACATAGGGATAACCTCTTAACTTCCTTTTCTGGAAGCATATTTTCCATTTCCTCTTAGTGTATACATAGTCTGCTTCTGGAATAAATAAAGTATGTATGTATGTATGTATGTATACCATGAAATCGATATGTTTTTTCCCTTTGAATTATGGTCACAGAACGGTAGTCGGAAATATTGACCTTATTTCCGCAGAAAACCTCATGCAAACCAATTGGGAATATTCCTTGTTTGCGCCAAGTGAATCTGAGAACTAGTTATGGGGGCGGATTTCTCGAGCTTTTGAATACTAAGAGAGCGCAAGGTTCTCGGTTATTAATTAATTCAGTTGGTTCAACTTTTTTGCGGCGTCAAGAACCTGCTAGAATATACTAACTATGAATATAGAGATTTCACAGTTCGCTGGGGTACACAATTCTTTGAATCGTTTTATATTTCTAAACAAACACCTGCTACTCATAAGAGGTTTAAAAGAATCATTCAGTGGAGGCTATGGGTATCGGGCGTTCAGCCACCACAACACATTTCCGAAAATCCAAATACTGTCACGGTCGTGACATTTGGTCACGATAGCTGAAATGCCTAGACAATGTCTCATGGGTAATGAAAACGCTAACTCGGTACATTTCCATGCGGTTGCCTTGACTCAAAGTGGCTGACATGAATTTACGTTTGCACCAAGTTTTCTTCAGTATTATATGTATGGTAACATTGCTTCAAGGTAAGTTTTAACGATAGTAGCATATACGTGTAGACGATAACGGCGATATGTGAAAGACTGCTCAATGTCTCCCGTAATGTTTTGAAATTGCGGGGTGGTGAAACTGGGAAGTTTTGCTTCGACTATGTTGATGCCCTTTAACAACAAAGTTGTGGTACGAAGCATTGCATTAAGAGCGCACTACGAAATTGTCAGAACTGTCTGAAATGACTTATCGTACGCTATTGACTTCGAGGAAATTTTCCAAAGTTATCCACGGCCACTGATCTGTTTAACTATTCAAAAGCTTCCTGCTTTTCACGGAAATATCATACGAGAAACTACTGCGGCCGAGACTGTGATAAACCAGCTTAAAGGCAGTGAGCAAAGCAAGGCCAAGGAAAACGTGAAGGAGAAAATGATTTTATACTTTCTGAAGAATTTAGCGAATGGCTGGAGGGGTTTTTTGTCTCAAATAGCGCCAGAACCCAACTCTAGCGTAACGTTGTAGAGCAACTCTGATTTCTGTTAATAATTAATTCGCTGTTAAGGTAACCTTTCTCAGAGCACGCAACTGGTGGTGATTTCACGTTGTTGTTTGGCAGTAGGTTCGATTTCCGACCTTTCCTCCAGTTTGTGCTCCAATGAGCGCTGGCTCATTCTCAAACAGCGGCTGATAATCGTAGACAAGGAGAAGTGCAAAGGTTTAAATGCTAAATTTTTTTGCTCGTTAAATCTTCTGTTTGAACACACTCTCGTCACCAATATTTGCTGTCTTGGCTTTTCCAAAGTCCCGAATATAACATAAGGACCTCATTTCAATCAGAAACATGTCAAATTTGACATCTTTTTGTGGTCGGGATTTGAGTAAAAAAATTTCACTTTTTAGCAAGGGTATTCACACCAAAACTTAGTGATAAGACTGGAGGACGAATATCTCGGAGTAAAAACCTCGACATATAATGGTGACAAATTTCTCGATCCACAATTACTTAAAAAAAACAAGCAGAGAACGGCTACATTAATTTAAATGCATCTAAATGAGCTTGGGATTTTGATGGCCGAACACAATGCACTTTAAAGATGCTATTTCTCGACTTTATGGATCACCTTGGAAATTTGAAATTATTATTTTTGTCTTGTAAAAGAAAAGCGTTAAAATCGGTTTGCTGGTGTGGGACTGAAAGGGAGTTGATGATGGAAAAGAGATAATTATTGACACAATTAGCAAGTAAGAGAGACCGAAAGTTGAAAAAATGTGTATTTGAAAAATTAGTCTTTTTTTTGGTCAAAATTGCTTTGCAATATATAAGTTGACTTGAATTTTTCAAACTGATATATTTGTGTTGCATCAAACTATATATTTTTCAAAAGATATTACAATTCAATTTGTTGATCTCTTGATTAATTGTCTTTTACATGTTTTGCATTTCCTTGATTTTAATAGTGTCATGTAGTATGAGCTTCACAGATGACATACCAAAGAGTCTGTTAAAGGCCACATTAGAGAAAAAGGTCACTCTAGGCTGGAGCTTTTCATATAACGATTTGGTAGGCAATCCGGCCGGCCCATTTGGTGCCCCTGATGTGTACGAAATCACCTTTGGCATCTATAATTCAATACATAATGGGAACTTCATGACCAAGAAGCTTGGTGTTGTAGATAGTGGTGGAAATTTCAAGGTGCGAGACGGATATGATAGCAGAATGAGTTGGAACTAATCAAGATACAAATTAACATTCACTCTTAAAAACTTTACCATTCAAGATCAGGCAATGTATGGTGTGAATGTTGAGCTTGGCTTGAGTCAGATGCCACTCAAGCATTCTGTGCACGTGATTGTTACCACAGGACCCTCATACGCGTTTCAACATGGCAGCTCAATTGTTCGTAATGGTAAGGCAAAGTAACTCAGTGATATCCTTAACCCTGTTAGTGTATGAATGATGAAAGTAGCCTGAAAAACTCTGAAATTCTACCTTTTTTTTAGAGTCAGCCAACATGATGGAGACTACTGACCTATCGTTTACAAGATTAGTAGATGACCAAACTGTTGGCTGTGCCAAGTACACTCTCTTAAAAAATAACGTGGCCATTCTTATCATTGGAAAGAACAGAGAAGATAAAAAATTCAGTTGCACTCAAGTTACCAATTTAAAAATTCCTACACCCTGTCCTGATGATGACTTCTCAGTGAACGAAACTTACATTTCTTTTAAACTAAGAAATGTAACTTTACAAGATGCTGGTCGATACCTCTGTGAAAAGTATCTGTCAGGCCTCCATAATACGACATGGGAGGAAATCAATCTTTTTATAAGAGGTAACGTGTGCAAGTATGTTTCGATAATTTACTGAAACTAAAGCCAGGCTGTAGCTTAAACCAATGCTGAATTTTGGAAAGACGGTTAATCTTCTTTCATGTGGTCATTCAATGGTATTTCGATTCAGTGATGATTATATGCTCAACTTAATCCGTGACAGTTTTACTATGAGCTGCTCCCAATGCACTGACCCTTCGGATTTACTCACAGGGCCTGAAAGAAATGTTTTTCATCGATGGGATGTTTTGAAATTAAAATCAGTTTATCGTGGCAAATTTCGAATGAGCTAATTCTAACTTGTCATTAATCTCTGCCTACTGCTTTTTTGCCTTCTTTTAGAAATTTCAACCGTGAAAACAACTGATGACGACACATCAACTCTCAGCACAAACAGCAGTTGTTCTGGTTAGTATTGATTGTAAAACCTACAAGTAAACTCATAGTCCAAACAGTGAGCTGATAGGAAGTTAGAGTATCAAAAGATCAAGTCATAATACAAAATATGTACAGAAGAGCACGGTCAGGTGTAGAATAGTTTTGTGAGCAGTAAATGTATCATTTGCGAGCAGGTCCTTATTATTAGCATTTCACCACGAGCTTGTGGGAAATTATGAGGGTTTGAGTTACGTGAACCGGCGAGAGGTCTACAAGGGATCCAGACCCCCCCAAACATCTCCCCAATTCGTCACCAGTATTCCCACAAGCGGAAAAACGCGCGTCGTGTAGTGCTAATAATGAAGGCCTAGTTCGCAGGTTAGTAAATGCAAGGAATAAAGCAGAATTGGACTGAAAGTACATGAAGTGGTTGGATCAATGTTAAAAATGACTAACGATGTGGAGTGGAATGTCAACAGTATGAGCCATGTGTCATGTATGGAAAGAGGTAACGTAGCTTAGCGCACTCGAGGTCAGTGTTGTTCAAGTGGAGTGGAGCATTGAAAGGGCCGTCACTTGCAGTAGGCTGGCGTGGGATTGACTTGGTGTAGTCTGTACGTACTAGTGCAAAATACAATTAAGCTAGCTTGTTTCGGTGAGATAGTATTTTATTGATGTGGAATATTAGCATGAATCAGGACCCTTTCCTTAGGCTCCTGCCTGAATTCATCTGAATAGGGATCAGTGTGAGGTGTTGGTGTGTGAAAGATGAAGAGTGCCGTAGAGTAACATCAAAGCGTGGGAAATAAAAATGTGATTAAGTTATCGAATGTGTTAGATTAATTGCTGTGGGAAAAGAGTCCACTGGAAATGTTAAGCGTTAAATGCACAGAAGTAGTGCTGAGTTGCTCGGATCGTGCAAGGTGCGTGGCACTGGCGCAGAATACTGTGGCTAGAGGAGGATGAAATGGTAAATGCACGTAGCAAGAGATTATCAGTTCGGGTCCTCTTGCATACATTGGTATTTAGAGAACAAGCAGGCGCTGAATTTAAAATGAAGTGAAGTGCCTTGGAGAAGCGTGACAAAGAGTAGGATATCTAGGACTGAGAAAAATTTCCTTTGCCATTGTTATTGTCAATGTATTGCTTCTGAATATAAAAAAAAAAGAAGAGAGAAATAAAGAAAAAGACATTCACATTTTGAAAAGGTATAACGTGAAATTTTAGGCTATCTAAGTTAAGAACTAAGAAAAATTCTATTTAATTTTGATTCGCGTTCATTCTTTTTTAGGTATTCGGCCTCTCTTGCAAGTATTGGCAATGATATTGATCTTACCAGCACTGCTTCTCTAGTAGACACACCTTTCACCGAAGACGGGGGAAGCATTGCACATCCATTTAAAAAAACCCGATGAGGTAGCGGCCTTTGGCTTTTCGCTGAAAACCAGTTCTGGAGAAAATAAGAATTGATCCTGCAAGCATGCACTTGGCTAAAGCGTTCATTAAGAATGTTGGGCAAGAATGCTTAGCAAGATAGCGCACGCCAATGGAAAGCTAAACTAAATGGGGTAATGCACCGGTTAGTTCTAAGCTTCAAAACTCCCCTCCCTTCGGGCAAGTAGAAAACCCACGGGCATTTTACCGTTGCCCGTGCCCAATGGGGGTGGGAATTTGAAGCTTGCCTGGCTGGGATGGAGAGTTCGAACTGGAAGTGAAAAGTTTTTAGTTTCTTGCTGAATACACGTGCTATCCCTTTTAGATATGAAGGTGTTTAGGTATTCCCATCGGCGACCGCCCGAAATGTCAAGTGTGTTTGCTTATGAAAGGTAGCCGCGTACCAGAGGCCAGGCCACAGGGCCCTGATTGGATGTGTTTGTTGGTATTATCACTCATCTAACAAGAGAAGAGTATCTGAAACTGCAGAAAATGCTATAGAAATGTCTTAACCTCTTTAAAAATATATTTCTATTACAATGGGGTGTAACTCTTTTTATCTGTAACTGCTTTTAAGTGGTTTTCATAGATTTTGATTAATTCATATCAGGTTGAATCTCAATTTTAACATTTCTGTGAAAAAAAAATTTTACTATAATATGTGAATATTATTCTGTGAATAGGGACTTCATCTAGATTTATAAGTAAAGTGTACATATTTGTCTGTGCCAGACAGGTTTGAAATGTCAGATTGAGGCAATGACACACTGCAGTACAGTGCAGGGACAGGTTATAGCAATAAATTATTGTGTTACATGGCATTAGGTTTGGAGGAAACTTTCAGTTGTACCCACCACAGATTTTGACAGAGCAAGTAACTCAATTAATTTAGGCAGTTTCGGATTTGGAACTGAGAATGTGATCACCTGTACTGTGTGACATTATTACATAAAATGACTAGTCATCTAAATTGAACCTCAACTTTTAAAGCACTAGGTACACACATTATTTTGTTGTAGTGACTAGTTTTACAGTGGCCTGAAGGATTAAAGTTCCAGTTTGTTTGTTTAATTTGGAATGGAGAGCAGCATCCTACTAACTTGAACTCTCAAGGGGAGTGAAAAATAGTGCAAGTTCTTTGGGCTGGGCATTGAATCTCAATTATCCTCTTTTAAAATAGTTAATAAACTGGATCAAATCATGTCTTTTCCATTCTTGGGTACAGTCTTCTTGAAGTTCATACTTATTAACTTATTCAGGCATATGAGAGACTACTTTATTCTTGCACAATCAACAGTCATGTATTATAGGGTGAATTTGAGATAAAGGGAAGTAAAAATTAGTTTGAGTTGACAATGAGGTCAAGACAAGTGAAATTTGGTTCAAGTTTGCAGATAGCAAATGACTTATGAATTGGGGTTCAATCCAGGGGAAATCAGATTTTGTTCCAGATAGTGGGGTGCTCTGAGTTAGTGGAGCTCTACTTTACTTTAATTGACTGGAAGTTAGATTATTATAAAGCTTGAATAAGCTGGTTTGAATACTGGTAATGTTTGAGCAGAACAAGAATCTTGAGAATCTGAAGAAAACGTTTTTCTTTTTTAGAAAAAATGCAAGCACTGTTGTACAGTTTAAATGGAGATTATATTTTTTATGTTGAATTTTTTCACTATCAGGTGCATACTCACTGAAGTCATATTCCTATGGCTTTTTGTAAACTGTAACAGACAACTGAGTGTGTTATAACAATTAGGAATAGTATTGTAAGCAGGAGACATTATAATATTGAAGATGTGATGATGTAATAAATTTTTTTTGTGGTATTAGGATAAGCAGTTGTGTTGAAAAAGAAACTGGGCATAATTTGTGTAATTTTTGATACTTTTAGCCCATTCTAGATCTGAATAGATGAAAATGATAAGGTGGAGGTGGGTGGCTGTAGGGATGGTTTTTCACAATCCAGTGAAGGGCTGTCAGATTCATTATTTAAGTGTCTAATGCTTTGGAAATTATTCCATATTATTCCTTTTTTACCCAACCTACTATCAAACAGTGGGGAGATTTTGGAAACATTCTAGCACACACATAAGGCTTAAAAGAATGTATGTGTTGAAATTCTAAGTTTGAAAATATTAACCCCAATCTTTTATTGACAGAGAAGCTGTTTACATTTCAAATAGGAAATAATCTCCTCTTCATGATCACATAGCTCAGGATTACATAGGCCCCAGAATAAAATTGCTAGACTCTGGGTCAAAAGGACCAAGCTTGAGCCAATAATTGGCCAGGTTTTTTTTTTTTAGTCTAATTTAAGAAGATGCACTCCTCTGATAATGCCTTTCTCCAACAAATGGGATATCAGCAGTTACTCAGGTGAACTTAAGCCTTTTCCACCCTAACAGAACCTCTCTTATTGATAATTCCCTTTCAATTATCATGACCTCTGTTTGATTCAGCAGTGATTTTAGATGCCAATTACTCATAGAGGTTAACTTTGAAGGGTTAACCTGTTGAGTCACTGGCAGGGGTAATTTTCTTGGACTAACATTCTGTCCTAGAAGATTTATGCCGTTACAATACTAGTCATAGTATACTGAAGACAAGAGAATGAGGTGTGGTTCTAGGTACTAGCCAAGTAGATTTTAGTACAGACCTGCACTGCAGAATGCGTTAAAAAACCAAATGAGAGATACTACCTGGTGTAATTGTAATAGTTTTTGGTGCTAGCTGTTTGGGTTTTTGCTTGTAAGCATCATTCTACAATGTGAACATTTTTTTCTAAGATATTTGAAATTAGATCACTTTTATTCCTGCTGGTTCAAATTCCCCACCCCATCCAGACAAAGTTCAAATTTCCCAGCTGTGATGGGGGGGGGGGGGGGGAAGTGGGGGGAGGATGTTCAAGCTTCAAATTGATTGTTGCATAAACCTCTGTTAGTCAGCAGGGAAAACTCACTAGATGCAAAGGAACAAATAAATGCAAGAAAGTCTTTATTTACACTGTAAAACGAGATCGTCAGATTTTGACCCTATTCCTCAAAGAATCCTTAATTTCACACTATGTGTGATGTAAACATATGTGCATACTTATCAGCAACACGAGGCTCAATGTGCAAGCTAGGGACACCTGTAGTGTCATAAACAAAAAAACAAAAAAGTCTTCATGAAGAAGGAATTAATGTCATTTAAAAGTCAATGCAACTAAAAACTTAAAAAATCTTAAGCTAGTTATTCTTTCAGCCTTCAATATTGTATCAATACACACCTTCAATATGCAGGTTGATTAATTCTGTTTCTCCTGATCTTTTTTTCGCTCACAATTTTCACTATCTCACAATAATATTCACTCACTTTCCCCTGATCTGTTAAATTTTTCTTAAGGAATTACTTCCCAACTGTAGCAATCACTTAATAGGAATTTAATTTTCTACTCAAACCGAGCCATTTAGCAAATCATTAGTGATTTGGCATGGTTGTACTCTTGTCGACAACAACATTAGTTATCACATTTGTCAAAATGTTGTGGATTCACAGGGCACAGCCGAGTGGGTTTGCAACAAAACAACTTTTGACCACTGTAATAATGAATATTTGGAACAAACTGATTTAAACTTACCCAATAGCTTAGTTTACATTGTAGGGAAAAAAAAAACTCTTAATATAAGTTAAATCTTCATAGTGCCCACAGTAGCTAATATTCAAGCTTAATACTCCAATAATCAGACCAAACTCTATTCATTCATTCTTTATATTAAATATATGAAAAAACATATATAAAGATATATGAAAACATTATATATATAAATATATGAAAACATTATATATATAAATATATGAAAACATTAACTAGTAAGCAATTATAATCCTCCAGGACACTTTAAAACAAGTCACTGCTACAAATTGCTACTGCCTTAAAATTTGAGGTCTAGTATGGCTCATTTTGAAACTGCCATCAAATCCAATTTCAAACCAGTTTAAATTTGTGTCACTTGTTCTGCCAACAAAATTTCTGTAGCAAGGACAAAGCTTTCCAACAGAAGTATAGCTATCTTTACACAAGAAGATTTGTCTCTGCAACACGTTCTTGCAGTGTAATGCAGTCCTTGCAGTCTACCCTAAGTTACAGTTTACTTTAAGTAAAGCATTGAAAAATCTCTCTACCCACTCTGATTCATAATGCACTTAAATTAATCTGTCAACTTCTGAGAAATACCTAAAAATAATTGTATAAAAATTGCTAGACAAGTATAATTGATGTAATAAAATGCTGAAATCATTAAAGAGGGAAAACACCATTATTGGTAATTGCCCCAGGCTCTACTCCTTCTTCAGTCGATGGCTCAGTAATCTTTTTGGCATCTGTGTGTCTTCTGTTTCTTTCACACTTGCAATATACACCGCATCCAATCATCACGATTAAAATTACAGCTCCAATCCCAATGTAAACACCAATGACAACCTTATTTTTGGTGCCTGTTCCATTTAACGTAAGAAGAAATTACATGAAATAACAAATTAGTTACACCTTCATGAGATTGTAATTTACTTCAATCTGAAACTGTATTTAATTTTATGGCCACTTTTAAATAACCAATATAAAGAGGAGGAGAAATAAAAAGAACTTTTCTATTCAGATTGTAAAACATAAATTGAACCACTGCAGATTACAAATATCAATCAAGTATTGATGAGTTAGATTCATCAAATTGGTATTAAATTTAAAATGTCTGTATAAAAATATCCATTTGGTAAACTCATTACGAATGAGATTAAAAGGGGCAGAAAATCATCGTGTTTACCCGACGTGTATAATACGCACTTTATTTGCATATGTTGAAAACACAACAAAGAAAGTAACAAACGTGTCCTTTCAAAACGTGTCCTTTCATTCACAACACTGATAAAATATCGGGACCTAAACGATCCATTAAGATCACCGATCACTTCATGTGCACCTCTGCCAATGTAATCTATTGCATAACTTGCCCTTATTGCAAAGAGATATACATCAGCGAAACAGGCAGAAGACTAGGTGACCAATTCCAAGAACACCTTCAAGACGTGGAAAGGACTGACAAAGACACATTGAAACCAGTCGCTAGACACATTTTAATTTAAATTTAACTCTTCCTGTAATTTCCAAACATTATCCACAAAACAGGTGAAAATACTTAAACTTCAGGTGAGAGTTGTTATCTTGATCTATCACCAGATTCTCCTCCCTAATGCATGCACATGGAAATATGTAGTAATTAGACTTGAGAAAATTAAAAATTAGATCCTGGGAGTTAAGGGACCAAAGGCCTAAAGTTATTAATTGAAGAGAAATTTAGTTAACTTTAAGAAGCATGAAATTATATTTTATTTATTGGTTGGTGCACTAGCCATCGAAATGTTGACATTTGAGATGTGTTTGTCTGGTTCAGTATAGTTATGTGATGTTTAGAATAAAACGTACACTGATTTCACAAAATCAATGATTGGCTGCAATTACATGTAGATAGCCAAGAAAAAAATCTGTGGGTTTTGACATATTCAAACACAATTTTGTCAATTTTTCTCTTTTTCACAACTTTATATTATAATAAGTGAATTATTTGGTACCTGAAGTTGTAGCATCTGTAACTGATGGTTTATGTGTGGTATCATTTTCTTGGCTGGTCAAACCTATATTCAGTGACAGAAATGCTAGCTGTTAACATTTAAGAACAAAAAACCTATCCCCTCCAAGCAGGACCATGCATTTTGTTGCTATGTCCCTAATTAAACAATTACCAGTAACCCCCATGAGTGACCAAAACAGAATTTCTCCTTACCATACCAATATAATATCAGGGAGACAAGTGATGAGAATTAGGAAAAATGTCAACTAAGGGATTATTAATTAATTCAACTCCAAATTCTCAGGACTTAAACATCACATGAATTGTGTGGCAGATAGTAACGAAAATTACATCTGAGATCTTGAGGGTGAAGGGTTGAATGACACTTCATGTAAGCACTACCCTTACCAAATCTACATATATGTGACATATATGTGACATAGGTTCAATTGTTGCACATATATGTCACATATATGTGCATATATGTGACATATAGTTAAAATGCTACAGTCATTTCTACATATATGTCACATATGTCTGCATATATGCGACATATATGAAAATTGGCGAGGATGAAAACATATATGTAACATGTATGCAAGTTTGCACATATATGTATCATTTATGTTTGCTCATATTTATAGATATAGCCTTGCATGGACTGATACAGTAAATTGAAGAGTCCCTAATTCCATTGTAGGGTTCAAATATTACATGATGCAGTGCTGTTTTCATTTTTATTACACTGTATAAATAATAAACTTAAAATGGAAAAGTGCTTATATCAATCTCTATAAGCACATTATATATACTCATGCATGCAGATCTGATCGTGAACTATTAAATATTTAACATTTTGCCAATCCTACTTAAATGATAACGTCAGCTTTTATAATCGTAACAGTGGCCAATTTACCATTTCAACTTTGTTGATATATTCAAATTATAAGCATGATTGACTGAAAGACAGTTTCACTGCCTAACTGACATGATTGACTAAATAAAACTTCATTTAGTTTTTTCTAAAGAAAGGTCACCCCTGTTAAATTTTGGGTTCCAATGATCAAGGTTGATTTTCATGATACTTTTAATTGGAAAATTCATCACACAACCAATAAGTGAGATATTTAACTAGCAAACTGATTCAAGAATCACAAGATGGGGCTAGCTTCACAAATCACTTTTTTCTGTTTGTTATAAGTGAACAATCCACTTATCTTCCACTAGAAGAATACCTTCACAAGAACTGGCAGCTATTAAAGGAGCACATATCTAATAATTTATCACAATATCTCTATTATTTGCTAAATTAAATACAGTACCTGTGAATGGGGTAAGTGTGCTGATTGGTGTTGCTGTTCCCACTGAAAGAAAAAAAAAAAAAATCATTATTAGTATGTCGCTACCTCACTATTTTGTACCTGTAAACAAAATTTTTCAAAGGCAGCTTGGGTTTACTGTCTTGTTTATACAGATCTCTGAAGGGGCATGATGGAAATCATTAATACCTCAATATGATAAGAACCAAAACACAAAACATAACTAAACACAGCAGACTTAAAGAGGTCTGTTTACCCCTTATTCCTAAAAACCGACCTAAACCAGGCCATTTCTCTCGGAAGAAAAATTCCGCTCTCATTAAGAACTGCCCCGCCAGATCAACTTATTCATAGTAACTCAGAGTGTACCAAACCAAAACTCAAGATGTCACATCATCCAATAAGTTTGGAAAGTAATATGTCAAAAACGAGTGCCAGTGTTTCATCAGGGGTTCCAAACAATGAGAAACAGATGAAAGCACGAGGCCACAGGCCAAGTACTTTTATTGTTTCGAGGCGTTTGGAACCCCTGATGAAACATGAAGCACAAGTTTTTGACATGACTTCTCAATCACTCCTAAAAATACACTGCAATAAAGTGTGCAAAAATAATTTATTCCCTGCAGGAATGGTAAATAGCTCAAGCAAGTCTCTGCCTGTATTTTGAAAGCCTTTTGTCACATGCTAGCAGTGTTTCATTGTATTTGATGGTTATGGCTGAGAAGAAGGAGAAAGGAAGACCACGTCATTTCTGTTTGCCGAAAAGTGCAGCTGAGGAACAAGTCCTGGCCAATGAAGCTGTTCTATCTTCTACAAAGTACAAAAACAAATGGGCTTTAAAAGTATTTTGGGAATGCATGGCAGCAGCAGGGAAATGAAAGTGCCGATTTTAGATTCTGGTGGTCTTTTCAAAGATTATGAATTGCACAAGGTTAATCCTGTTAGTTGTGAAATAGAGGATATGGATGTCATATCTCTTAACTACTGGCTCACGAAGTTTGTAATGGAAGTCACCAAAGATTTAGGGGAAGGTATCCACCCAGGACTGTGTACGGGATAGTGTGTGGTCTGAAGCATCATTTGGGAGACAAATATGGTAACGAGGTGTTGAATCCACTTGATGCCCACAATAAAAGGTACGGGAAATTAAACATGTTGGTTTTTGCTTGTTTGGTATTTTTCATTTCGGGAATAGTTTCAGGTTTTATTTCTAGTGACATACTCTTGTTGGTGGATTATATACAATATGTTCGGCATTTTTTGGCATGCCTTAGATGCAGAGATGATGAATGCTACCAAAGAAGGCCTCCATATCAAGTGCCAAAAGGAGGAGAAAGAATTTGTCACTGCTAAAGAAGAAAGAAAATTCTGGGAGATGAACTTATTGGGAACAGTAGTGAATAATTGATTGTATAGTAATTGAGGTTGCCAATTAAAATTCTAGAGTCTTGATCAGTGTTTTCATCAGATTTTGAACTAACCGGAGTATTCTTGATCTAGATTTTCATTGGGTATCAAGATACATGTACCTGACCAAAATGGGGCACTCCGATTGGCTTGTAACCATATGAATAATTAATAAGTTTGAGAAAGTTACTATAATTAATATGGTACATTTCTAGGGCAGCTCTATTAAGTCTTCAACTCAAATTCACAGCAGGAGACTAATTAACCCTTTAAATCCAAGAGGTGATCAACATGTAACTTCTCCCTATAATATCCAAACCTTATCTGGCAAACAAGTGATGAGAATACTCAAACTCATCAGGTAAAGTTGTTATCTTGAAATAACACCAAATTCTTGTAACTAATTTACAAGAAAATTTGTAGCAGCTGGAGGGGAGAATTAACAATCAGTTAGAGGAGTTAGAGGGTTAATGATTGTTCACTGAAGGCAATGTGAATAATGTTGAATAATCCCTGAGATGAAGTTGAGGGGATTGTTCAACAAGGTGATTATGGCAAGATATGATGCAATCCTCGCCCCATCAGAGCAGGCGCATCTCTTTAATCACTGGACCAACCTGCTTACTAATTAAGGAGCACAACCAAATAAAATTAAAGCTCACCTGACTTTGTGTAAAAAATAAAGAAGAGTTGTTCATTATGACGAACATCCGCTTTACCAAGTTTTCCCCAAGAAGTTACTACAATTAGTACTTTTCGTATCTGAAAGACATGCTGATAAAGCGTCGTCGACCCATTTAGACGGATTCTTAATTCTGATCCAACCTGAAACCGATTAGTGGTATGATTTTTCCAGACTTTCGACGTTAAGGTGATGGAGGCGTTCTCCAATCCAAGTTCGCGAACCTTCTGCGCCTTTGGCGAGGCTTCAGTGATTCCAGAAGTGTTGGCCAATCGAGAAGTGAGTTGGCCACCACGATCATCTGCAGTGAAGACCGAAACAATAACCTTTCCAACTGACATGGTGTCAGCTGGAAGTATGATGTTTGTCGTGAGGGTCAATTCCATCTGATCCTCCGATATCTTAACGCTTTCATTTGGCTGAGTAATACTACCGTCTGCGTTAAGCAAAGCCTCCCCTGCAAGGATAAAAATAAACAAGGTTAATTTCTTCCCTTGATATACAAAGTCGCATAATTCAACTATATAGGAGATAGAGATCAAAATAAAAACTAAATGACGTATACTGTTTATCAACAAATTACTGAGATGCTGAGTAATCGTTTTCAATCACGGCGAATAGCTCGCGCTTAACCCACATTCTGACTTCAAACTTTCCTTCAAAACTATGAAACCGTTCTTCGGACTCGATGAGATGTTACAATGTTGATCTTTGACTTCTGTTTGGACACCATTCGACAAAAAAATAATAGGTAGCGATTGTACACGCCGGCCAAACCCAAGACATGCAGGGTTTGAATTCTGCATCCTAGGAAAAGAAAAGGGCAAACAAACAACATCACAAGGTTTCCTCACCTCTTGCAGTAACCCAAAGAAGTAGAAGAGCAAGTGAGCAAGTAGCCAAATACATGATTAACCCTTTCATGTCCACCACTAAATACTACACTACCTAACTTTAGACGTAACCTAGGTTTAAAAGCGTAATTTGGTTATATAATTTCAGAGCCTTGCAAAGAGTTTCCAGCAATCTGATTGGTCGAGCGGTTCCTTCTATGACGCAATATAAACCGTTCCACCACGCGGTTTATATAAAATGTTAAAATAAAATGTTAATAAATGTTAATAAATGTCCCTAAAATGTTATGATTTTAGAAATTTCTCTGTTGCTCAGCTCTGAAATTATACTAAAACAATTATTCGCCTCAGGTTCGGTGAATAATTGTTAAATATCAGTTGAGATTGAAAATTCGCCACCGTAACTAGTAGCAGGCACACGTGGTGTGAATGTCACGTAGTGTAGTATCCAGTGACTGAGAAGTCAACAACGCTGGGGGTGGGGGAGACAGCAGAGTGCGGAGGGAAAAATTATTTCCTGCGAGTCGTTCAGCGACCTTATGTTCGAGGAATACCATAGAGACCTTGAATGGACCGAAATAAAATCAATTCACAATGAAGTATTCCCAGGCAAACGAAAGAATAGAATATTACATTTTTCTACCCCCCCCTCAGGCTAGTTTTGTCACTCCTACCCAATTCTCTCTCAGTTACTTTACTCCCTCCTGTCTCTCTCCAATGGCAGTGAGAATTTATCAATCACTTTACCTAACAAAATTTCAAAAAGAGAACTTCTTTCACTTTCTCGATGAAAAGAAATTAAAGAATAAATCTAAAGCAAACGTACTCATCATTTAGCAATAGATCCACGAAGTCATTCATGGCCCTTCGCATTTATTATTAAATAAACAATGAAAGGCAATTATATTTAAAAGAAAGACGGCTGAAGATAGTTGACTATCAAAGTTAAAAAGGTCCAGTCTCGGTTGAAATTCTCGAGAAATAAAGCAAGCACTTTGCCGAGCAGGCCCTGTGGCAAAAACAGAAGACCTGTCCGATTTAATTGGCGATGAGTTGAAAGAATAAAGAAAATGAAAAATGTTTTATTTCCCTCATCGCGAGAGGACGCCTTTGTCGGTGTAGCCATATCTATCCGCACATTTAAATTCGGCAGTTTTCCTTTGAGTCAACTCTCGATGACAATGACAATGACAATAACTTTATTTATACTTGAATTTAAGATAGCAAATACATGCTAATATCTCCAAGTTAAATTATCTAAATTTAAAATATTTAAAATTAATCTAATTACTAACTATCTAAGCACTATCTATATATAAAATACAAAATATAATTCTAAAGTAAAGGATATTAAAATATAATTTACAAACAAGATAAGGGGAGTCTCGCAAGGAGTCTGGGCGTTTTGTTTGACTGATCCCACGTTCTTTGAGTTCGAACACGCCCAGCGAGCGGTACCCTGCTGGCAGAGGCGTTTATTTGTTAACTTCCCCTACGGCCCACGTAAAAATAAAGTCCGTGGACCGTAGGGGAAGTTAACAAATAAATGCCTCTGCCAGCAGGGTAAGCGAGCGATACTGTTGGCTAGTGAATAATTCTTGTGATGTAACTTACTTCTCGGATTTCCTAGGGAGAATAGGCAAGGTTTGCTTTCTCCTCTACTCTCTCTTTATACCAAGTGAGAAAACTCGCATTTTGACATTAGCAATACCACCGATTGCGAACACGAGTAAAAAAAGGGGGATGTAAGGCCCTCAACTCTTCCATGGCCTCGTTCGGCGCCAGGTGAACAAAATCGAACGTACTTATTGGAGGGGGATTTGGGACAAAATTCGGAAATGGATCGTACCTTAGGGGAAATCGGTCGTATCTCTAGGTAAGTGGATCGTACCTTGAGGGAAATGAATCGTAGCTCTGGGTAAATGAATCGTACTTTAAGGGAAATGAATCTTCCTTTTAGGAGTTGGATTGTAACTCAAGGGAAATGGATCGTACATCAAGGATATGGATCGTGCATCAAGCTAAGGAAATGGAGCGTACCTCCAGGGAATTGGGTCGTACTGGGAATTTGTCGTACCTCCAGGGAAATGGATCGTAAGTGACGGGTGTGGACAAAACCTGGCCTAGGCCATGGCCTACCCTATGGCCTACCGGTGGTAAGATTTTGGAAAGGATACCACTGATGGAAACCTTTGAACGTTTTCCTGAGTACTGTCTTACCAACGACTTTCTTGTGATGTTTTGGTACAGGCAGCCCGAGCTCTCTTTGAGAACCACACAAGGAACACAATTTGCATAATTTTAAGGATTTATACGGGACTTTCTACAAGATATCTACAGAGATAGTTAAAAGTAAAGATATTAAATAGAAATGGCTTACCTTGTTCCATACGTGTGTTGTTTGCTCCTTGTATCGTTATTTTAACGATTTCACTTGATCTAAGCGGTTTTTTTTTAATCCTGGTTTTCTACCACATAAAGAGAAGAAGTCTTCTCTTTTCATATCCTTGATGCATTTTGATGCATTAAATTTGATGCAAAATATTGGGGGGTAAAAATGCACTCAATCTTCAGTATCTCAAAACGAGTTTATGGTCTTCCCATTTATGGGGGCGCGATAAATACGAGTCCGTGTTTTTCGTACCCTGACCTCCGGTAAATTTTCATATTCACAGCGGCGATCTTCTTTTAAAAAATTAGGGGTGGTCCATGGACCGGGTCCATAGGCGTTGTTCATGGAACCCGGTCCATGTCTTGTATACGTCCCCAGCTTAACCTACCGTTATGGTTGAGTGCTGATATTATTTGCAGTGTTTCGTTCCCTCGGACGTTGAAAATCGTGTTAGCGACCTCTTAGTATACCCTTTTCAGAGAGAGAGAGAGAATTGGACGCCAGCTTATTCGTTCGACTCTTACTGATTTTATTTTATGTCCTTAAAAATCAGACCACCGGTAGGCCATAAGGTAGGCCACAGGGTAGGCCACGCTTTTTCCACACCCGCTCAGATGACATTTTAATTTATGCGCTACAGAAATGAGAACAATTGAGCTTAGTGTATAGCCTTTCCTTGAAAAAAGGGTTTTTAGAACAATGGGTCTTCGTTTTAGACCGCAAGGTCTTCGTTTTAGACCACAGGGTCTTCGTTTTAGACCACAGGGTCTTCGTTTTAGACCACACGGTCTTCTTTTTAGACCACAGGGTCTTCGTTTTAGACCACACGGTCTTCGTTTTAGACCACACGGTCTTCGTTTTAGACCCCAAGATCTTCGTTTTAGAACAGTGGGTCTTCGTTTTAGACCAGTGGGTCTTCGTTTTAGACCACGGGGTCTTCGTTTTAGACCACAGGGTCTTCGTTTTAGACCAGGGGGTCTTCGTTTTTGACCAGTGGGTCTTAGGTCTTCGTTTCTTGGTCTTCGTTTTCGACACATCCACTTTTACACAAGATTTGTCGCTGCAACATATTCCTGCAGTGTATTGCAGTCCTTGCAGCTGTCTACCCTTAGTTACAGTTAACTTTAAGTAAAGCATTGAAGAATCTCTCCACCCAATCTTATTCAAAATGCACTTAAAGTAACCTGTTAACTTCTGAGAAGTACCTAAAAATAATTGTATAAAAATAGCTAGTATAATTAATAAATTAATATGCTGAAATCATTAAAGAGGGGAGGTAATTTCCCCAAGCTCTGCTCCTTCTTCAGTGGATAGCTCAGCAATCTTTTTGGCATCACTTTGTCTTCTGTGTCTTTTGGAGTACCAATTGCAATACCAACATACACTGCATCCAATCAGGATTACAGCTGCAGCAACCCCAATGGAAGCCCCAATGACTACCTCATTTTTGGTGCCTGTTCCATTTAACATAAGAAGAAATTACATGAAATAACAAATTAGTTACACCTTCACGAGATTGTAATTTATTTCAATCTGAAACTGTATTTAATTTTATGGTCACTTTTAAAGACCCAATAAAAATAGGAGATATAAAAGGAACTTTTTCTATTCAGATTGTAGAATATAAATTGAACCAGATTACACAGTATCAATCTAGTATTTGATGTGTTAGATTCATTAAATTGATATAAAAATATCCATTGGTAAACTTATTAAAAATGAGATTAAAAGGGGTGGAAAATGAACAGGATCCAATTAACCCTTCAACCTCCAGAGATGATTGACGATTAGTCATGCACCTCTTCCTATAATTTCCAAACATTATCCAAAAATTAAACAGGTAATGAGAATACTGAAACTTCAGGTGAGAGTTGTTATCTTGATCTAGCACCAGATTCTCCACACTAATGCATGCACACAGAAATATGTAGTAATTAGACTTGGGAGAAATCACAATCAGATCTTGGGAGTTAAAGGACCAAAGGCCTCAAGTTATTACTTTAAGAGAAATTTAGTTAATGTTAGAAGCATGAAATTAGATTTATTGGTTTGCAGACTAGCCATCCAAATGCTGACATTTGAGATGTATTTGTCTGGTTCAGTATAGTTAATTTAAAGATGTTAACAATAAAATGTCCTGATTGATTTCACAAAGTCAATCATTGGCTGCAATTACATGTAGATGGCCAACGAAAAAAATGTGTGGGTTTTGACATATTTAAATACGCTTTTGTCAATTTTTCTCTTTTTCACAACTTTATATAATAACTAAAGTGAATTAATTGGTACCTGAAGTTGAAGTTGTAGCTTCTGTAACTGGTGGTTTATATGTACAAGTTTCTTTGTTTTGGCTGGTCACACCTATATTCAGTGAAATGTTCGCAGCAAAATAACGTTACATAATTTTTTTATTTAAGAACAAAAAAACCTATAAATATCCCCCTCCTGGCAGGACCGTGCATGTCGTTGCTATGGCCCTAAAATAAGCAAATTTAACTCCCATGATCGAGTGACCAAAACAGAATTTCTCCTTAACAATTATCAATGTAATATAAGGGAGACTAGTGATGAGAATTAGGGAAAATGTCAGTTAGGTGATTATTAGTTAATCCAACTCCAATATTCTCAGAACTAACATCACCTGAATTGGGGAGATGACAAAATGCAGACCCCTACTCCATAGAGTACCCTATGGAGTACCTGGATGGAGTACCCCTAAAAATCATGTATTGGTCAAATAAAATACTTTATGAACATGGTGAATCGTTTAGATGTACATATCCTAATATATTTTGAGCTTGTCAGCTCTCCGATTGTCGCAGTTCGATGTAGTACACGAATTGACCACCATCTTGAAATTAACATTAAACTGCCGACCACTTCCGATGGAAAGCTTTAATGTTGCTAGCATTCATGAACGTTATCGTTAAGAGGCTGACTACCATCTATTTTCATATGATCTTCAAGAGGCCAAAAGGAGGGACAACCTTCATTCTGCAACGAGTTTTACGTCTTCCAAAATACCTGTTTATGTGTGCAGGCGTCTGTAAGAAGTGTGGTGATCCATCTTGTAACACATATGGCCTCCTGGGTTTCTAAAATGTGCAAAACGATGAGGATACAAGCTTACATTTGTAGGTTAAGACTTAAAAAGGTAATCCCTATCTTTAAACTGAGCTTCTCCTCTCCCATCTATTTGTAGCGCAATAAAATTGAGGTATGTAAACAAACCAAAAAATAACAGTGATGGGTCGGCAAATAAATGACTGGGGTTGGTTGTTGATCTGGGAAATGCAGTAAGCTTAAATATTTTACTTCGTGCAGAAATCGAAACAGTGGGTTTTGTTCATCACATGGAGTTGTTTGTCTTCTCGTCAAAGGACTCATTACACAGCGGTAAAACCAGAATTGAGGAACCAGTAAGACTGAGAGACCTAGTCACCTGTGCCCCAAAAAACTGGATTGTATCAAACTGTGACATTCGAAGAGCTGGTAAGCTCAATATATGTTAGGATATGTACATCTAAATGATTCACCATGTTCATAAAATATTTTATGTAACCACTACATGACATTTAGGGGTACTCCATTAAGGTACTCCATAGGGTACTCCAATATGGAGTAGTGCTCTGCGCTTTGTCATCTCACCCTGAATTGTGTGGCAAATAATAATGAAAATTACATCCAAGATATTCAGGGTGAAAGGGTTAAACAACATTTCGTGTATGCATTAAGCATGACTTGTGTGACTGAAAGACAGTTTCACCGCCTAGCTGATGAAACGAGTGACTAAATATCTGACTTATTGGTTGAGTGATGAATTTTCCAATTAAAAGCATCATGAGAATCATCCCTTGATCTTTGGAACCCAAATTTAACAGGGGTGACCTTTAATTCTTTGGAAGAAAATAAATTATGTTATATATAGTTGCCTCATAATAATAGTTGTGAGGTACTTGTAATGTACACTGAATGTTTGAATTTATTAGCAAACTGATTCAAGAGTCACAAAATGGGGCTAATATAGCTTCACAACACTTTCTTCCATTTATCATAAGTGAACAATCCGCTTATCTCCTACTTGAAGAATGTCTTCAGAGGAACTGGTAGCTATCATAATTATAGTTGGTATCAAATAATTTATCGCTGACTGTAACTCTATTGTTTATAGTATAGTACCTGTGGATGGGGTAACTGTGCTCATTGGTGTTGCTGTTCCCCCTTAAAGAAAGATAAAAATAAAAGTCTAGTAGTATATATATATACCTCACTTTTTTGAACGTATAAACAAAACTGTTTAAAGGCAGCTAATTGGGTTTACTACCCTGTTTACACAGATCTCTGAAGGGGAAAAATGATGAAATTCATTGATAATTCACCATGATAAGAACCAAAACAAAAATACTAAACATCGCAGACTTAGGGGTCTGTTTGCCCCCTCATTCCAAAGAACTGACCAAAACCAGGCCACTTCTCACATAAGGAAAATTCCACTGTTATTAAGAATTGTCCCGCCAGATCAACTTGTTCATAGTACATCAGAGTGTTGCAAAACCAAAACTAAGAAATTGTCATATCATCCAATTAGTTTGGAAAAAACTATCATAAATATGGCACATCAAGGTGCAGCTCTATATGTAGTATTCAACTCAACTTTACAGCAGGAAACTAATTAAATAACAATTGTTCAATGAAAGCACAGTGAATTATGTTGAATAATCCTTGAAGCAAAGTCAAGGGGATTATTCAACAAGGTGATTATAGCAAGATATGGTGCAATCCTTGCCCAACAGTTTTTTGTGGGTTTTAACAGATGAGGCTAATTTGATCTTCTTCATCGATGCTGCTTTCTATAATAAATAAAAGAAATTCTCCTTTTTTCTTTCCTTTGCCATTACTTAACTAAATGCAGGGTTGTTGCACTTTTTCATGAACCCAATTCAAGGACATTTTAGGTCATTTTATATAATGACCTTAGCTCTCAAATTCAAGGACCTTTTGCATTAAATTGGAACTGACAGAAATAAAAAAAACATTGCTCTTTATGACATGTCAAACATCATAATTAGACAGGGTATTTAAAAGAGAAACTTGTTCCTGCAATTTGAGAAACTTACCCTTTCAACACCAAAAACAAAAGAAAACTTCGACTTTGATTCAACTGCACTAATATTTTCAAGGACTTTTCAGAAATGTTCAAGGACCTGAGACTAAATTCAAGGGTTAATTTTCAAGTCCTTGACAACAAAAAATGAAATTCAAGGACTTTCAAGGTGTGCTGGAACCCTGTGAAAGCCTCCCTCCCACAGTTAATTATTCACTCCCCACACTGATTGTCAAGAAATTTTCACTAATTTTTCACGACTCCTTATTCATTACACCAATGCCACGTGACTTCGCTCTTTACCCTCTTGTACCATAATTTTGGCACCAGATCACGTACTGAACCACAAGAACTCTGAAGTGACCTTTTAAATTCTCTCTAATGGTCACAGGGTGTGGTTAACAAGGCTTAACCCATTAACAGCCGCAGCTTTAGTAGAAAACTGTGTTTTGAGGCTAGTCGAGCAGATTTCCGGTCACTGTTGTGGTTTTAAAAGCTCAAACTTATCACAAACCCATTGACAGCTTGCACACTCAACGGCCTTTCGATCCAAATGCAAAATGGTGGCCTGAAAATCTCGGGCACGTGCAGAAAGCAAAATTTCGAGATAGTTTTTGGGTTGAAAAGTAATGCCCCACTTACGACTTTTACTTTTCTCTCTTTCTCCTGCCCTTTTTTTCCCCTCTCCTTGCCTGAAGTTTCTCCTCGCTTGCTGGAAATTTAGTAGGCTTCATTTTGGTGTAGAGATTTTACAGGAAACTACTCATTATTTTCAAACCACATGTTCAGAAAGGTAGGTGGGTAATGGAAAAAGATTTTCGTGTAGATTTTCAGGTCAAAGTTATATGGTTTTTTGGCTATTTCTCCAATTTCCTTCATTCAATTGCACTCATTCTGGTATCATTTGTAAGATATTTTCACCCTGTTCAAGTACGTGCTCAAAGTCGTGCTCCAGGGTTAAAAGTAATGACGTCATAAGGCGTACATCAAAAGGATAGCCTGTGCCAAATTTCACAAAATTGGTCATAACATGAAGTAAAAAAATGGTGGGGGCAGATGGCAACTACCGCAAAAGGGCAGTTATGAGAAAACTGCTGTGAAAGTTGTCACAAAGAAAAACTCCTCCTTTAACCAATGCAATATCAATTGAAGGTGATTATAGCATCATTCAGCACCAAAATATCACTCTCAAACAATTTTGAAATAAAAAGAAAAGAAAATTAACTATTTTGAGTCAGTTTTACACTCCTGGGGGCTAAAAATTAAAGGCTCCAGCCTCATATGTTGTGCCCTCTTTGATAAGTCTCATGTTCTCATCCCTTTTCCTCGCTTGGCTCCTAGCAAGTCTGTAATTTTTGTGTTGTCCCTGAATTCTCTTCTCTGCCTGTGACACTCTCTCTAAATCTCTCCTTTTGCTTGCTGTTTTGGTAAAGGTTCCAACACCATTATGCCAGCCTTGCATGACCATAACATCGTGTTTGGCCTTTGCGCCACAGCTGAAATGCAGTGCTGCTGAAGCAGATGCAATGGCAATCCTCTTCTTCCCATACCATTTGTGTTTAGGGCACATTTTCCAAACCAGAGCATTAATAGATTCATTTGCATTCTGTGTGAATCCAGGGGGACATCTGGTCAGAAGAGCTGGGTCGCTGAGCCTACTGTAAATTGGTTCTAGATGCTTCACAAAAGCCGCATCAAGGTGATGGGGCTTGCCAACATCTTTTAGTCCCTTCTTGAATTTACACCATGAGTTTACAGAACAGTATTTGTGTCTCTCTTTAAGTTTCACATAGCCTGAGCAAAAAAGTAACAGTTTAGAAAACTGGCTCCAGAAGGTATGGATGAAAGTTTACATAAATTTACCTGAAGCACAATCTTGGCTGGCTGAGTGAACCCTCTCAACAAACTCTTGAAGACTTTCCATGTGCACAAGCCGATACCCCTTGGCCACTGACATTTCATGAGAAATATCCTCATCAGATCTACTTTCATTGTCACTTTCCTGTAGCTTTCTCGAAGAAACAGAGGCACGAGGCTCCGGAATTTGCTCGCTTACCACGTCATCCTCACCAACAAACGTGATCTCCAATCTAAGTCTCTTCGATGCATTTTCCGCGATCTTTCTGTGCTTTGGGATACCTTTGAAAGCCTCTCTTTTCTTACCACTACCACTTTTCTTTATAAATCATTGTTTTACACCAGATTTATTCCCTTTAGGCATGATTATTCGATGGTAAACAAGCTGAAGTATTTTGAATGTGTTCAGGGAACAAAGGAAAGATGGATAGATCGTCTGCTGTTACTGCCAAAAGGCGTGTCTTTTCGTGACCGCTTACAGCAATGATTTCAAACGCTCGATCGGAGAGAGAGGTTTGAACTAATGAAGAACCAACAAAAATACAAGTTTACAAAATTCATAAATGTAAAACTGAAAGGCGGCTAAAGCGAACGCGATGAACATAATAACTATAGGAACGTACATTGTATCGGCGCTCAATGTAGGCCGCGAAAAAAGGCAACTCTAAACCAGATGTTCTCTCGGTGAAATCAACGATGAAACTAAAAGGCTAGAATATTAACAACATGTAAATTATACCGAACGCGGGAAAGAAAAACAAAACATATTCCCGAGGGAATGCTAATAAACTGAAATAAAATGCAAAGAAAGCTAAATTCTACATCTGCGTGGAAATTGTTGCGGAAATTGCGTTCTTCAAGCTTTTACTGATAAAATTAATTTAAAAAGACTTCAAAACCTTAAAGTTGATAGGTTAAACCATCGATTTAAAGCAAAAACCAAAAAGTGGTCGGATGACCAAAAATTTGCAAAAATCTGACTAGATGGCCCCCTTAAATAAACAATACACAATTTAACCATACCTGTAGTTGGTGGCCAAACAGGATTTTAATCACTTGCAGATGCAATATTTACAGCAGACGGAACTGTAAGAAAAGAAAAATAACATTGTTCACTCATTTTTCATTACCACGACTCCTTATTCATTACACCAACCCCAGGCCACTTCACTCTTGTGCCATGATTTTGGCACCAGATCATGTACTGAACCACAAGAACTCTGAAGTGACCTTTTAAATTCTCTCTAATAGTCACAGGGTGTAGTTAACAAGGCTTAAACAAACAATACACAATTTAACCATTGTGCCTGTAGTTGGTGGCCAAACAGTATTAAGATCATGCACTTGCAGATGCAACATTTACTGGAGGTGGAACTGTAAGAACAGAAAATTGACATTCCCAGAAAATTTTTTTTCATGATGTAGAAGGGCGACCCTAAAAGCCGGAACGGTAGAATGGTGGAATGGCAGAAAATGAATCCAAATCCTAAAAAACACTGGCAGAAAATGACCCCAAATCCTAAAACACGGAATGGCGGAAAATGACCCCAAATTCTAAAATATGGAATGGATATCAGGGCATGTTGCCCAAATTTTGTACAAAGACACTCAAGTGCTTGGCTCATTTGTCCCTACGAGGATAAAGCGTGTGACTAAATAAAGTGTTATTTTTTTTTCTTTTACTGAGAGGTATAAATAATAATGAACCATTACATACGTGAAAGATAGCTGCATTTTCGCATTGTAAACCTGTTTAGTTACCTTTTGTTATGCTAAATTTGCCATGAGATTTAGTCGCATCATAAAAAGTCGCACAGCATGGGAAAACTAACTTGACATACCACATTACAGTAAAAAATTGTAACTTTGATACGTTTCCTGGTCACGTCTGTATTGATTTAATGAAACAATATCTCATATACTTGTCAGTGTGAGAACATCATAGGAACGTTTTCAGGCTTCTCAAAATATAACAACGTTCAGCCCCAGCTCCAAACTTAGACTAGCGTGAGAGAGAGCCCTCATTACCAGTTTTGGGCCTTGAGTAACACTAGGTGAAGAGAGGTTTACATGGGGTCAGATCGTGCGTGTGGGAATTTCTCATGGCTTGAAAAGAGAAAAAAAGTTAGCAGAAGGAAGCCGTCAAGAAGAATTTAAAGAATTTCTTTGCGACCAGATGTCCAAAACACCATCCTACTATAAAATTTATGGCTTACATATCTACAGAAGAAATAAACTTTTTGGACAAAAAAAGAGGCTATTTCATCAATTCATTTGGCAGATTTCTTCTGTTCCTCAACAAATTGCACATCATCAATTCTGTGGCATTTAAATTGCCCCTCCTGGAAGGGAAGTGTAATTCTGTCTTTTCACGCCATTAGAAATTCCCACACGCAACTCCTTGAGAACCTCTCTTCACCTAGTGTTACTTAAGATCAAAACTTATGCGTCGACAAAGAAACGCTTGTATTAAAGGTTCGTTAAACGAGGACTTGCTCCGCCGCAGGTTGTCCTGCGGTGTTTGTTTAGTTTTATGCGCGCGCTCATACGAGTGCGCCTGACTGTTTTCTCTCCATTGTGTGTCTTCCATCTTGTTTCGACGTGTATGAATAAAGCGTATTTGTTGTGTAGTTCGCGTTACTTACTGGCGTGGTGGCAGCAGTTCAAAAACCCACCTACACCCTCAACACTAAGTCATCAAACTACTGGCAAAGGTCCAACAACGAGCCGGCCTTCGCTACGACCGGAAAAAGAGCTAAGTATAGTATTCTCCTTCGAGATAATTATGCATAGTCTGCAAGAATGGCAACCACATGTGCACCAAAGCAATGGTCTCTCACCAAATCAGAAAAAATTACTTCATTTGAAGCCTGGCGACAGAATCTTCAATATATCTTGTCCCTTGATGCTAATTTTGCTCCCTTCTTAAGCGATAATGTCTCTTGGCAAAAGAAAACTTCTGCACACCCCACAAGAGGTCTACAAATTGACGGCGAAAATGTTCCTCTAGCGCGATGACGAACAGCACACCGAAAGGCTGCCCATCTCGACTTGATGCTAGGCCAAATAGCCAACTATTGTCCTGTTATATCAAGAAAATCAATCGTGAAATCTGCGACTTCGGTCAACGGAATATGGCAAATGATTAGGATACATTATGGCTTTCAGTCTTCTGGCACCCACTTTATCGACTTCAACAACATAAAACTCGAACCCAATGAGCGACCTGAAGATTTGTTTCAGCGACTCATGTCTTTTGTAGAGAATAACCTCCTAGTCGCCTACGGCCCCATCATCCATCACGGTGAAACCGTGACCTCCAACAAAGGGTTGTCCCTATCCCTTGAAAACTTAGTGATCCTAACCTGGCTTCGCCTCGTTCATTCCGACCTACCAACCCTCGTGAAACAACGTCATGGTACAGAACTGCGCTCCAGGACTCTAGCATCACTCAAACCGGAGATATCACAGGCTCTCGACTCGCTCCCAGAACAGATCCGGTCCGCCGCTGACTCCAAAATATTACGGGCTTCCACATCAACATCTACATCTAGTCCAAGACCCCTTCAACGGCCACCCTATCGTCTACCCAGTCCACGTAACCCAGCAGTCACTAGACGTCCCATGGTGTGTCCGCTATGCAAAGAAGCCAGTCGTCATAACACCCATCACTATCTTAGCACATGCCCATATCTTCCACACGTAGACCGCCTCTTCATGGCCAAATCACGTGCCACTCTCAACGTCGAGGATGAAGAGACACCTTACGACCTCGATGTCGGCGCCCTTGAGCTCGATGGCGACGAATGTGAACATCCCCCGTCGGCACGGGCCGTCTCCCATAGAGTCAGTTCCAACTATTCACCCTCTCTCGGTGCTTTCTACATGCAGCAGCCAGTGCGTCTGACCCTTGACACTGGTGCTGAGACAAGCATGATTAAGGCAAGCCTCGCCCACAAGCTCAACCTCAACATCGTCAAGTCCAACCAAAAAGCCCTATTGGCCGATGGGACGACTCCCTTGAATGTTATCGGTGAAGACCACATTACACTGTCACGCACCAAGATGAAGTTAACACTCGAAGTGCTCGTCGTAGAGAATCTAGATGTCGACATCCTAGCAGGTATTCCGTTCCTCATTGCCAATGACATCACCATATGTCCCGCAACTCAAGAAGTAACAATCAATGGGTGGGAAACAACCAAGTACCTCCCCAAAGCTCCAGTCAAGAGCCACCAAGCCTTTTCCGTGAGACAAACATCCTCCTACGTCCTTAGGTCATCGGCCCCCGCAACCGTCGTCTGGCCCGGTGACTTCGTCGAAGTCACAGTAGGGACCTTTAGCACTGACGACGAGAACGTGGACGACGACGTATATGACCGATTTAGGCCTGGGACAGGACCATCGTCCACGGCGGGAAACATAAATACTTTAGCACATCGGTTACGTGGACCAGTCCTTTACTGCTAATTTGAAAATGCAAAAATTATCCACTAAAACAATTTAACTTTTTCAGTGTTGTAATCAACATCAAGTGATTCAGAGCTAAGCTAAGTTTACATACAGAGTCGATCCGAGCGGTTCGGATATTTTTCAAAGCCCAGAAATCTTCTTAAAAATGCCAGCTGGTATAAATGACAAAACTGTAATGAAATATCCGCAATTTATAATTAGAAAAGCATTTATAAGGCTACGTACATACCCTGCAGCACTTTTATCATCATCCGCCATTGCTTTTTCCGCTGTAAACTGTAAAGCTCAATCTGCAACTCGAAAGAAATAAAGTTTTTTTCCATCACGGTTCGATCAAATTATTTTCGACACTGTTTTTATTCCCTAACTGACCCTTTAGATTGAAGAAATCCCTTAGATAGGGAAGTATAATTGAGAAAACAAATAAAACATACTCGCGTTCTCGTCAAGACGGCGAATGGCGGCAAATGGTGTCCTGAACGAGATGTGGACGACGACTCGTGCTCGGTTGGGCATGCGTGGTGGCATCAAAGTTCGTTTTCCCAACTACCGGTCGGTCACATTCACGTTCTCGTTGTCACAGCTAAAGGTCCCTAGTACCTCCAGAGCTACGAGCCGAATCCACAATTGTCTTAGAGCCTGCCCCCACCTCCTGGCTCCAACCACAACTGGTAGTCACCATAGACGGTAAAGCCCGCATAACAAACGACACCGACGAACCACAGGTCATAAGACGCCACCACCACATCTGCTTCGCCCGCCACACTACTCAAGATGTTCCAGTTATCAATCCCTCCCAAGTCCCTTCTCTCCCCTCGCAGCCAAAGGTCAACATTCCATACTCCCACGGAGTCAGCTAGACCCCAACAACATTCTTGAAGACACAATTCCTGATCAGTTCCAACAAGCCTTACTCAAGCATGACTGTGTATTTGGTCCAGACCTACCTGGCTACAATGGCGCCGCAGGTTCCATCGAAGCCCACGTGAACATGGGCCCCGTGGAACCCTCTCAACACAAGAGTCGTCTCCCTTTGTACCCCGCGATAAGTTGATCGAGCTACTGGAAAAGTTAGACGAGCTTGAAAAAGATCACGTTTTCTCCAAACCCGAGGAGGTCGACGTCCACGTAGAGTACTTGAATCCCTCATTTCTGGTTAAGAAGCCCTCTGGTGGCCATCGCCTCGTTACTGCCTTTGCCAACGTCGGTCGGTACAGCAAACCTCAACCTTCATTGATGCCAGACATAGACTCTACCCTGCGTACTATTGCCCCTTGGAAGTTCATAATCAAAACCGACCTTAGCCATGCATTCTATCAGATTCCACTGGCTAAAGAATCTCGCAAATACTGCGGTGTCGCTACCCCTTTCCGGGGTATAAGTGTCTATTGCCTATCAGCTATGGGTATGCTCAGCTCTGAAACTGCACTGGAGGAGATGATGTGCCGCGTCCTCGGCGACTTCACACAGGAGGGACACGTTGCTAAAATAGCCGACGACCTATATCGTGGCTCCTCTTCACCCGAAGAGCTCTTACTTATCTGGACCCGCGTCCTCGATTAACTCGACAGATGTAATTTGCGGCTCTCTCCCTCAAAGACCGTCATTTGCCCTAACTCAACGACAGTCCTCGGATGAGTATGGTCACAAGGAACCCTATCTGCCAGTCCTCATCGTATTGCTGTTCTGTCTTCATGCCCTCTCCCTACAACTGTTAAGGACATGCGTTCATTAATTGGTTCATACAAGGTCCTTGGGCGAGTTCTACCTTAATGTGCCTCAATAATCGACCCTCTGGAAAGCGCGATCTCGGGAATGCAATTGCCAGACACCCTTGCTTGGACGAAAACCTGACCAAGGTCTTTCGTTCTACTCAACAGGCTTTGTCAGGGTCAAGACCCATCACACTCCCACGCCCCACTGATACATTGTGGATTGTCACGGACGGTTCCGTCAAACAACGTGGTCTCGATGCTACATTATACATCACTCGCGACAACGGTCTACACCTTGCAGGTTTCTTCAGCGCCAAACTTCGCAAGCATCAGATTCAATGGTTACCGTGCAAAGTCGAGGCGTTAAGCATTGCAGCAGCTGTCAAGCACTTCAGCTCCTATATCACCCAATCTAGAAATCGCGCACACGCACTAACCGACAGCAAACCGTGTGTTCAAGCCGTGGAAAAGCTCTGCAGAGGGGAGTTTTCCGCCAGCCCAAGAGTAACATCGTTCCTTACTACAGTTAGCCGCTTTCAAGTCACCCTGCAACACCTAGCAGGTTCTGCAAACCTCCCGCCAGACTTTGACAATTGAAACGACCCAGATTGCTCGGAATCAAACTGTCAAATATGCTCTTTCATCCGTACGACCCGAGACTCTGTTGTCCGTGGTGTGACCGTGCAGGACATAATTGATAACAACAAGCCTCTCTCCTACACTACCCGCTCCACATGGCAGGAAGTGCAAAATGGCTGCCGCGACTTACGACGCGTGCATGCACAATTAAAACATGGCACCCGACCCTCCAAAAAACTCATCAACCTCAAAGACGTCAAGAGATACCTGAATGTCGCCTCCATTTCTCGGGACAGCCTCCTCGTCGTGAAATGTGAGCGTCCTTTTACCGCTACTTCCAAGGCCATAGTCGTCCCCAGATCCGTTTTCAACGGCCTGCTAACCGCCCTTCATGTGCGTCTCAACCACTCATCTCGGAACTAACTTCAAATGGTCGTGCAACGCCACTTTCACGCCATAGACATGGGCCCTGCCTTGACACGTGTTTCATTATCCTGCCACACGTGCGCCTCACTACAGAAGTTTCGAAGCACTCTCTTCAGCCAGACGTCAGAAGATCCCCCAGATGTCATCGGGATTGCTTTTGCTGCCGACGTCATCAAGCGTGAGCGTCAGTTAATCCTCGTTCTTAGAGAGTGTGCCACGTCTTACACCGCTGCTTTCCTCATCCCAGACAAGAAATACGACAAATTGCGGAATGCCTTAACGTGTCTAATTGTAGATTTGCACCCCATCGATGGCCCACTTGCCGTTATCCGTGTCGACCCCGCCCCTGCCTTCGTCTCGTTAAGCAACAACGACGGCCTCAAACACCTAAATGTTTGGCTTGACATTGGGCGCATCAAAAAACAAGAACAAGAACCCTGTTGCAGAAAGGGCAGTACAAGAGCTCGAGGACGAACTACTAAAGCAGGAACCTGGTGGTGGTCCTATCGATCAAGTGAGCCTAGCTATTGCTGTTGCTCGCCTCAACGCTCGTCTACGTCGTCAGGGACTTTCTTCACGCGAGCTGTAGACTCAAAGAAGCCAATTCACTGGTAACCAGCTTCCCGTTGCAGATTACAACACTATACTTGCTAAGTACCAACAGCGTCTGAACAACCACTCATCCAGTGAGCATGCCAAGAATCCCAGAGGCCTCGTACCACCCAAACCCCAGATCAAAGTTGGTAAACTGGTCTACCTTGTGTCAGACCGGAACAAGCTCCACGCCCGAAACCGCTACCTCGTTACAGAGATAAACGACCCATGGTGTTCTGTCAAGAAGTTCTCCAGCTGTCAGTTGAGAGCTTCTTTTTACAAGGTCAAGTTGTCCGAATGCTACGTCGTCCCCACACAAGTCAACTTCCCCTCTTCTTGTGTGAATCGAGGAGATGATGAAGGCCACGATGAACAAGCGTCCGTTCCCGATCCCCCTCAACCACCGTTGGACATCACTCATCCGTTTGATGCCAACCCTGAATCCCTAGACTCCTCCATCCTACTCCCTCAAGGCGACGGTGGAGAAACCCTGTCCGATCCTAAGGAACCTGAAGTTCCCAGAGCCCCGGTCGAACCCGACGTGTCCTACTCTAACCCTGACGAAAGCTGTCCACAACCAGCCCCTCCAAGGCCCCAGCGGTCCCGTAAACCGCCATCGTACTTGAAAGACTATGTCATGTATTAGGGTCCTACCAGTTTCAGCATCTATACTTTTGTAGAATCCCTGAGCCGTTGTAATTATAGTTTGTTCTCGTTAAGGAACGAAAAAGACGTTGCGCCAGCAGGTTGTCCTGCGGTGTTTGTTTAGTTTTATGCGCGCGCTCATACGAGTGACGCCTGACTGTTTTCTCTCCATTGTGTATCTTCCATCTTGTTTCGCCGTGTATGAATAAAGCGTATTCGTTGTGTAGTTCGTGTTACTTACTGGCGCTCTCACTAGTCTAAGTTTGGAGCTGGGGCTGAATGTCGTTATACTTTGAGAAGCCTGAAAACGTTCCTGTGATGTTCTCACATTTACAAGTGTTAGAGATTTTTTTGTTTCATTAAATCAGTACAGACGTGACCAGGAAACGTATCAAAGTTACATTGTAATGCTGTATGTGAAGTTAGTTTTCACATGCTGTGTGTTTTTATGCCGCGACTAAAACTCATGGCAAATTTAGCATAACAAAACAGGGGCGGATCCAGGATTTCAAAAGGGGGGGTGGATGGCAGATGGCGGGTCGACCCGCCATCTTGGAAATTACCCACAAGACCCTGGGAACGAGGTTGCCATCAAACCTGAGCCTCGACTGAGCACATGGGTTGGTAAGCGCGAACGTTTCCCTACAAATTTCGCAATAATGAGCTAATCAGAATCTTACTTCGCCTCACTAGGCGTTGTCAAATGGCTTCCTTGCGAACTTTTGCGCGAAAAGTGGCGGCAGACGACGAAACGTGGCGTAACAACAACCAGACATGAGCGAGAGCTAATTTTTCTTTCTTTCTTTATTTTCTATTTCAAATAAAGTGACATTTCGAATTTTTTTTTACTGAAAAATGGGGGGGTGGATATCCACCCTATCCACCCCCCCTGTATCCGCCCCTGCAAAAGGTAACCAAACAGGTTTACAATGTGAAAACACAGCTACCTTTCATGTATGATGGTTCATCGTTATTTATACCTCTCAGTAAAAGAAAAAAAAATTAAAAACACTTAATTTTAGCCGCGTGCGTTATTGTTGTGGGAATGAAAGAGCCAAGCACTTGAGTGTTTTTGTTCAAAATTTGTGCAACATGCCCTGCCTCCATTCCGTGTTTTAGAATTTGGGGTCATTTTCCACCGTTCCATGTTTTAGGATTTGGGTTCATTTTCTGCCGTTCTGTGTTTTAGGATTTAATTTGGGGTCATTTTCCGCCGTTCCGTGTTTCAGGATTTGGGGTCATTTTCCACGTACCATTCCATGTTTTAGGATTTGGGGTCATTTTCCACCGTTCTGTGTTTTAGGGTTTCACGGGGATCATTTTCAGCCATTCAGTCATTCTGCCGTTCCAGCTTTTAGGGTCGCCAGATGTCGAAAAGATTATACATACTAGGAGTTCTGGTCATACAGTGTACAATCAAGTCACTTTTAAAAACAGAAAAATGTTCTCACTTCAGTGCTTGATCATCCTCAATGTGATAACTTACAATTATGACCAAAATAAATTCCCAGTTCTCTGAAGACCACAACATTAACAAGACTTCAACATTTCAAGGGTACATGACTTGTATGTGGACCTGTTACTTATAACCTAGTTATGACCATTAACTCTACAATAAACTCTACCTGTGTTTGAGGGGCTGATAGTGTTGTAAAATCTTCGAGACATCTTAAGGCTCATGAAAATTGGTGTAACTGTCAAACAAGAAAAAAGGAGGTCATGCTGATTAATCTCCAGATCAAAAAAAAATGCAATTACAATTCTTGGGATTTTTGGTCAGATATGGAAAAAAACACCCAAACCACAGAAAATAGGAACGTATACCTTAAAGAGTGATCACCAACAATCAGTCTTGTTAATTGTACAGTATTATCATTTTGCTTCCGAGATCTAAGTGTCAATTAATCTTTCTTAATTTTATTTGCTGACACACATTTGTAAAACAGTCTACATGTTTGTCTTGAGAATTTTGAGTTACACATCAATACCCTCTGTTCAAGTGTTTTCAAAAAGTGTAGAGAGCCAATCACTCCTAATATAGCTAAGAGTTACTAAGGATGACGTTGCAATTAAAAAAAATTTAACATACTTGAAATTGGTGGTGACGTAAAAGTTCTTTGGGCACTTGCTTGTATAGTCCTCAATACCACTGAAGAAGGCACAATTAACTGCAATAAAATCAAACAAATGATCAAAAACTGAATATCCATGGAAAAATTAAGATTTTGTTACTTATGATATGCATGTAATCCAAAGTGACCAAATTTAGGGCAGCAGTATTGCTTCCTGACGCTCAACCTTTTTCCATGTTCCCATGTGACAATTATGACTGCACTCTGTTATCGAGATTTTCAAGGAAAGAAGCAGAGGTGAAAAAGAAAGAAAAAATTAATCACAAACTTCTCTAGAGGCAGATTACTGATTAGAGAGCTAGCATCAGGGTGGAACAGGTTTTTCTCTTTAGCTCTCCTCTTTAAATTACACATATAACTGACAACAAAAACGAAGCTGAATAAAAACAAAGGGATCAGCCATATGCACAAAAGGACTGAATCGCTATTCATTTATCTTCTTGTTCATCAAACATTCTGCCCCTAATCATTTGTACAAAAAAATTCTGGAATCAAATATTTTCCTTTATCTTTTCAAGTCAGAAGAAGATACTCCCAAATTCTTAAAAATGCAAGTTTTTCTTCCTCCTTTCTGTTTTCTTTTAAATTTTTGAAACAAACGGAAGGGAGGACAGCAGGGTGGGATGGATTCCACTGGACAGGTGTCACTGCACATTTGAACCTCCTCCAGACCTCCCTAGCCTTAAACATCCCCAAACTTAACCCTAGCAATAAACCCTAACCCTAACCGCTCCATCATAACCCTAATCCTAAACTCTAACCCTAACACCTAGCCCTAAGCCCTAAACCATAGACCTTAACCCTCACTACTTTTTATCAGACATGTAAAGGATGATATTTCCATTCAGCTTTGTTAGTGGTTCAAATCTGTGGAGTGGGTCTAAATCCACTTGCTGATTTGAATGGGGAGGGGGGAAGGTGGGGTCCATATCCCCCAGCAGATTTGGACCTGGGGGTCCATATCTGCCAGCGGAGTTGGACTAGGGGAGCCTAAATCTGCGGCCAGGACACCAGCACACGTCAACCCATCTGGCCCTGCACATATCAGCTTTTTACTATAATGGTTTTTGAAAGTAATAAATTATGATAGAAACTACTTATCAAATGGCAGGATTACGGTAAGTCCTCGGGTTTGATAATCCTAGCATTCTGATTGGTTCTTACTTGTATGGTCTATCTATATTTTGTTATATGGACCATTTCCACAGAAACATGCAGTCATAATTAAGCTATGTATTTTTGGTAGAGGAAGGAGGCAAATTCAAAATAAACAAATTCTGCCTGAGTGCTGTATCATAAAGTTACTATACTTAATATCTTCACTTCCTTAAGCTGTGCTAAGGAATATAGGCTCTTGGTTGTTTATGTAACTACGGACCTTATATATGGTAAATATTCCACAAGACAGCCAGGTCACACTTAGTTAGTAAGAAGTTATTACAACAATAACTACAACCAATTGTGAGAGCCACATGGCGGACTATTGGCCCAAGGTCTTTTTGGCAGCACAAAACAGCTGAGGGCCAATATTCCCCAACAATATGATTCACCTCAGGACTACCTTGCCATATAATAAATTAAATACACATTTTTCACCTTTAGTTTCATTTGAACAGCAAGGAAAGAACAGTTCTAGAGTGACATAACTTTTGTATTCACCTATTTTAAGAGTCCATTCATGCACATAAATTTATATCAATCACCACTTAACTTCTGGAAAGAGACATTGTTCAATTATGTAAATGTACTCTTACTAATAAAATTTTCTTTGTACAGCCTGTACTATATTTGTAAACCTTCATCAAATCATAGCTGTTAGTAATACTTAGCATTACATTTTGATACCAACTTTTTACTGTAACAGTAACCTTTTTGGTATCCAGGAAATTACATGTCACACCGTCAAAGACACGAGTAAAGGTGTAATTTCCACTGTCCTGGAGTGAAGCATTTTCTATCTCAACTCTGAGATGGGTGATGTTACAATCAAACATCATCTTATCAGAAAGTCTGTTTAGACATGGCTCTAAGTTTGAGCCCCAGGTGAAACATGAAGTACCTTTCATCTGATGTGCAAAAATCTGTCCATCCAAGTGTAACGTTATTGTCACACAAACGCTTGTTGTCATGTGACTCGAGTTAGCCAATCAAGTTAGTCTTACCTCATGCTAGGATTCGCTTGCACTGAAAGTTCTTCGTCCTATTAAACGTTAAGGTTCCTACTACCTTGTGCTAGTTTATTTCACTGGAGTCCCAACACCAAGGAGAGGCGATAGCCTCGAAAGCTGACATCAGATTCCATTGAAGACTTGCCAAAAATGAGTTGAATTGTATCCCCTTCAGATTTCGCTGTTGACGACTCTGAAACTTCCAATTATTATTCCAATTATTATTATTAATACTATAAGCAGGTTGTAGACTACTGCAACAACAAGGAACAAGAAAAACTATGGCCAAGTTTTGACAGTCAGTAAAATGTCTGATCTATTTTCATTTCTCAATCAAATAGCTAATTCTGGGTAAATGCTTAACAGCTGGGCAAGTCCATAAAATGGAAGAAACACAATTTTCTGTAACACTTAATTACCACAAGTCAGGTTACTATCAGTGACATTTGAATTCTCACTTGCTGTTGTGCCTGAGAAAAGAAAAAAAGGGTGTTCAATAGGTTATTCATAAGCTTGAAAATAAAAAAAAGGTAAAAGGTTAGGTTTGGGGAGCCATTTGTGTCAAAAATATGAATCCGAATGATGTAACTCGCTTGTATGTAATGATTGCCAAAATGCAGCAAAGTGGAGGAGGTCACTGCTGGAGGCTGCCAAGTTGCAAGCCCTCCCTTACCAAATCTACATATATGAGACATATATATGTTACATATGTATGTCACATATATGTGCTCTATATTTGACATATATGTCAAATATATGCCACATATATGTGACATTAATGTGGCATATGTAGGAATTTGGCACTCCTGTTGCATGTATATCACATATATGTGACATATACATGTAACATATATGTAATATATAACATATCTATGTGGAACTGAGGGACAGCAAATGAAAAAATTATTTCGCAACCAGAGATGCGCTAATGGAGGGGCTTTCAGCAACGTCTGACAATAGATTGACAAGAAAAACGTGCAAATTTTTGTTGTTTCAGTATTTTTTTTTAGTTTTATCGAAGGTATGTTTCAAGATTTGTTATCTCCGAATGCGACAAAGTCAAAATTTTCTGAAAAAATAATTTTCGTTTGTGAGTTAACGTTTACAATACTAAGTGTATGAGCTGGAATAAAAGTTTCTCAAACATGACATAACATCGAAAAGATATGTCCCTGTCGTGCGCTAATTTTCTATTCGCTGTTCCTCAGTTCGAGTTTTTTTTTTGCTTATGACTTAACGGTGGATGGAAACCCAGAAACTGCGAGATTTAGGCGCTTAAGAGAAAACGTTATTTCGATGGACGAATTGCTTAGTCACGCTTTCCACAAAGTTAAGCTTGACCTCGATCAGCCGGCATCTATTTATTTGCGGTTGCGGGTGCATTTGTGGAAGCTGTGTAAATGAAGCGTGAAAGTATACAAAAACAATAAGTCAAAACATGTCTGGAATTTATCCATATGTAATTTCTGAGTTTCCTCTGACGTTTCACGACATTTAATTTTTTTTAAATTTACGATTTTTAGTTTTTTATGGACCCTCGACACTTTTCTCGGACCCTCGACATTTTACCTTCGACCCTCGACATTTTACCCTCGACCCTAGACCCTCGACAAAAACCCAAACTCTAATTTTCTGTCTCAAAATGAACTCGTCACGGAGGCGTTAATCAAACCATAAAATATTTCGCAGCTTCTTCCGGAAGAGGCAACATTTAGCTCTAACGGAAGCGGTTACATAATTAGATCATCCTCCGAAACAGATGATGAAAGAACAAGTAGGCATCAACAACAGGAGACCAGAACGAAAAATAAACCCTTAAACTAACATTTATATAAAGATATAATAAATTCAGGTTGGTTTGGTTCGTAACTATTTGGATAATGGCAACTTTCTAGCAACTTCTTAGAATTCCAGAGGCCGGGGCAACGTTCCACGCGGAATTTTTGGATAATGGCAACTTTCTAGCAACTTCTTGGAATTCCAGAGGCCGAGGCAACGTTCCACGCGGAATTTTTCGGGCACAACTGGGACAGGCCTTTGAGCGAGGCACACGAAAGGTAGGGAATTTAAATTTCGTTGTTGTCGCTGCTACTTGAAAAAGAAAATGCCAGCAGCTCACTTCGCAGTCATCCCGTCTAGATACACTGTATTGTTGGAGAAATAATCATGATGTAATGTGCCTCGTTGGATAAGATCATGTGACACTCTCTAGGGAATTACACCTGCTCTCCTATTGCGTCATCTAACTATTAACCTCTCAGTTTCGTAATTCGTTTTTTTTTAGTCCGCCGCTGTTGTAACCTCCTTTGGGATCGGAATAAACTGAGATGAATTTTTTAACAGGTTATGGCCCAGAACACTTGGTTGAGCGCCGGATAACGCCCAGAAGGACGCAGAAAATAACTCGGGATAACAGGAACCTTGAGGAACGGTGCTATATAAAAATATCACGTTGGGCTTGTTCTTTAAGACGTGTTGACTTTGCTCGTTTGTTCAAGATGGCCGAAATCACTAATTAAAATCGAGCGCTTGGATGGAAAGAATTATCAGTCGTGGAAATACTATATTAAGTCCATCCCAATTTAATGCTTCGTTTCCCATCGCCCGACCGACCCGTTGTTTTGGTAAAGAAAAAAAAAATTCCTGCAACGTTTTTAAAGCCTTTTTAGACATTAAACAGTCGTTTTAATATACATCTTTTACCATCTGATTGTATCTTCAAGACTAAATGTGAGATTTATTATGCAAAAGTAACTGGAACACATACTGAATGTTTCTTGGAAAAGAATTTTTCGTCAGGACAGCTTTTTTCATTAAACAGTAACTTTCTAACAGTCTTGCTTGTCAGTTTCAATCTCATGATGGGTTATTGTTCTGGCCATTGTAGATAAAGAATAATGAAAGAAGAAACCACGTTTTCTGGTTAACTTTGTAACCAAGCTTTCGTGCTTAGCAGCCCGGCCTTCTCTGGCACCCAGACCTCTTAAAGTGTAAGTTCCTAATTTTTTTTTGCCCGACCGACCAACCCACCCTCACGAGAGGGAGGGCGATGGGGAACGAAACATTAAATTTGGATGGCCTAGGCTTGTGTTGGTGGAACGCGGTTTATGGGGATTTGTGGAAAGAAACAGAAACTGCTCCTGGAGCTAGTACTGAAGCCATAGTGCGAAATGCGTACCGTCTTCGTTCGGACAAAGCTTTTTCTTTAATCGCCCTCAGTGTTGACAAGAGTTTGCAAGTTCATATTACCTCGACGACTGAAACTCGTGAAGCGTGGGAAACTTTACAGAAACAGTTTGAATGTGTCTCGATTGCTCAAATTGTTCGACTGAATCGCAGGTTAATTCTATGACACTACAATGAAAGAAGGAACTGATCTCATGGAGCACCTGACATACATGACTTCGTTGGCTGAGCAGTTGCGGGAATCAAAGGAAGAAATCACTCTGCAAAGGTTTGCAGCCGTAATTCTTGGAAGCCTTCCAGAGTCGTATGATAACTTTATCAGCGGCCTAAACGCTACCAAAATGGATGAATTGAATTTGGACAACGTCAAAGATTTATTAATCGAAGAATATAACTAAGAAACGAGAAGAAAAAGTAGACAAAAATAGCACTCGTCGAAATGAAGCATTGCTTTCTGAGAAACGCAATTTTGCATCTCCCAGAAGGAGAAACTTCCGACGCGATGGTCGAAATTTTAGAAATACAGAAAGCTTCAAGCAATGTGACCGATTTGGGACAAGAGAAATGCTATAAATGTCAACAAATCGGTCATTTTGTTAAGAACTGCCCACTCAGTCGAAGATAAGGTCACTGGAGCATTGCAGAACATGATTGCAAGCAGCAAGATGACAGTATAGCCTTGAATTCCAGCACGACTCGTCAGAATAGAGATATTCGTTGGTACATTGACAGTGGTGCTACAAAGCATATGATCTTTGAGAAAGATTTAATCCCTGATTTAATTTCTACGCGGAGTATGAACAGCCCTCAAAGATCTACCTTGGCGACAACAAAGCAATTGAAGCCCTTAGAGAAGGAAAAGCCACGAACGTTTCATGCTGTCATGAATCAAATGCAGTTAGATTAACTTTAAATGAAGTACTGTATGTGCCCAATTTATTAAAGAACTTGTTGTCTGTTCCTACTATGACGCAAATTAATGGGAGCAGAAGTTTTATTCGATGAAGGAAAGTGTATCATATCCAAGAATCAAAGAAGAGTCACCATTGGACACTTGGTGGACAGTAAACTCTACATGGTAAACACAGATGGAGAGGCTCAAATCGCCAGTACGCCATCACTATCGCTGCACTAATGGCATTGTCGGTTTGGTCATTTGAATTACTGCTATACTGATCGCTTGATAAAAGGAAAACTTGTTGAAGGCATGAGCTGTTCAAGTGGTGAAGTGGACAGAGAATGTGAAGCATGTGCACAAGGGAAAATGCACAGAATTCCTTTCCCCAAGGAAAGTGAAAAGGAAACACATCAGCCCCTCCAACTCGTACACAGTGACCTCTGTGGCCCAATGAATGTTGATTCTGTTGGTGGAAGCAAATATGTCGTTACATTTACTGATGAATACACCAGATATGTCATAGCGTATTTCATCAAGAGCAAGTCTGAAGTGTTATCAAAGTTTGTGGAATATGTGGCAATGATGGAAAATAACACTGATTTGCGAGTTCGAGCCGTTAGAACCGACAATGGTAGAGAGTATACATCCCAGCGCTTTAACAGGTTTTGGGCTGACAAGGCGATTGCACATCAGTTCATGATCACCAACCCGTACACTCCACTGAGAGAAAAACGGCGTTTCAGAGAGGTTCAATCGCACACAAATTGAATCTGCAAGATCCATGCTCATTCATGCAAAGATGCCATTGAAGCTTTGGGCAGAAGCCATAAACACTGCTGTATATCTACACAACCGGAGTCCTACAAATGCACTAAAGGACAAAACGCCATTTGAACGTTGGTTTAGGAAGAAACCAAATGTCTCAAATTTGAAATTTTTCGGAAGTGTCTGATTCGTCCACATGCACCCCAGATCCCTTACGAAAGAAGCTCGACCCTAAGAGCCACAAAGTAGTATTTGTCGGATATCCATCGGAGAGTAAAGGCTACAAAGTGTATGAAGTGGATGCTAAACGTTTTGCAAGATGCAGAGACATCGTTTTTCATGAGAACAAGTTTCATACATTTGACGAAGTTACCAACAGCACATTCTTCTACAAAAGCAATGTAGAACCCGATGACGTCGGAGATGAGCCATAAGTCTCCACTCAGTCCTACCATTCCAATCACTACCACAGAGTCCCCAGAGAATTTACCTTCGGTGTGAACAACCCACGAAGATACTTTTGTGCAACAAGTGAGAAGCCTTGGTCCAACCAGACAGAGAAAAGCACCAGACAGATTTCATCCAGAAGAATATTCCATGTCAGAATCTTTAACTGCCGAGAATGAAGAACCACAGTCTTTGAAAGAAGCCTTGGGGAGCAACAACTCCAAGGAGTGGAAAGAAGCCTTAGAAGCTGAATACAGCTCATTGATCAGTAATGAGACATGGGAATTAGTATCACCACCAAAGGATGCTAGCATAGTTTGATCAAAATGAGTTCTAAAGGTAAAACGAGAAGCTGATGGTAACATCAACCGATACAAGGCAAGACTCGTTGGACAGGGAAATTCACTGAGAGACACAAGGAGTCGATTATGAAGAAGTTTTCTCTCCTGTCGCCAGATACTCAAGTATCAGAACATTGCTAGCTTTGGCGAATGCATATGACTTATGACATATGAGCGCTGAACTGTTGTGCGGGAGGTCGAGGGTTCGAGCCCCGGCCGGATCAACACTCAAGGTCTTAAGAAAAGTGAGGAGAATATGCTACCTTTCTATAACGTCAAGAAATGGTTAGATATTCTAGTCTTCTTGGATAGGGACGAATAAATGGAGGTCCTGTCTCCTGCAGGGTTAGGGGTAGGAGACGTTAATTTCCTACGCACGGGTATACTGTGTGATGGAAGTCCTCCCATGGGTGGGATGGGTGGGTGCAGATAGAGGACCACTCTAATTAACTTAGTGCTACCGGTGATATCCTCTGTAAATATTGTTTATTGTTGTTATTATTGCTTTTAAGTTCATCAAATGGATGTCAAGACAGCTTTCCTGACTGGAACAGTTCACCATGACATTTACATGTCTCAGCCTGAAGGGTTTGTTGATCCATATCCTCCTGACTATGTGTGCAAGCAAAGAAGAACCTGTATGGCCTCAAGCAGTCAGCTAGACGTTGGAATCAAACACTCAACAATTTCTTGGTAACGAATGGCTATCGGAGAAGCTCCGCAGATGAATGCATTTATGGGAAAACGGTCCAGAGAGATGACGGATTTATCAGTTTTGTCATCTTAGCAGTCTATGTCGATGACATAATTCCTGCATCCACCGATGTTAAAATGCTCAAAGCAGAGGAAGAATCCTTATGAAGAGAATTTTAAATGGTTGATCTGGAAGAAATTCACTTCATCCTCGGAATGTCAATCAAGAGAGACCGAGCTGCTAGAACACTGACCATCAGTCAAGAGCAGTACCTTAAGGATTTGCTCAAGCGATTTGGAACGGAAGAGTGCAAGCCTATGTCAACTCCGCTGGAATCAGGAAAGAAGTTCCTCAAGAGAACCGATGAAGGAGAACGGTGTGACAAGAGCGTCTATCAACAAGCCATAGGGTGCCTCACCTATGTATCAACTGCTACGAGACAAGACATTGCTGCGGCTGTTGTGACTTTATTACAATTTATGTCTGATCCAAATATAAGGAGCATTGGATGGGAGTCAAACGAGTGCTCAGATATCTTAAAGGAACACTAAGTTATGGTCTAAAATTTTCAGTGAATAATGATGACTTTGGTTTGTGTGGATTCTCTGATGCTGATTGGGCAAGGGATGGAGATAATTGACGTTCTACTTCCGGGTACGTTTTCAAAGTTGCTGATTCCACAGTCAGTTGGTGCAGCAAGAAACAGGCTACGGTCGCCAAATCCACTGCAGAAGCAGAATATGTTACCCTAAGTCAAGCAACACAGGAAGCTATTGGCTGGTCTAGGTTGTAAAGCTGATTCACCCACAGTGTTAAAAGAAGACAGTCAAGGTGCCATAGAGCTATCACGGAGCCCAAGATTTCATAACAGAACAAAGCACATTGATGTCGCATTTCACTTTATTCGTGAGCGAATAGCCTCAAATGAAGTTAAAGTTGTTTATTATCCTTCAAATGATATGTTGGCAGACGTCATGACAAAGGGACTTGATAGAGATCGCTTTTAAAAAACTCAGAAAAACTTGTTGAACGTTTATGCTTGTTAGGATGTTGATTGTTAATTTTTTGCTATCTATCTCAGAGGACACACATGACATGCCTATCAAGTGGGAGTGTTGGAGAAATAATAATCATGTAATGTGATTCGTGGGATAAGATATGTGACACTCTCTAGGGAATTACACGTGCTCTCCTATTGCATCATCTAACTCTTAACCTCGCAGTTTCGTTGTTCCTTTTTTTAGTTGCTGTTGTAACCTTCTTTCGGATCGGAAATAAAGAGGAGTTTCTTGAAATGTATGTTACGCTGGGTATGAATTTCTCTTGAGCCACCCCTCTATTTCTATGCTAGAGATGTAGTATCCTAGAGCCACTTTCGTTTTTCCATTGCATGCGTTGGTTCAGGCAGTCGCAAATTAATATTTATCTCTTGTTTATAAACTTCAAAGTTAAGGAAAACATGATTTAATTCTTTAAGTAGCTGGAACTGCTGGGGTTAACGAGTGATCGTGTTGTCTGGTCGTCCGAGTGAGGATAGTCCTGAGAAAGACAGTTGTCCGAAGCGGAAGTCATCATCAGAGTCAAGTGTGGCCTTCTCACCCGACTACAAAATCGCACTCATTTTTCCACTGCCTGTGTTGTCTCAGGCTACACATAATTTTTTCTCTGCTGGAATCCCACACGTATAAAAAAATCAGAATTCGAAGGACTCGAGGAACAAGCTTGAAATCAATTAGAGAAATAGTGATTTTATTATACTTCGAGCAAAACCTCCTAACGAGAACAGCTAAGAATTGAACCCTTGAAAATTGAAAATAGGGAGTTTGACCGTGCCCAGCTGAGTTAGACTACGTACAATAAGTGAAAAAATATTTCATGTTACAGGAAATTTAGCGATTTTTCCATGGTTGTTTAAAAATAATTGTTCGTTGTTCTCAGTATTCTGGCCGTTCTCAATTCATGCGAGTTTTTTCATTGTTGTTTTAAAAATATAGAAAAGCTACAGTAGTTTTTGAATCAACTTAACTTGTGCAGAATGACTAGAACAGTTTGACCAGAAATCAAACAAATAAGCTCGTCAAATGAAAGATTTGACATTTACAAACTGAAATGTACAGAAACATCGTTACATTTGTAACAATTACAGGATAACTTACCATTCTATTGCTATATATTACTGCTATTTATTCCTCGGGAGACTTAAGAGCTCTTCCAAAATTTTTACGAAGACAGCTTCCATGAATCACCAGTTGATGACACCCAATAGTAAAGTAAGCTGAAATGAGATAGGGGAAGCCTGAGATTGCGAAATTTGTAGGCACGCAAGACCCGGACGATCTGTAACAGTTTACAGTGCCAATTTACTCTAGATTAAATAACGATGTTTGAACTTCGAATTTTGCCGTGATCTCAATAAAACTTTTTTAAACACTCAGTGTCTTCTTTTTCTTCACTGAACGAGATTACTATTCCTCCTTTGTCCCTTCCTTTGGGGTGATATTTTTTCCTGGTTCTAGGCTCTCTTGCATTTTTGACGGCTTCTGATGTCACGGATAATTAGGTTTCATTTTGCCGTGGTATCACTGGAAATCCGGTAGGCTGATGGCCGAGTTTAAGTCTGTACTCGAGCCTAGTGCTCCACCAATGTGCAAGAGACATAGAGGAGAAATCTTTTATCGCAGCTTTAGATCAGTTTGAACAAAGGAGGCTTTTTATTTAATAGAATTTAATGGCATAGTGTAAACAAAAAACAAATTACAAAATAAAATGATTACAAAATAATAATATGGGGAAGCCATGAAGATAATCTGTAAAAGAGTAATAAAACTCTGCCATACTCGATAGATCACCTAATGTAATTACAATCTAAATATTAAAAACACGCGTATCAATAAAACTCCTGAAAATGCAGATCACCTAATGTAATTACAATCTTAATATGAAAAACACGCATATCAATAAAATACATTAAAATGCAGATCACCTAATGTACTTACAATCTAAATATTAAAAACACGCATATCAATACAATACATTAAAATGAACAGTCAGTTCCCAAGGGGAAGCAGTGAGGATAATCTGTAAACGAGTAACAACCCTCCAAACACAATGGATCACCTAATGTAATTACTCAGGCTTTCCGAAGGAAACGCCCGAGGTATAAATTCGGCTTGGTTTGTTGGTTGTTTTGTTTTTTTCTTTTTGCGTTCCGTCACAAAACGCAGTTCCACCATAGCGCATGCGTGAAGTGTACGCGCATTCGTAGAATGAACCCTAGCGCGCATAGTTTAAAGCAATGGCTGCCTTCCTTGCTTGATGCACGCGAAAGAAATTCGATGGCTATTACGCTCAATATACATACCAAGTCACACACCGTTCGCAGTAGACCCACATTAAAACTTGTGGAGCGTTTTGGGAACGGGTCGGTCCGCGAACTCTACGAGAGATCAATTTACGAGCGATCATTTACGAGTGAAACTTCTATCGAGAATTAGTATAATTTCAGAGCTGAGCAAAGAGTTTCCAGCAATCTGATTGGTTGAGCGGTTCCTTATTTTTAACAATTATTCACCGAAGGCGAGGTGAATATCGTCGAATAATCCCCTCGACTTCGTCTCGGGGATTAGTCGACTTCGTCTCGGGGATTAGTCGACAATATTCACCGAACCTGAGGCGAATAATTGTTTTAGTATAATTTCAGAGCTCAACAACAGAGAAATTTCTAAAATCATAACATTTTAGTAACATTTATCAACATTTTATTTAAACATTTTATATAAACCGCGTGGAGCGGTTTATATAGCGTCATCTAAGGAACCGCTCGACCAATCAGATTGCTGGAAACTCTTTGCTCAGCTCTCAAATTATACTAAAACGCTTTATAAACCGCTCCACGCGGTTTATATAAAATGTTAAAATAAAATGTTAATAAATGTCACTAAAATGTTATGATTTTAGAAATTTCTCTGTTGTTCAGCTTTGAAATTATAGTAAAACAATTATTCGCCACAGGTTCGGTGAAAATTGTCGATTGCTATATGGCTGTGTCTCACAAGGACTGGGAACTACCGAATTCACGAATTTGATTGGCTGAAATCAATATTGAAAGTGGTCTAGATTATCCAATCTGGACCGGTCTTGAAAAAAAAGGTACAAAGAATATAAGAAATTGGCATATAAGACACAGCCATATAATAAACATCTTATTAACCGAGCTAGGTCGGTCTGTGAGAGAGAATCTTGACCTCGGTCGCTGGTATAGACGTCATTCTGTTCGGTCTGTACTGGCGACCTCGGTCAAGATTCTCCCATACAGACCTCCCGCTCGGTTAATAAGATCTAAATAATCTCCTCGACTTCGTCTCGGGGATTATTCGACGATATTCACCTCGCATTCGGCGAATAATTGTTAAATATCAAGCGAAACGAGCTATCTTACATTATGTTTACATGTAAACACAATTGTGTATTTAAACGTGATCGAGAACCCAGTAGAATACCAGAAGCTACTCTTAAAACTTCTCAGAAGAAAGGGCAGAAAACTGAAAGAATTTGTTCATGGGCGTATTCGTCCTAGGATACCGAAGTCCTCTTGGTTACGTCGTTTAGTGAAGGTTAGGAGAGTTACAAAGAATGTTTGTGAGCTTAATTTTACGAAGAGGGTAAGATTAAATAACGTTACACAACATGAGAAGAACTATTGCTGAATTGTTCTGAGGGTATAAGTCGGTATTTATCAATGTTTTTATGTAATGGAACCATGTGTCTTTATAAGAGTCAGACACACGTATCAAACTATTGTAAATTTTAACTGAGTTCAGATATAGTTGCAGTGGTTACAGAGATTTTTCTATTAAAAACAATATGAACTATTGAATAGTAATATTGCTTCAATCTACTGATTTCTGACAACTCCCCTTGGGTGAACATTCGGCAACAAACTACGAGTCTGTTCCAATAATAGATAAAAAATTCCCTTCTCCTTGCAGTTAAAAGCAAATACATTACCTACTCAGGGTTCGTAAAAGCCTTGAAAGTCCTTGGAGATGCTTGAACTTAAAAATAAAAATTCAAGGCCTTGAGAATACTCGAGTTTGAGGACTAAGGCTTGATTTTTGCAATGCTTTTTCTTTAGCAATTTTCAAGTTGAAAATTACAGTACTTTCATGGAAAAGCTGAGAAATAATATCAAACAATTTTAAAATTGCTTATGCAAACCTTTCCAAAAGTGGTCCTTCAATTTTCTACAACTTGGCTTCAGTCATTGAAAAGTCCTTAAATTTCAACCTTTGGCACCTGTAGGAATCTACTCCTATATGGTAATATATTATTTTGATTGTTGTCTAACAGTCATTAGGGAGTTTAAGCAAATCACTACGGCTGGCGCTGCTACGGCTACCGGAGGTAAAATTGTCCAGAAACGAGTCATTGCGCATGTCAGCGGTTCCCATCCAGCCGTAGCGGGAAATCCTTCTACGCGAGTGGGAAGGTTTCGGCGTAGTCTGTGGTACGTGAACTTATCTCGCTTCTTTCTTCGCTTTTTCATTCTCCTGAGCAACTTTAACTATTGAAATACACTTAACATCTTTAAAAATAGCTTATCATGAATATTTATCAAGCTTGCTGTCCCTTACCGAGTGAATCTGCCTTTATTTTTGCAGCCGGGATTGTAGAAGGATCGAAGCAGGGTACACATGGAGAACGCAGTGAACGCCAGGAGAAATACATAAGTAGAAAGTCTAACTTTCCCTTTTCAAACCTTAAAGACTACTTGAAATTCAAATAGCTGAAGCCGAGCGAATGACGAGGGTTATGAAGGACCGTGTAGAAACGTTGCTTTGGTGTTTATAAGCTCCAAACTGACAATTTTACAACACGAAAGCTTAAATATTTTAATTCACTCATTCACTGTGCACAGGATCGCTTACAATTTTTTTTTTCCAAACGTGGGAATCCCTCGTCTCTTTGAACGAAGTCATTTTGAGTTTTAGACGTGCAAAAACTACCGCGAAGACGCTTATTGGTTTTTGAACTTCTCAGCCGTACTAGGTTTGTAGTTCGCGCTGCTTAAGGTTGAATTTTGGCGGGCTACGGCGACGTACTCTCCCCAAGCCTCGTCAACCATGGTAGCCTTAGCAGCGCCAGTCGTAGTGATTTGCTTAAACTCCCTATTATTAACATCTGGATCATTGGATAATGCAATTCAAGACTTTTTACCGGCTTAGCCATTATGGTATATCAGCCAATATATCATAATCTAATCTGTACATTGTAACATCCGGTTTATTCTTACAAAATAAGAATAAGCCCTTCGTCGCTCCGACCAAAGGCTAACGCTCGAAACGTCAGCTTTTGTAATCATTACGGTGGCCAATTTACCATTTCAACTTTGTTGATATATCCAAATTATTTCGTTACTCCCACCGACGTAGCCCCAAACAGTTTCTTTCGAAACTATCAGCCCTTACAAAATAAAGCCGAGATTTGTCTAATATCCTGGGGGCGTTTTTTTTAATAAAACAATTATTCCACTCGCGCTTGTTGGATATGTATCTATCATTTCATATCCAACGCGCGCTCGTGGAATAATTTTTAAATATAAGGAACCGCTCGACCAATCAGATTCCTGGAAACTCTTTGCTCAGCTCTGAAATTATACTAATTCTCGATAGAAGGTTCACTCGTTAAGGATCGCTCGTAAATTGATCGCTCGTAAATTGATCTCTCGTAAAGTTCGCGGACCGACCCGTTCCCAAAACGCTCCACAAGTTTCAATGTGGGTCTACTGCGAACGGTGTGTGACTTTGTATGTATATTGAGCGTAATAGCCATCGAATTTCTTTCGCGTACATCAAGCAGGGAAGGCAGCCATTCCTTTAAACTATGCGAGGCTACGTTTACTTTCGCTTAGTCAACGATAGTGGAGAGGTAGCCACGCCCCTTGTGTTTGGCCAATCAAAGGTTGCTCCCCTACAGACTACAAGTATCCCACATCTGGAGCTCTGTGGAGCCGTACTAGCCACACAAGCCGTCTCTAGAATATTGAAAGAAATAGACATCCAAATAGATGACATTAGGTTCTACACCGACTCTAAGGCAGCTCTTGGCTACATCCAAAACGAGAGCCGAAGGTTCTATGTCTACGTAGCGCCGAGTTGGCTATCTATCATTTCATATCCAACGCGCGCTCGTGGAATAATTGTTAATTATTAAAAGTTGAATCATTGGATAATGCAATTCAAAACTTTTTATTGGCTTAGCCATTATGGTATATGAGCCAAAATACCATAATCTAATATCTGTACATTGTAACATCCGGTTTCTTCTTACAAAATAAAGTCGAGAAGATTTGTCTAATATCTTGGGGGCGTTTTTTTCTTTTAATAAAACAATTATTCCACTCGTGCTTGTTGGATATGAGATGACTATAGCCAACTCGGTGCTACGCGCCTCGTTGGCTATCTATCATCTCATATCCAACGCGCGCTCGTGGAATAATTGTTAATTACACTTCAGGAGACAAAAATAAACTTAAATAGACTTATTCATGACCGGCAATGACAAAATTGCGTGACAACAGTCACAATGGCAATATGGAAGTCCCCTAAAGATAACTGTAGATGTGTGATATTAAAAGCGTGAGTTCACGAAGCTATGCGTCTAGTTACAATCTTAATATCAAGAAACACGCAGAGCAGTAAAATACATTCAAATGAACATTCAGTTCCCTACTCTACCCCAACTACGATTCTTTGAGAATTTTTTTTTTACATTAACCTTGAAGGCTTCTAGGCTGGGTGCTAATCTGATCTCCAATTTTAACAATTCTGTTATAATAACTATATTTAAATTCAGTAGTCCTGGTAAAGTTCAATGGTCATCAACTAAACCTGAACGGATCAGCCTGAGAGTAAAAAGTCTAAAAATGGGGTTAAATCTATGTTAAGGTAGCCATTAAGAGGTTTGTACAAGAATGTAACATCAAAGAGATGGTGGCTCTTTTCAAAAGACAGCATGTTGAGGCATTTTAAACCATCTTCGTAACTACCTGTGAAGTCACTAGGTTATCTTGGCTATCTAAAAACAAAGAGAAAGAAAGGGAACAGAGAAATATCAGTTTTAAGTTTATCTCTGTGTTTGCAACCTAATCTTTGATTAAGAGCAATTTTCAACTGAGCGACAAAAGTTGCTTGGGTTTTGCTTGGTGTTTGGTCCACAAAACTCCTGCCATCCTCTTAATCAATCTGAACTGATTCCAAAAACCAATCACAATTGGGTCAAATGCATTTGATTGCACGTAAAGTAGTTTGCTTGTTTTTACTTTGACTTTGACTCATTGGCCCCTTCCGACCACTTAGGTCTTGGTTTCTTGACAATTAATTAATTAATTAATTAAAATTCACTTTTAATTAGTACAAACCCAGTTCAGACATCTCGAGATTCTTCTCTTCTTTGGACTCATCGCCACCTGCCTCAATACGTGCAATTCTTTTGGAACGCTTTTTCCAACGCCAAACTGCAATAAGTGCTAAGATGCCAACCACAATTACTGTTAGGATGGGTACAACAATTATGACAGCCAAGTGACTTGTTCCTAAAAGTATAATAAAACAATGACAAGTTAGCAAAACTTCTGTGGGATTAGTTGTAGGAGAGATTGGTTGAATGCTAGCTGTAAGAAAGAAATAAGAAAAACAAATTGTTACTTCCATCTAGGAAATGCAATGATCAAAATTGTCGCCATTATCATTCAACAAAAACAAATTTGCATCTAACAAATTCTTCATTTGCAAATCAATTGATCATCCCTCAAGTCTAACCACCCAAAATTTGACAAGTGTGAAGTAAATATATGAAGTAAATCATAATTTTAGAATACAGTTGCCTCATGCATAGCTGTGTGATGTTACTAAATGACTGTCCAGCTCAATGCCCCACACTCTTGTTTGCATGGTAATTTCATTTAGGTCCCACCCATTTTCATTAACAGAATTTCTTAGCAGAAACTAGTACAATTAATGACTGCAGGCTGCAGTTTGAAGACCCAAGTACAACATACATAACATTAACTGCCCACTTCCCTATCTGGACTGCAATAGAATGTTTTGCATAATCTCAAGCAAAATCTCAAGCAATACTGAGTGCACAAAACTCATGAAAGTTGCGAAGACAAATAAAATTATAACATTTCCACACATGTTTTTGTTGTGCTTCGGCTGATTGAATAGGAAAGCATCATGACACAACAACCTGCAACATGTTAAATGAGTTGCTGGCCATGCACAATATACACTGCAAGTCTAATGAGTAGGCAAGTAGGCAACAAGCATATAACCTAATAGGTTACATGTAAATCTTATGTTTATGGAGAGGCTGATTTGGAAGTTTTTCCTAGTGAATATGCTACATAGGTCACTCTACAAACTTGAATTAATGTTGTTATACCAGCTGTCGCATCATTTTTGTGTGTTTGCATTGACGTTGGCATTGACATAGGCATTGACGTTGGTGTTGACATTGGTGTTGGTGTTAGTCCTGCTGAAAGAATAGTAAAATAATGTAAAAAACTAAAATTAAAACACGAAAGACAATTATACTGTTATTCACACGATGAAATACATTGATTTCAAATCAAATCATGGGTTTTGTTTAATAATTTATGTAAACTGATACAACAAAAGAAAATATCACAGGTTACCCTATCAAGGACACCCCATTCCTAAAGTTTGTAAACCTAATATAACACAAATTATAATACAATTTAAAATCATTCGTATCCATTAAAAAGGTGTTATTTGATAGATTACACTTAAACACTTCAGACTCTGCAAAAAGAAAACATTTTCCACAAATTTTGTCCCTGAAGCATCCTGTAACCATAAACTTTAATTTCAACTTTAAGAATAACTGAAGCCTTTTAAGAAACCAGTTCATCATGACTGGGCAGCTATCTTTGGGTAAGAATAACAGTGGACCTCAAGGTAGGTGCTTGCCTGCCTATAGATATCTCCTATTTTCTTTGTTGCATGCATAAAAGGGATGTCTGCATAACGTTGTTGCTAATCGTGTTCTGTTGGCAGGTTATTCAATTTTGCATAAATTATAAAATAACATCTGTTGGGAATAACATCAAATGTGGGATTAATGTTTTTCATGGGGGTTGAAGAATGAATCAAGCCACAAACTTTTGAAAATTCCTCTAAAAGAATTCTCTTGCCAGGAGAAACAGACAGGAACTGCAGCTTTGAAAAATTTCTTCATCAAGTTCTCATTTCGTCCAACTGTCAGCCTTGGTTTTAGCTAAAACCTTAGCCCTCAAAATATTTTTCTCACCTTCCCATGTTTAAAATTTTTCAAAACTTTGCCTGTTCCCGTTTGTAAGTCCAGCCAAGCCTTTATGGTCATTGGCCCCCGTAATAGCCACTAACTTTGGCTCGTAAATACAGGTGTTTGGCTATACTTGTAAAACTCCACGAAGAAGTCTACAGCAGTTAGATGAAATGCATTTGAAAAGAAAGAAGTTTTACAATGACTTCACAAAAGTGCTGCTCACTATTTTAATTTTAAAAAACTGTTGGAGTCCGTACAATTGTACTTGTACCTTCCAGCAATAATTCTGCAAAACGAAATATATGTTTAACATCCATTACACCCTCCAGATACTGCACATATTGTGTATTCAAAGTACAATATACAACTACTCGACTTACCTTTGTTATAGACTTTAATCCATAAAGTCTTTATTTCAGGGTCTATTCCGCCATACATAGATAATAGGTAAGTTCCAAAATACAGGTCCGAGACATTTCTCATTCTAAAAATGACATCAACAGATGCATTCCTAAATAATGAGAAATGACTCTTACATTCCTCTTCTGTGAAGGTGCTCTGTTTGTAACAATTCAACTTGCCATTTCTCAATTTTGCCAAAGGGTTAGACGCATTGGCAATTGCCAACACAATGCGTTCGTACACTTGCTTTCCAATGGACCACGAAATGGAAACACTCCCAAATGGATGTACTGTTGACAGAAAAATAATCGCAGTCAGCAATTCCCGAACGCTTTAACTGTGAAAACTGTGAGCTTCGAGGAACAGATGTCTGAGGAGAGGCTATTGTGTGTATTATTCTTCAGCTATTTTGCGATGCAGTATGGGATGTTTTCTTTTGGATGTTCTCTGGTACAACTTTATGAACAAAAAAATATTTCCATTCTACCGTAACAACCACAAAACCCTCCCTCATCTCAAATAAAAAATTAAACAAAGGCTTATTGTAGTGGATATAAGATTTGAAAATTGGGGGAATCACTTGGGTGATAATCTCAGATATCACCCAGTTTTAGTTGGGGGATATTTGGTCATGTGATGTATTTGAACCTTTCTATTTATTTTTATTTAATTTACCTAATTTATTTCTCACAGTTCAACAAATACAAACAACTAATCTACCTTACACAGTTACCAGAAAAAGGAAAAAGAGGCCGAAAACGGAGTGGCAGGAGAGAAGAACAGAGCTTTCGTCCCAATTGAGATCTAACCCTATAATATAATGATAAGACACAAAATAGGCTAGAATAGGTTTACAAAAAAGCATGTCAATTCAAGTTATAAAAATACTAACTTGGAGGACTGTATGAGACAAGTTCAGAAAAATATCGGTTATTTAATTTAGATTTAAATGTTAAGAGAGATAGTATATTTCGTATTGGATGGAAGAGTATTCTACAGTCCTGTAGTCCAATTAAAAAAAGATTTTCTAAAGTAGTCCTGTTTGTATTTGAAACATGTATAGTTGTTTGGATCATAGTTACGAGTTTAATAATGAGGATCAGAGGTGCACAGATAGTCATGAATATATCTGTAATTATCAGACCATTTGTTGATTTGAAAATAACAGCAAGTCTGAAATCTCACTGCTGTGTTCCAAGGGTAGCAAGTTCAGTTTAATTAGTCCCTCAGCACAGGCATGTCTTAAGGATAGCTAAAAAAGAACTTGGTTTCCCTACACTGGGCATCTTCTAACAGTTTTCAATGTTTATCTGTGTAAGGTGACCACAGGTTACTGCTACAATACTTCAGTTTAGGTCTCACAAGGGCACAGTACAGAAGTCTTCTGATGGTGGGCTGAGACAGGTCCCAGCGTATTCTTTCGACAAGGCTGAGGGGTTTTTCAGCCTCCATAACAATGTCTTCAGTATACCTTGCCCATGAAAGGTCCCTGGGCACAGTAATACCAAGGTCCGTGATGGAGGAAACCCACTCAATTTGTTGATTGCCAATACTGTAGTTCCCATCGTCAGCTCCAGTGGGTGACTTCCTCTTGGAGATGTGAAGAACCTTACATTTAGTTGGGTTGAACTCTATAGCCCAGTCCCACCTCCAGTTGTTGAGGGAGTCTAGATCATCTTGGAGGAGGCTATGGACATCTGGCACATCCATGGCTTGATATAACTTGGAGTTGTCAACAAAGAGAGCCACAGTAGATCTGGAGTAGATGTAATTGGACATATCATAGTAAGAAAGGAACAAGAGAGGGCCAAGGATAGACCCTTGTGGCACGCCTGACGTCACTGGCAACCAATAGGAGAGAGACCCTTCAAGGACAACCCTTTGTTGCCTGCCAGTAAGATAACTTGCAACCATGCAAAGCAGTTTGTCCTTGATGTCCTGATATTCAAGCTTTGATAGAAGCAAGTTGTGAGTTACCTTGTCAAAGGCTTTGAATAAGTCAAGATAGATTGCATCAACCTCTTTAACACTAGTGACAATGTCTAATGTTGTGATGAACCTCCAAGAGCTGTGTTATTGTAGACCTTCCTTTAGGGAAACTGTGTTGGGGTTTGTATGGGGAGAGTTCAAGGTGATGATAGCATTGATTAAAGATGCATCATTCTAGGACCTTAGATTCTGTGTTAAGCAGAGAGACAGGTCTTTAATTTAACTGTATTGTTGGATTGCCCTTCTTGAAGACAGAGGTGGTGTTCACAATTTTCCAGTTAGCAGGCATGACCCCAAACCAAAGTGAGTAGAGTGCTGCACTAGTATTGCAGAGGTCAGTGGTTCGAATCCTGTACAGGCCTGATTTTTTTCAGGTCTGATTTTCGCTATTGCTTAAATAGCGCTATCTACTGCGAGGATTGTGCATCATATGTATCTTATATTATGTTGACATGTAAACACAATCATGTATTTAAACGTGATCGAGAACCCAGTAGAATACCAGAAGCTACTCTGAAACATCTCAGAAGAAAGGGCAGAAAACTGAAAGAATTTGTTCATGGGCGTATTCGTCCTAGGATACCGAAGTCCTCTTGGCTACGTCGTTAAGTGAAGGTTAGGAGAGTTACAAAGAATGTTTGTAAGCTTAATTTTACAAAGAGGGTAAGATTAAATAAATTTACACAACATGAGAAAAACTATTGTTGAATTGTTCTGCGAGGGTATAAGTCGGCAGTTATCGATGTTTTCATGTAATGGAACCATGTGTCCTTATAAGAGTCAGACACACGTATCAAACTATTGTAAATTTTAACTGAGTTCAGATATAGTTGCAGTGGTTACAGAGATTTTTCTATTAAAAACAATATGAACTATTGAATAGTAATATTGCTTCAATCTACTGATTTCTGACAACTCCCCTTGGGTGAACATTCGGCAACAAACTACGAGTCTGTTCCAATAATAGATAAAAAATTCCCTTCGCCTTGCAGTTAAAGACAAATACATTACCTACTCAGGGTTTGTAAAAGCCTTGAAAGTCCTTGGAGATGCTTGAACTTAAAAATAAAAATTCAAGGCCTTGAGAATACTCGAGTTTGAGGACTAAGGCTTGATTTTTGCAATGCTTTTTCTTTAGCAATTTTCAAGTTGAAAATTACAGTACTTTCATGGAAAAGCTGATAAATAATATCAAACAATTTTAAAATTGCTTATGCAAACCTTTCCAAAAGTGGTCCTTCAATTTTCTACAACTTGGCTTCAGTCATTGAAAAGTCCTTAAATTTCAACCTTTGGCACCTGTAGGAATCTACCCCTATATGGTAATATATTATTTTGATTGTTGTCTAACAGTCATTAGGGAGTTTAAGCAAATCACTACGGCTGGCGCTGCTACGGCTACCGGAAGTAAAATTGTCCAGAAACGAGTCATTGCGCATGTCAGCGGTTCCCATCCAGCCGTAGCGGGAAATCCTTCTACGCGAGTGGGAAGGTTTTGGAGTAGTCTGTGGTACGTGAACTTATCTCGCTTCTTTCTTTGCTTTATACATTCTCCTGAGCAACTTTAACTATTGAAATACACTTAACATCTTTAAAAATAGCTTATCATGAATATTTATCAAGCTTGCTGTCCCTTACCGAGTGAATCTGCCTTTACTTTTGCAGCCGGGATTGTAGAACGATCGAAGCAGTGTACACATGGAGAACGCAGTGGACGCCAGGAGAAATACATGAGTAGAAAGTCTAACTTTCCCTTTTCAAACCTTAAAGACTACTTGAAATTCAAATAGCTGAAGCCGAGCGAATGACGAGGGTTATGAAGGACCGTGTAGAAACGTTGCTTTGGTGTTTATAAGCTCCAAACTGACAATTTTACAACACGTAAGCTTAAATATTTTAATTCACTCATTCACTGTGCACAGGATCGCTTACAATTTTTTTTTTCCAAACGTGGGAATCCCTCGTCTCTTTGAACAAAGTCATTTTGATGATAGCATTGATTAAAGATGCATCATTCTAGGACCTTAGATTCTGTGTTAAGCAGAGAGACAGGTCTTTAATTTAACTGTATTGTTGGATTGTCCTTCTTGAAGACAGAGGTGGTGTTCACAATTTTCCAGTTAGCAGGCATGACCCCAAATGAAAGTTACAGATTAAATGCTCTGCACAGCATAGGGGCAATTTCATCAACGACATTTATGAGTAGTTGGCTAGGTATGCCATCTGTTCTATAGGCCTTGTTGGGGTCTAAGTTGCATGATGCATCCACAACTTCAGCCACTGTCAAATGAACATCAGATAGGTGGCTAGGATTAGCTTGAGATAGAGTTGTAAGTTTAGTAGACAGATGTAAGTCAGGTGGACTGAATACAGTATGGAAGCAACAGTTGAGGAGGTTTACCTTGTCAACACTGTTGGTTTACAAATGATACTCCATCCCTGAGAAAGAAGGGAATCGGTTTTATCTTTGTAGATGATTTGATAAATGACCAAAAACACTTTGGATTTTAAAGAATTGAGTCTCTTATTTTATTCAAGTGGTCTTTTCTTTGTTTTCTTGATCATTTGTTTGGTCTTTCACCAGAGCAGATGAAATTTCTCAAGGTCAGTAGGAGTTAAATAGATTTCATTGCTTTTTTCCTTTGGTTGTTTCTCTTTTTTGAGGAGCACCAGAAGTTCAAAGTCAAACCATGGATGATTGCCCCCTTTTTTTGTATATTTCAGTATCTGTTCATCAACAGCAGAGATAAACAAGTTGCACCATTTGCAAAGGGACTCGTTGACATCAATAGGAACAAAGGCCATGTCTGAAGGGGTATGCAAAAGTAATTCTTTTAAGCCTGACCGAGTTGCATTCTTGAAATTGTAAACACAATACTTTACTTTAGATTTCTTTTGGATGTTTAGATTCAGTTCAAAGCTTAACAGTTTGTGGTCTGAATTAAAAATATCAAAACCATGAAAGTTTATCACTTTGTCCAGGATGTAAGTACTAAGTCAAGCGTATTGTTGATTCTGGTAGGAAAATGGATGAACTGCCACAGGAACTTATCTTTAATGGCCTTGGCAAAGTGACTGTGGATTGCATCACTAGAAGTTGCTGTTCCAGTAGACCAATCAACGTGGGGAAGATTGAAATCATCACAAATGAGGATCTTTCCAAACTTGGCTTTAGAGGTGAGTTGCATAGAGTTTTTGAACTCCTTGATATAAGCCAAATCTGAATTAGGGGGTCTGTATAAAACCACAGCCAAGAGTTTCCCTCTTGACTCGAGATGCAGTTCACAGGCCAAAATTTCAACGTTACTTTCGAGGTCTTTCCTTTGGAGGCTATGGATGGTATTTCTGATTGCTAGCATCCCTCCTCCTCCAAGTCTGTAAGTCCTATTGAATTGGTGTATGGTAAACCATTTCCAGGCGAGAGTTCACAGTCCAATATTTCAGGTCTCAACCATGTTTCATTTATACTTATCATATCAGCATCGATGGCAAGCATTTGAAATTCACAGATCTTACTTATTAAGCTTCTAGCTTTGAGATACAAACATCTTCATGAGTATTTGGGTCTGAGGCAGATAACTCACACATGGGGTATGAAAATTTATGATATCATGCGAAAACTGAATTCAATTATTGTTGTATTATACATTTTTTAGACCATCTACAAATTCAAACAAGATACTCCACTATGAACAAGCAAAAGTTTGAGAACACAACATGGACTAGATGCAGACTTTGAACTCGGCATATAAATGATAGATGCAATATCCACTGCAGATATTGGGTTATCATGTCAACTTCACACACTATTGTATATTGATTGAATGCTCTCAACCAATCAGATTTTTCATAGCGAGTCTAATGTATAGTTATATTTTTTGAATTGACAGGGAACCACCCACTGTGCATCTATGTTATGAAGAGGGTGTTATTGGGGTTAACTTTAATTGAGCATAAAAATTAACAAATTTTAAATGCTGGGCATAAAAAAAAGGTAACCGTGAAATTTTTCTTTTTGACGCATGGGGAAGAGTAACCATTAGCTGTTAAGTTTTAACTGCTAGTTGTAAGAGCCATCACCCCTGAGATACCCTTTATGAAATTTATGTATAACCAAAATTGCCCCAAAACTACTGTAGGGTGAATGATAAATTCCCAGAGAGAAGAGATTTTCCTTAGCCAAAACAAAGTGACGTAAGAATGGGCATATGTTATGAAGAAGCATCCACAAAAGATCAACCTCATACCCAGATCCTACCCAGCCTATAAATGTAACTGAAATGTAGGAACTTACAACCTCTTGGCCGCAAAAGCTCTGGGCACTAGACTAACATGATTCATTGATTACTTTGAAACAGGATGGTTTTTACCATCAGCTGGTATCATAAATCAAAGGCAAGAGTACTTACCACCCACTGATATATTTTTAACATCATTATCAACAATTATATGTTGATCTTTTGCCACTCCACAGTTAGCTACAAAATAAATAACAACAATGAACTGATGAATTAAGAAATTCAAGATAACAACCAACAAGACAATGAACAAACCAAAAACAACAACAAGGGCAAAAAAAAGTGTTTGGCAAAAAGTCAACTCTAATCAAGACCTTTTCAAGAACACTCTCTTCTACATGTACCTTTGGGTAGAAAAAAATTTAAGCTTTCAGGCCATGCCACTGACACAATAACTTAACTGCTACATTTTGTTGGATTACAATGTTAATAGCCACCTTGTGTTACCAACTGGGCAAAAAATGTAATGGCTAGTTTTGAGGTTTGGAATAGGTCAGTAAACCCTTGGAGCAGAGTTTCTGCTTCTCCTGCTGTCAATGACAATGGATCAAGATTTTTTATCTAGCTTTATTGAATGTTGAGTAATGGGAACAATTGGCGAAGGAAAAACCTGCAGCAAAAAAGATGAAGCTGGAGAAACTGCTGAAAAGCAAAACAGCAAATCAACAGACAGCTTAAGGAATACCCTTGTTGCTAATTAAATGAGATCCCTTGGGTAGGTTTACTCATAATTTCATATGATTCGAGGCGATTACCTATGTTTTTGTATCAAGACCAGTACTTGCTAATTGAAAGGAAATTTGGTTTTTAACCCTATGTACAATATATGTAGATTTGATGGTGACTTCTTTGTTTGCACTTTGGATGCCAGCGTGGAGAAGAGTGCCTAGACTGTTTTTTTTTTCCCCTGACAAAATGGTGACATTTCTCTCTTCCTTGGGCCTGTTTTTTTCTTTTTCTTTGCCCAAGGCTCCTCTCCAATTTTTAGTTATGTTTTTATCAATGAAAAAAGACTTTCCACTAGCAGAGAACTTCTATGTATGAATTTTGTAAAGTGCACAATGTAAACAAAATATGCAAATAACATGAAATTGCTGCAAATATTCCCCCAAGGGGCTTTGCCCCATTACAAGATTATGACACCTTCCCAATTTAATAACTTTTATTTAAAAATACATTTTCCTAAATAAATCCGATGTTCTTTAGGATTTTTAAATTTTTCTTTTTGAAAATGTTAGGTTAAAATGTCTAACCAGGGCTCAACACTGGTGGTAGCCTACTAGCCACAGACTAGTAGAAATTCAGTTTTGGCTAGTGTTTTTCGATTTCCACCAGCCAGTTTAGCTAGTAAACAAACTGGAATTGTCGTAACATCTAAAATGTCACTAGCCACTTGGCTGGTAAGTTGAAAAGTTAGTGTCGAGCTCTGCTAACTTCAATCTAGTCGAATAAAGAAAAAACTATTTTTTCGGCCTCTGTAGGTGGGAAATAACCTTAAAGTTCAAAAATTGGTTTTAGCCCTGATTTCAGCATGGAGAGAGATTACAGATGACATTAAAATGTGGTAAGAACAAAAAAGTGGCACATGAGGTATAGCCGAGTATGTCACTGATACCACTGCATTTTGTTGTCTTCTGTGATTTATTACGGTACAGACCCATGGCAACATGGAATTAATTTGCTCCATATGATATAAAAGTAACAAGTTGCTAATGGTGACATCATATCAGCATCTTTCCCAGAATCAATCAAATTGCAGATTTCATTCTATTATCATATGATGTAACCCCTTCCCTAGCTTTAAGTATTTTCAATCCAAAGTGTGAAGTGTTCATGAATGACAAATATTAAGTAATTATGTTTAATAGTTTAATAATGCTTTTTACCACTGTACTAGAAACAATAAAATAGGTACAGAAGGTAAAGGAAAGCAATAGGGGGAAACTGAATTCCCATATAAAAACTGCTCTCTAAGTTAGAAGATAATAAAATAAAAAGAAATGACAACTACATAACCACACATCTAGATAAAAAAGAAAATGGAGAAACTACTATGTCTTGACAATAAAATCAAAATATAGTAAATTACAATAAATGATACAATAAAGTCCAAATACAGTTAATCATAGTAAACAATACAAAACAAATAAGTACAAAGATAATTAAATAATCAATTTTTAAAGACATTTAAACTGGGAGCCGACACAACAGAATTAGGTAATGAGTTCCAGTCATTAACATAATGGTTAAAAAATGAGAATTTAAAATAGTTTGTCCTTGTGGCTCTAGGTCTGATTTTAAAGTCATGGTTCCTTCTAGTTCTGGTCGGGCCAGTCAGATCAATATATATCTATTATCACACGACTCGGGTAGTCAGAGGGCCAATAACTAAAATTAATCAATCAAAATGCTCTATTGCCAGTCAACATTCTCTCAGTATTGGACCGGGCACTGTCCCAAATGGTCTCAAATGATACCGCACTTGTGTCCCTTTGAACTTCAGTCGTATAATAAATCTCTTATTAACCAAGCTTGCTGGATCCATTCTGAGGGGATCACAACATCGCATTTTTGTGGTCATTTCAATCCATTCAACACTGGAGGAGCCTAATCTCTTAAGGTGCAATGGGTCAATTCAGTCAGAATAATAAATGCAATCTAAGAATGATCCTTGAGATTCGGCATGATACTGAATAACAAAAAACTTATTGCAATCCCAACAAAAATTAGCAAAAGAATGCACAATATAGAATAGTAAAGGTAAAATTCCAATTAGTCATTCAAAAATTCTTGCATTTTGTGTTGATTTGAGCTTTATATTCAGAAGAGTAAATCTACTTAAAGTTTGCCCAGGTTACAAAATCTTCCCAAAAGTTGCGTCAGTGAACGTACTAGCGCCATTTCATTGAAATGAGGAGAGTAAAGGTTTGTAAAATGTGATAGTCATTTCTTAAATCTTAGTGAACTAATGCCTAACTGCCCAAGCTACACTGCGCATATGAGCGCGATCGAAAAAAGTTCATCGGGCGGCATGGTAAGTTTTTTCCGATCGAAGCGCGTTGAAAAAAGCATGGCACCTTAAAACAGACTTCTTAGAAACGTGAGGCACACCAGTTTTCTTACTACATACATACATACATACATATAATTTTTGTTAAGGCAGGTCGGTTTGTGGCAACCCAAAGGCTGGTGTGGACCTGCCAGGAACTAAAAAGGAACTACTTAAATATATGGACAATTCTAAGGAAAAAGTAAAGAAATTTTAAGGACTTAAAAGTATAAAAAATCCGTTTGCTTTGATGTTATCACACAGGCCTCCTTTTCGAATTGAATGCGATCTAATGTCCTTGAGGCCTGTCTAAGTTTTTGTTTAAAAATCTGTAGAGAGGAAGCATCCTTGATGGCTTTAGGCAGCAAATTCCATACAATGGGCCCTCTGTACCTTGCACTATTTCTACCAAGGTCACTGTTACACCGTACATGCGGAAAGTCATTAATACGCCTTAGATTATAAGTACTATCAATGTTGCGTTTTGTGAAAAGGGCAGTAAGTTGATCAGGTAAACTATTATAATGTACTTGATACATTATAGAAGCGAGTCTACGTTTGTAAATATAGCCTAATGATTTCCATTTAACTAGGTCAAGGACGTCAGAGTCAGGAGTTTCGCTGGGCAGTTTATGGATTAGTTTGGCTGCTTTCAAGTGTAAATGTTCCAATTCATTAAATGTAGATGGTGAACAGGACCCCCAAATAGCAATGCAGTATGTGATGCTTGGGACAATCCCAACTCTTTCAGAAAATGACGAAAATAATACACAAAGCCAGTTTAACCTGCACGTGTTGTTTGAGTGTAAGTTCGCGCACAAGCGCGATCGAAAAAAGTTCATCGTACGCTATTTCATAATTTGAAACGTTCGTAATGAGGAGAGAAAAAGGTTTACAAAGTGTGAAACATGAACACATGGCTTTCTTACCTCTCGCAATGAATGGCAAAAATAAAACACAAATCCAGATTAGCCTACACATTGCTCGAATTTATCTCGGCGCCCATCACAGCAAATGGCACTGCAAAGTTCGGTGGGCGTTGAGAGGGTTTGGTTTGTAGTCACATAGTCTTGCGGGCTCAAGAAAGAAAACATCGCAACAACTGAAGATAATCGTGGGGAGGTGGCAGGATTAAAATGAGAAACGGTTTGTAGCAACACTTCCATCCTTTCTAGGTTCACAAATTATCGGGAAAAAAAAAATCGAACTGTCAATCATTTAAACTGGCAGCAGGTTAGACTGAAGAAGGAGTATGTGAACGAGTAAGTCGAACAAAGTGTCTTTGTTTAGCCCACCCCGCCACGAAGTGGTTTTGCCATTCACTCCCAGCTCTTTGTCCGTTCTTTACCACTTTCTCTGTTGTCGAATTCGACCGGAGCGAGAGCTGAGAAACTTTAAACCAGTCTGCTAAGAAAATTATTGAGCACTGCTCTTTTATTGCCTCAGTTTGATAAAATATGAAGCAAACTACCGTATCCTTCTGGATTTCATAAAGAAAACACCATCCAAGACCCTTAGATCTCTCTTTTCACAACGAATACGCAAAATAAAACTTTACATTGAAAGCGAGACACAACGAACACAATTTTCTTCCAAAATTAATTTTCGGAAATGTCCGTTGAACTTCGTTTTGGCCATAATAATCTGTCAATCAAGTTTCAGAGGAAGAAAAAAAGCCCTGTTCAACAGAATTACCGAAGAGTTCAAAAGGAAATGAAATGATGAGAGCATGATAATTATCCTCGTCTGGATTTAACAGTGATCGTGTCATGTTCTGGGTGAGTATACGAAGATCCATACACGATGACTCAGCAATTTTCCTTAGAGCCAACTTCCGGGGAGCCCACAGCTCCCTTCGGTGGGAGTAAGCGGAGTCCGAATGAACGTTCGGTTAGCCCGCTGCAGCGTCAGAAGAAACAAACACCTAGTATATAACTCACCTCGTGGGTTTTCGAAGAATTAAATTTGAAGAACTGGCTTGGCTAAGCTTCCTCCTCTACCCTATCACGATGCCATAGATAGAGAATATGCAGTTTGATACGGGCATATCCCCTAACTTGCGAACTAGGGCGTAAAAAGGGGTATACACAGTACAATGGCAACTATGTCTACCTTTCGTGTGCTGCAGATTACATCCGGGATCGGGAATGTCAAGTATGCTGACGTCATAATGAAATGCCCGGACTCATACACCTTATTCCAAAATGGCTGAGACTTTATAATTCTTTTCTGTTCATGTAAATTAGCCCTCGATGCCTCGATTCTACCAAGAAATTCTTTTCAATTCTGAAGATGCGATCGAGGCATCGAGGGCCAATTAACATAAGTATAAAAGAATAATACAATGGTGGCTATTTTGGAATAAGATGTATACACCAAGTGAATTCAATGAGTCAGTAGTGGGTTAATAGGGTTTATTTGAACGGACAAGAGCCCTTTGTTCTCCGTCTCTAAGGTTATTTATTTTGTACATTACATTACATTACATTCTCCTCGGTTTTCACGGCCATGGAAACGTCCATGAATCCCCTACGATTATATTTTACCAATGTTTTTCGAAATCTATCATCGAGGAACAATTAATTTCTCTGAATTTTAACCTTCGTTACCTCTTAGTACTCTGGAATTTTTTTAATGTTGCGAGCCATGAACAATTCTAGTGACAAATTTTTTTGATAATGTGTTTCTATTCCTACATGATTCCGAAATATAATAACATTATGGGAATACCCACTCTTAATAGCCTAGGCTTGTCATGTTCTGGCAAGCTCTTCAAGATAATAGCAAGATAGGTTCCCAAAAAGATCATTATCTTCATCATTAAAACTTAATTTTTCACGTTATCATCCTTATTATTTTTCGTCAACATTATTATTATCTATATCACTGGTATTAGTACTAATACAAGACAGCATAACATAACCAGTGAATTAAGGCTGAAAGTTTCTAAAGAAACTGTGGTGCTGCGTCGGTGGGGGTAACAAGGTAATTTGGTTGAAATTGTAAATTGGCCACCGTAACGAATAAAAAAGCTGACGTTTCTTCGCTCTAACATAACAGTTTTTCAAGGAGGAATAAATACAAAAACACAAGAATACCCCAAAAGGGATGGAAGAAGGTTTGAGATAAAGAAAATAGCACAAATTGTAAATGAAGATCAAGGGTAAGTTAGTCTAACTTTTGTAAGATGCATGCAGCACTAGGCTTTGTTAAAACTTGGTATTTGAGATACTAAGTTTTAAGAAAGCCGGGATATCTTATCCTATAAAACTTTGAAATAAAAAATATGCACGTTACCAAAACGTGATTTAAAGTGCATATGACACGAAATTTTTTTCTCTTGTTTCTTGTATTTGGATAGCTACAGAAAACGTTTCGAAGCCTTAAAAGTGCAGGAAAAATCTAAAAAGCAATTTTTTTTGCTTTCAAAATACGCGCAATTTGCTTTCAAATTTGTCCCGGTCATCGCGCGGCCAAAATCGCACGTGACGTCACATTGTGTACCCAGATTCTACAAAGTCAATTGAACTTTCAGAAGAGTCGGACTGAAAGGAATCATAAGAATCACTGGACATCTGTGCCTTTCAATGCCCTATCTGTTTACTACGAAGTACTGCAGAGTCCTCTTAGTGACAACAGACCTTCGCGGCAAGAGTACACGATGTGACGTCACGAATAACTTCGAAGGCGATAAACTACGTCCCAGTCTCCGGGACAAATTAGAAGGCAAATTGCGCGTATTTTGCAAGCAAAAAAATGCTTCTTACATTTTCCAGCACTATTAAAGCTTCGAAAGGTTTCCTATAGATATCTAACTACAAGAAACAAGAGAAAAAAATTTCGTGTCATGTGCACTTTAAAGTCTAAAATAAAACAAGTTGAAATGGAAAGTCGAAGAACAATATTGTCAGCATCTGAATTTTAAAGAAACTATGCCTTGAATGAAACAGATTGACCAGAAATAAATAATCATTTTAAATTAACGATTTGAAATTTACAGACTAAAATGTACAGAAACATTTGTCCCTTGAATAGTGAAAATTACAGGATAAATCAACATTATATTTATGAACACACAGTTAATATTGCAGCTCTTAATTCATCGGGAGGTGTCAGTGTGTTTCCAAAGATTTTCGAAGACAGCTTCCATGATTCATCCGTTGTTGACACTCAACAGTAAGCTAGAATGAAAAGGGAAAGTTTAAGGTTGCGAAATTTGTAAGCACACAAGACCCGTGAGAGAATTGTTAGAGTTAAAGGCAACATGTAACTCAAGCTGCAGAATAGAGCCTATTTAATCGAGATTAAACAGCGACATTTAAACGTAACCCAAAGTAATTATTGCCGTGATTCTCGATAACAATTTTTGAAACGCTCAGTGTCTTCTTGTTCTTTCCAGAAGGAGATCATTATCCCTCCTTGTCCCTTCCAGTAGGGTATCATTTTTTCCTGGCTCTAAGCTCTCTTGCATTCTGATGTCACGGGTAAATAAACCTTCATTTCGCCCTGGTATCACTGGAGATCAGATACGCTGATGGCCGATAAAGGTAGTTCAAGTCTGTACTCGAGTCCAGTGCCCCACCCAGCCGGGCTTATCCCAGTTTCCATTTGCATGAAGCGACAAGGTGTATTACTACCCCCCCCCCCCCCCGATGGGATGCCAGGCTTTCCCCGGACACACAGGCACTGTGAGAGTTAAGTGTTTTGCCCAAGATTACAACACATTGGCCAACCTTTTCAGCGCACTAACCACTAAGCCACCGCGCCTCCTACGCCGATGCCGATAGGATAACAATTGCACTTCGATAAATACTTCCTTTGGCCGTGCGTGCGCAGCTTTCGGTTGCGTGAATATTTCAGAGAAAAATATTTGTCGTGAAATGGATCCCTCGCCGATCATTCCATCGTTTTGGCATGGCGGGGAAGGTAGTTAAAACCCAACCCAATTTGACAAAAATCGTTCAGGGGAAAATGACAAACAACAAAAATACACTGAACGTATTTCAAAACACTTTCGAGAGAATTAAGGGAGAAACAAGAACGTTAAACTGTCACTGTGTAATATCGAGTAAATGGTTATGAAATAGGTTGTTGCTCATTGGCAGCTGGATGATTATATAAATTTGTTCTGTCGTCTTATGACAAAGTCCCTAGATGTAGAACTCAAAGTTTCGACTGCTTACTGCAAGGCTTCTTCAGACGATGGGGTCGACTGGTTGCGGCACAGCATTATGTATCATGGTGGTCTGTTGTGATTGGGGCATTTCGATCCGGCTATTGTCTCCATACACCATGGTTTCCTCAGGCGTTCGTTGATTTTGATGTTTTCTTATCATAGGCATCCACGCTTCCGGTATTTCGGCTCCATGAACCCTGTTTATGTTGTTTGGGTTGAGTCTTGTGTCCGTGTGAATTGCCCCTTTCACTTTCCTTGTGTACCAATGGCTGTCTCGGTCAAGAAGCTTTACTTCGTTCCACAGCGGCTTGTGTCCGGTTCCGTTGGCATGTTCTGAAACCGCGGAATTCTGAGGGCGTGCGAGTCGTATATTCCTGTCGCCTTTCTCGACACCCTCGCAACAAGGGAACCAAAGGGCAAACTACTCACAAGTGTTTACAGAAAACCCACACACACCGACCAGTACCTCGCGTATGATTCACACCATCCACAATCGGTTAAACGCGGTACTGACAAATGTTTACATGATCGGGCCAAACGCATCATCACCAAGCCATTAAGAACAGCCCAGGAGAGGAAACATCTATCTACAGTTCTCGTCGCCAACGGCTACCCTCCGTCCTTCTTACAGAAGGTGACCAAAACCAGGAAATCCAACACCAGAATTCAAGTCTACCGCAGTACTGCCAGACATCAAAGGAGTCTCAGAACCCCTCCACCGCCATCTACAGCAACAAGGAATACACACCGTCGTTAAGTCCGACACCACACCAAGATCTCGGCTGGTCAGATCAGAAGATCCCGCTCATCCGTACAAGCAAGATGGCGTAGTCTACAAGATACCATGCACATGCGGCACAGTCTACATCGGAGAAACAGGACGACCCATGCAAGGGACAACGAAAGAACACGACAGGGATGTATGACTCGCACGCACTAAGAATTCCGCGGTTTCAGAACATGCCAAAGGAACCGTACACAAGCCGCTGTGGAACGAAATAAAGCTTCTTGACCGAGACAGCCATTGGTACACAAGGAAAATGAAAGGGGCAATTCACATAAGACTCAACCCAAACAACATAAACAGGGTCAACGGAGCCGAAATACCGGAAGCGTGGATGCCTTCACTAAGAAACTAAGAAAACATCAATACAAACGACGCGCGAAAAATCCACGAAGGCCTGAGGAAATCATGGTGCATGGAAACAATAGCTGGATCGAAACGCACCAATCACAACAGACCACCATGATATATAATGCTGTGCTGCAACCAGTCGACCCCATCGCCTGAAGAAAACTCGCGGTAACCGGTCGAAACGTTGCGTCCTACAACTAGTGACTTTGTCGGGAGACAACAGAACAATCTTATATTATCATCGAGTAAATTGGCACTAAATTGCAGCTTGAGCCACCTGTGTTAGCGACCGGCAAGGAAAAAAAGGTAGACAATTTTCCTGCCTGTGACCTGTGTGTCTGAGCGGTCCTTTTATCTGTAATACTTTCCCCCACTCCCCCTCCCTACCCCCCCCCCCTTCCTTCCCCGAAGTGATTAAATTGTCACTTGTCCTAAATGTAGGAAAACGTCTCGCACCTGTGAAGTCACTTGGTAATCTTGGATATCTACAAACAGAGAGAAACAAAGGGCGAACAACAGAAAAATATCAGTTTTAGTTCGTCTCTGTGTTTGCAACCTAACCTCTGATTCAAGAGCAATTTTCAATAGAGCAGCAAAACCTCAAAGTGTTTCTCCAGAAAAACTCAAGCCAACCTCGGCTTAATCCAAAAAAACCAATCACGATTTGGTTAAACATGCGTGATTGCGCGTGAAGTGGTTGCCTGTTTTAATTCTGAGTTCTCATTGGTTCTTTCTGACATTTTCTTTCTTTTGTATGACTGTTGTGACTACTTCGGTTTCGGCATTTCGACACTGATTTAAAATTCACTTTAATATAAACTCAGCAGAGACACTAACTCGATTTTCCTTTCTTCCTTGGACTCATCTTCGGCGTCTTGAATATTTCCGCTTAGCAAGGCTGGAGGGGAAATAACGGTAAACAGAACAGTTTCTAAATCGCGAAAATCGAGGTACAACCTTATAAATGTACATGTACACGGGGAACAGCAAAAGGGTTGTACAAAGTGAAACACCTCCGAATGGTGGGTTGATAATACTAATAATCATAATAATTAAAATAATAATAATTCTCATTATCATCTAGCATTGAACATTCCACGTGGTGGCTCTTCCAGGAATGTTGGTTTTTGCGAAGAGATGAAAACCAAAGGACCCAGAGAAAAACCCTCGGGGAAAGGAGGAGAACCAACAACAAACTCAACCCACATGTGTCGTCAGGTCCCGAAATCCAGCCCGAGCTGTAGCAGCGGGAGGCGAGCACTCATCCCCACTGCCCAGGTTACAGTGAGTATCAAGGTAAAAAATAAACAAATCGTGTGATTTTTTCTACACGTATATATCAAATTTAAAGTTCACTTAATGATTTTCCTAATATTTATACCGTACAGGCACCCATAGTACTCCCTGTCTGAATAATATATTTGAAAAGCTACTGACTTCTCAGTTCGAAGAATTCTTCAATGGGCTCCAATCAAAGTTTCTCTCCGCCTACAGAAAATTTTACAGTTGTGAGAATTCGCTTCTTAGACTAACAGACGACTGGAAAAGGAGTAGAGACAAAAAAAAACTCGTTGGGGATGTCTCAATGGACTTATCGAAGGCGTTGGATACGATACCACATGCTTTTCTTTTAGCTAAACTAAACGCGTATGGCCTGAGTGACAGAGCTTGTACGCTCTTCGAGAACTATCTCTCTGGAAGATTGCAGAAAGTCAAAATTGGAGACGTAACATCTGAGTGGGTGTTGGTCTCCAGAGGAGTACCTCAGGGCAGTGTACTCGGGCCCCTGTTTTTTAACATTTTTATCAATGAATTATTTTATCATATTACGGAAGTGAAACTTCATGCGTATGCGGACGATGAACAGTTGTATGACTCGGATAAAGACCCTAAATTACTAGACAAGAGGCTAATGCATCAAGTTAATATTGTAAACGAATGGTAATAAAAACAACGGTATGCTTGTCAATCCCACCAAACACCAAGCCATGATAATAGGAAACTCGGATCATGTATTCTCTTTTCCAGTGCGAAAATCAATCGAATTGTTTGGAATTACTGTGGATGACAGACTTGGCTTTGATGAACACATCTCTAACATGTGTAAAAAGATAACTAATCAATTTAATTTTATAAGCAGATTCCGTAAGCTCATACCAGCTACTGTATTATTACGTTTCTACAAAGCGTTTATAATGCCGCAGTTTATGTATTGTTCCACTATATGGCATTCTTGCAACGCTAGAAATAAGGAGAAGGTAGAAACACTGAACAAACGTATTCTTAGGGTCGTCTTAAATAATAACGCTCTATCATACATTGGCCTCTTGCAACAAATAGGAGACTGTACTCTTAGCAATAAGTGGATACAGAATATGCTCAGTTATTTTTAAATGTCTTAATTTTGAACATTACCCACAGTACCTGAAAGAATTGTTTACTCTGAGATCTGTTGACTATTCTATGAGAGGAACCAATATTCTTACTCTTTTTTGCCTTGTTACTACTACTTATGGCATAAACTCTCCCAGTTATACAGCTGCTAAGTACTGGAATGATCTACCGGATAACTTGAGAGTTATTTCGTCTTTAAATAATTTCATTTCAACAATTCGTCAACATAATTTTATTATTGAGCTAATAATAATGATGATAATACTTTTATACTATTTCTAATTAATGCAAATAGTAATTAATTTTATTCTAGGATTAAATTTTTTTTCCTCGGAGATACTAGCCCACCTTTGGCTACTCTTAATTCGAAATGAAATAAAGTTTTATGTATGTATGTATGTACGTACGTACGTACGTACGTACGTATGTATGTATGTATGTATGTATGCATGCATGTATGTATGTATGTGCACTCACGATAAACGTACTTGCAAGCTTCAGCGACTTCCAATACTTGCTCTGCTCACCGACAACATTTACGATGGTCTCTAAACAACTAAATATGTGGAGAGAAACGAGAATCCTCAGGTTAGTTGGTGGGGGAGTGTTTATTATTTTTTGGTAAAAAAATAAGCTTGACAACAATGTTGAGAACTATTAAGTGCAGCGCAATAGCTTCTATTCACAAGTAGTAACAAATGAGGAGTCCATCCAGACCTTAAATCACAAGAATAATTTTTATCGCGAATTAAACAACGAAACATAAAAGAATTGTTTGCTAGCTTTCATTTGAATGATCTCACACTGGGGTGACATCCACGGATTAGGAAGTTAAACAACTTCTTTCATGAAGCATTATAAACAGCACCATAATAATAGCCATCCAAATGGCTACACATTAAGTTTTATCGAGCAGATTTATTACAATCTCTTTAAATTAAAAATTACCACAGGTGATCAGAGTAAAGTATTAGGGGTCCATTAGAGGCATATTAAGCTCTTATAGCTCCTATGAGCCTGCAATGACATATGACGCTAGAAGTGGCAACTTTGTATAAGCAACAAAATTTACATCTAAATTTATATATATATATAATGGAGACCGAACAATTTTTGCGCCGCATGAGATGGAAAGCATTCCACTTTTTGAACCCAGGACAAGCGGAAGAGAAAGAAACTTTCGGCTTCAAGACAAACAACTGCCCGCCGGTCATCGAAAAGCTGCGCGACTTTGAGGACGGCATGCAACGATTAATCCAAAGCGTCCAATTCAAGAATACGGAATGCCAGTTTCAGAAAGAGCTGAATAAAGACATCAAGTTGATTAAAAACGAAAATCGCTTATTCGTTAAAGCGGACAAATCTACCAATTTTTACAAGCTAGAGGCCACGAAGTAAAATCAACTCCTGAACGACAACATCACCAAAACATACAAGAAAGCTGACAGCAAGCAACTCACAAAAACTGACGCCGCAGCCAAAGCAATCACGAAGAAACTAGGTATTGACGACCGGGTCGAAGTTACCGCCCAGAGAGATGCGTTCGTAACACTTAAAGACCATAAAGACAATTTCTTAAACCGACCCACTTGTCGTTTGATCAACCCATCAAAACAGGAAATTGGAAAAATAAGCAAGAAAATTCTCGAAAATATCAACCAGAAACTTGTAAATGCAACAGGCGTTAATCAATGGAAGAACACATCCTCTGTGCTGCAGTGGTTCAAAAACTTACCAAATAAATGCGAATCTGCTTTCATCAGCTTCGATGTTGTAGAATTCTACCCCTCAATAACGAAAGATCTACTCGGACGTGCCCTCGACTTCGCGTCTAACTACACGACCATCTCCCCAGATGATCGCCAAATCGTCCTACTTGCTAAAGAATCACTACTATTTAGCAATGGGACCTCTTGGCAGAAGAAAAATTCCAACGGCCTTTTCGACGTCACCATGGGAAGTTATGATGGAGCGGAGACATGTGAACTAGTCGGCTGCTACCTCCTATCACAGCTTGCGACTATACCAGAAATTAACATCGGGCTTTACCGTGACGACGGCCTTGCAGTTATAAACCAAACACCCCAAAAAGTGGAGAGAATTAAGAAACAGATTTGCACGATATTTGCCCAAAACAACCTTAGAATTACCATCGGGGCAAACAAGAAAATCATCAACTTTCTCGATGTAACGCTTGACCTGATAACCGGCAGATTCGGACCCTATTCCAAACCAGCAGCTACCCATCTATACGTACACAGCAAGTCTAACCACCCACCTTGCATACTACGAAACATCCCCGAAGCAGTTAATAGAAGACTTTCTGAAATCTCTTCTGACGAAGACATGTTTAACAAAGCCGCACCTCCCTACCAAGACGCGTTACACAAGAGTGGCTACACATACAAGCTGCACTTCACTGAACCGGAACCGCACCGACCGCAATACCAAACCAAAAGGCGAAGAAACATAATTTGGTTTAACCCACCATTTAACAGAAACGTACAGACCAACATTGGTAGAGCGTTCATTAACCTTATTGACAAGTGCTTTCCAGTCACCCACAAACTGAGGAAAATTTTCAATAGAAACACCATTAAACTGAGCTACTCATGCACACCAAATATGAAACAGATCATAGACGGGCATAACAAAGCCACAATCAGGAACGCAAAAATGTCCGAAGATAGCCGCCCCCAAAGATTGTGCAACTGCAGGAACGAAAACGAATGCCCTTTAGGAGGGGAATGTTTGCAAAGCGAGGTCGTCTACCAAGCCACAGTCGCTACCAGGGAAGAAACTGAAACTTACGTTGGCCTCACAGCGACAGATTTTAAGACTAGATGGCGCAACCACCAAATGTCGTTCAACCACGAGAGACGGCGAAATGACACAGACCTGAGCAAGTACCTGTGGAAGCTAAGGGAGAGGAGGGAAGACTATTCGATTTCATGGAAAATTATTGCTAGGGCTAGATCATATTCCAATGCCACAAAACGTTGCAACTTATGCCTCACTGAGAAATTTTTTATCTTGTCTTATCCACATGAGGCCTCTTTAAACAGGCGAAGTGAAATAATATCCAATTGTAGACATCGGCGAAAATATATTCTCAGGTATTCTTAACGCTATTATCGGCGCGCGCACGGTTTTCAAGATTTGAATTTTTAAACAATGCCATGTGATCACGTTGCTGAGTTAGAGTTAACCGCCACGATGCCTCAGTGTGTATGGAGTTTAACTGATGAGTGGATCAACTTTTGTTGGTCTACGAAACAGGCTGTATTAAAATCCATATGTGCGTCACTTGAGTAGTCCATTTGCTACTATATATATATATATATATAAATATTATGAGAGGAAAAAAGGACGTAACTACATTTCCCGACAAGCCTGTTTCGTGAATCGCTTCACTCTTCATATATATAATTATATATATATATAATTATACCTCAAGAATTAGGTTACTTGAACTTTTACTGCAACTCTGAGTTTCATGCCTCTTGCGAAGCAATCGTCAGGCAACTGCCAGAAATAACGGTTACAATCCACCAAAATTTAAAAGACGAAACAATGTATACATGCGCGCGCAACATACTGCACGCGCTATCGTAACGTTAGGTTCTTTAACAGGAATTTCCTGACATGTCTGCAACCTGATGTCAGCTCATTTCTTTTGTTTAAACTTGCCATCTGCGGTTTACAAATGATAAAATATTTTTCCCACAAACACAAGTTGCATCTTTTAGCTACATTGGAATACGAACTAGCTTGTTTCACCTTGCGCCACTTAATATTAAACTTAGTGTCCTTATCTTTAAGACTCCATATATATTTGCTAAGTTCAGTAGCATGCCTGTAACGTTCGTTTCGGAATGAACACAAGTGGTTCCTGTAACGCATTTTAAAAGCGGTGTCACAGAGACCAATGTACGTTTCCTTTGCGGTTTCTGTGGTGACCTCTGCCTGGTAAATTATGCTTTCCATGTTACAGTTTCCATCCATGGGGCCCCATGGATGGAAACTGAAATATATATATATAATATGTTGTTGGTCAATTTGTTCTTTAGGTAAATTTGTTTCAAAATAAATTAATTTGATCTCAACCTAGGTCAGTTGCTGATGTCTGTCTGTCTGTTTTTTTTTTCTTTTGGCTGTGTTGAGATGTCTGGAACCTGAGGGAATAATTGTTTTAGTATAATTATATATATCATCTTGCAACAACGTATTCGCAAGCTACCCCCCAATTCCCAGTATATATATATATATATAAAGTGTGACTTGATTTTCGTAGAACAGTGCTCAATACATAGAAGTAGAGCGAAGTATATATTGTGGGAGGAAAAAGACAAGTAAACTACAAGTTCATCCCTACAAGCCTGTTTCGTGGTCGCCCACTCATCAGGGGATTTAATGAGAATAAACTTTACCATTGCTTATATACAATATAATTTGCATGATCTAACTAGTCTAATTTATGCAGTGCGAAATTGACAGTTTAGTTGTTGCGTAGGAGGGCTATGCTTCTGCCGACAAAAGAACACATGCCCGCTTGACGGAAACTGCCTGCAACCATCAGTAATCTACCAAGCCTCCGTTACACGCAAAGACAACAACACGACAGAAACGTACATCGGACTCACAGAGAATGACTTCAAAACAAGATACAGAAACCACACCGCATCATTCCGCCACGCTAAACACAGAAACTCTACCGAACTCAGCAAGCACATCTGGACCCTCAAAGACAACAACATCGATCACTTTATTTCCTGGCGCATTCTCTCATCGCACTCACCGTATAACAGCTCAACTAAAAGATGTAACCTCTGCCTCAAAGAAAAATTCCTAATCATCTGCCGGCCCGATCTATCAACACTAAACAAACGTAATGAACACGTGTCTTCATGCAGCCACAGAAGCAAAGCCCTCCTACGCAACAACTAAACTGTCAATTTCGCGCTGCATTCATTAGACTGGTTAGATCATGCAAATTATATTGTATATAAGCAATGGTAAAGTTTATTCTCATTAAATCCCCTGATGAGTGGGCGACCACGAAACAGGCTTGTAGGGATGAACTTGTAGTTTACTTGTCTTTTTCCTCTCACAATATATACTTCGCTCTACTTCTATGTATTGAGCACTGTTCTACGAAAATCAAGTCACACTTTATATATATATATATATATATCATCTTGCAAGAATGTATTCGCAAGCTACCCCCCAATTCCAAGTATATTATAGAAAGGTAGCACATTCTCCTCAGTTATTTTAAGACCTTGAGTGTTTGTCCGGCCGGGGCTCAAACCCTCAACCTCCTGCATAACAGACCAGCGCTCTAACCAATTGAGCTAATAATTGGGTTACCTGTCACAAGGTGTCATGGGGCCATCAAGACGTGGGCATGGATCTCCGAGAAGAGAAGAAGTACAAGCGCACATGGATTCCTCCACTGAAGTAAGATTATAACCTCCCTGAAACAAGCAAACAAGCAAAAAATTATTGACAATTTTTATCACTGTGACTGAGCTGAGGGTATTTTGAGCATTTTGCACCTCATTTATAGGAAGAGACTGCAATGGAGCAGTCTCAAGGGGGATGGGAGGAAGAGGAAACCCACTTAATACATAATTTTGTTAACAAAGGACGACTGCTCAGGAAGCTCATCAGGCTCCAAACTTTAAGGCACATATCTGCTAGGCAAGTGGATACATGTACAGACACAAAAAGTAAAGGAAAAAAATTGGAAAGGGAGAACAAACCAGTAAGCTATTGATTGAGTGCAGTAGAGCAATTGAACTCAGGACTAACGAGGAACAAATCTAGTTGGGTGGTATAACATAATAAGCCTGCAAGCACCAAGCTCTCATTATTAGTGTTGCAGGATCGGATATGCATTTCTCTGCAAACAGGAGGTGGGGTGAAGTTTTCCAGGAGTCTGGCACTAATAAAGCAAAACCCCTTGTACACCTCTCACGGGTTTGCATTGCTCAAGGCTTCATCCTTCTGCATGGGGCAAAGAAATGCTTGTGCCCAAGCGCCAATTGTATGGGACTACTCTGGGGGACTGAGGGACTGAGGAGTTAAACTTTAAAACTTCAGATTTCGAATCCGATATCATCAACTTCTCTGCCAATCCCTCTCCAAACAAGCAAGAATAAGTCAGTTTTGCAAAACTCAAAAGGATTGACCCTTCCACAGGGTCACTCTAAATGAACACAAGTACCTCAAGAACAACAACTACTCTTCCACTGGCTAAATTCATCAGCAATCTTGTAAGATGATGGTAACCTTCCGGTGTTATATCACAAAGTCCCTGTCGATTAAAATTCAAATTCAGTCTCACATAAAAAATAAAATAACATTGAAGAGGAAACAAATTCTTAACTCTAGACACATACACATGAAATCTTATTTTTACCAGTTAAGTATGACAATGTGCTTAAGATGCATGCCTGGAGGAAGGGGAGGGGGGTTACTTTCTAGTAATAGGGTCAAATTTTCACCACAGGGTTGACTATTATTGAGAATACTTTTTTCAATAGAGTTATTAGAATGGGGTTGCACATTTTTGGAATTTGGGGGTTAAAGAATTCATGGTCATTTGTGTCAAATCAATCTAGGATAACCTACTAAAAAGATGTTGTATATGTTGTAGTTAAATTTTATACTTGGTTCAAATTTTATTTTTCTAGTTTGTTCTTGATCATGTTAATGTATGATAATGAGTTTGAAACAAAGGAAAATAAAATGTGAACCAAGGATAAAATTGAACTGCAACATATACATAGAAAGTGACTGAGTTAAGATTGCAAATATTGCATTTGTCCAAAAGTGACTAAGATGGTGGTAGGGGATTCTAAGAGGCCAGCCACACATAACCCAGCAAAAATGTGACCTGCGTGGGCCTCCTCCCCCATGGATGGGAGACCAGTTCATCTCAGGGTTACCCCAGGAATTTCATTGTGGGTATGCAAACATATACTTCTAGATGGAAAGAGGCACTGAGTGAAAGTAAAGTGTTTAGCCAACAGAATAATCCCCCCCCCCCCCCAGGTTGCAAATGCAGACCTCTCCACCCAAAGTCTAGTGCACTGACCATTGGACAATGGCTTTCCCCAACTGGATTAAAGTGAAAAAAAAGAAAAACAAAATTAAAATAAAACCCTGTTCAAGTGTACACAGACAATTCTTCACCTTTGGATCTCCTTGAGCTGAGTCAAAACCAGCCGACACCAAAACAAGATCAGGATCAAACTGAAATAAATTTCACAGAGGATAAATACTCAAAATCCTAAATCCAAAATATCAATTTTAATTTTTTTAAATTTGTAATTCAATACATAAATCCAGGATTACTCTAGATTTAATGCCTTATAATATTTTTAATTGATGTAATTTAAGATTATGCAATCTCCACTCTTGACCAATCAGACAAAAGTTGAACAAATTAATGCAACATGAGTTCTTATCTTATTGGCTCCATTTTCTAATCATTTTCTCTCTGACTGGCTAATACCTCAGCTTGAATAAATTAAAAACAACAAAAACACCAACATTGTCACCTTCAGAAGAACTTGAACCACCTGTCATAGTTTAACAATACTTTTAAGGATTTTTGGGTGGTGACATGTCAAATGATGGAAATAACAAACTATGTAAAAAAGAAACCTACAGGAATAACACAGCTTCAAACCAATGCATTACCTCATAAGCAATAGGAAATAAAATGTGATGAAAAACAGCCAAATAATCAGCATCACCCATATGTTTCTGTTGATTCAAAAAACAATACTTTTTCAGGAAAAAATTTACCAATTATTGTAACCGATTGACTTTTTTTTTTTTTCAACTCGTACAGTTAATCCCTTCATATTCAATAAAAAGCTTGGCAATCAAAAGACAAATGAAGACTTTTAAAATTTCAAAGAACATTTGTCAAAAATTATGCATTTCAAATAATCCTGTTTAAATCGGTTTAACTTTTTTACACCATATATGATTGGCTAAGAGAAAGCAAACTATCTCCTCAACTGCTTAGAGGTGTTCCCTTGCATCCTTCTATATAAAGCCAAATCAAATGATCATGCTCGGCAGTTGTAACAAACTTGGTTTTGGGTCTGTAAAAGTCATCTAAGAACCTCTAGATTAAGCACATTTCATTGCCATTTACCTCATTCCAAGGTACATTGACAGTGTACCCTTTGCCAGGTCCATTACCAACAACATCATAATTAGCATAAGTAGAGAATGGAAAAAAACTTGGCATGATCGTATCGATGAATGGAGAAGTACAAAACACTAGGAATGAACCATAAACAAGGACAGTGAGAAACAAAAATACTGAACAGCACTCTTGATCCTCATCCATAATGCAGCACTGTATGTTAATCAGTCAATAGGACTGTGCCTGACAATATATACCTGGGATCAGATTCGAAGAGATGTTGAGTGCTGTTTCCATGGTGAATATCCCAATCCACAATTAGAACCCTAAAAAAATTTTAAGCCAAGAATTAAATGAAATCATTGATCCCTAGTAAAAAAATTTAAAATCATATTGTGGCTCTTTAAAGTAATTCAAAAGTCCATTGGCCTGTACAATGCTATGTTGGAAAAAATCCCTAGAGACATTTTAAAATCTGATAACATCTCAGCATGGCTATGAGGTGAATCAGCACAAATTGGGTGCTATGTTCCACAAGATTGTAAAGAACAATCGCTTATTCTCATTCAGCTAGTTTATAATTTCTGTAAAGTCTGATGAGCCATCTCACAAGTTCAACTGTATTTGAAATAAAGGCTGATAGTTTCGAAAGAAACTGTTTGGGGCTGCGTCGGTGGGAGTAACGAAATAATTTGAATATATCAACGAAGTTGAAATGGTAAATTGGCCACCGTAACGATTACAAAAGCTGACGTTTCGAACGTTAGCCCTTCGTCGGAGCGAATGTATTTGAAATATTTTCTTAACAGATGACAAGAATTGAAGGGTTCAAAGTCTGTTACAATTTACCTCATTGCCATGAGAAAGACAGTAATGTGACAAATAAAATTACTCATTCCCACATGCCATTGCCCTGTTCCTTTTCAACAAATATACCTCTGCACATTCCATCTTTGTTGAGCTATTTTTGCAGCAACAGCCACATTGTTGAAAAAGCAGTAACCCATAGCAAAGTCAGTGTCAGCATGATGTCCTGGGGGCCTGATGAAATAAAAACAAACTGTGTAAAATTTGGGCAGGATGGAGGGAGGGAGGGGTTTGCAGTGGATTTTTTGGCAACAAGTTAAGTTAATTTCATGCAGAAACTGCGCATGCCTCGGCCAAATAAAAACAAAAAATGATTTGGGGTTCTCAAAGTGGTTTTCCTTATATTCTCATCACTTGATTGCTGTATTGTATATTGAAAGTTTTGGGAGAAAGTACACAGTCATTTACCACTTCTACGAGTTTTAGGTTTATGCAGCTTCAAAATTTAATTTATTTATTAATATGTGATACACCATCTCATTGTGGATGTTACAAAACCCATACCACAAAATACCTCAACATGAATACCTTACAATAGCTACTGCATTTTGAACCTGTTAAGTAAGAGAAAAAAAAAAAAGAATCATTTAATGATGGCCTGGTCAATCTTAAATTAAAGGTAAAAGCTATAAATATTGAGCCATTATTTTTTCACCTTGTTTGTCGCAACAGCTTCCACTGCAGAAAGAGTACAACCACATGCAACTCTAGCACTTTCACAAGCATGCTGTTAAAAACATGAGTAAACTTCATTCAAAAAGTCTAACGGAATACTGATTAAAAACAATTTGTCTTTGATACATTAAATGTATGGAAAATCATCCATAAAATTTTTTATAACCTAGCTACCATACTTTACCTTCAATTTTTTTCTTATTGGATTTTCCATTACAACATTATTGCAATAAATTAGGTGAACATCTTCTGCAAAATTAGGTGATTGATCAACTGCTGATGGCCATAATAATGCTTCCTTTGAAAGTCTAGATTACTTACTAAATATTATTTTAATTATCATTAATATTTAATGAGTATTAACTATAATATGACATTCGGATGTCTTTGGGAGGTGCTGTCCAGTCTCTCAGACTGGAGAGTAAATGATCGTGATATATCAATATTTTACAATATCTAGCAGGTACAAGACAACGTGACACTCAAACTTGCCATTTTTTTCATTTACTTCAGATCTATACTGTAAAATTTTACTGGAAATCATGTACTAAAACAAAATGACAGAGTACAAGTAATACATCAAGAACATATGCGGCAAGAAAAATTGTCCTCTTCCGACTTCTGAATTCTGACTATATAGTTATGCTCCTTTTCATTACATTGATAATCATTGTTTTAAAACTTAAGAGAGCCTTTCATATCATTTTTAAACATTATAATTATTGTGAAATATCTGGTAAACCAATCCTTACCTTACTCATGTAGACCGAGTCATAATCACAAGCCCCCATGTTATACAGTTCCTCTTTTGTCATGGTCTGAGATGATTTCATCTTGTTTACATGTTCTTTACTGTCAATGACAATGAATACTATGTATATGATGCATTTTCATAACTTGTTAAAGGGACAGGCTGCAGAGCCAATTAATCCATTCAGTCACATTTGAACCAAATCAGATTGAAATTAACAAGTGTTCACATGCACAGCTGGCAGTTAGCATTTCTTGCAGCCAGCACCAGTTTGCATTCAGCTTGGATTTTCTTCAAAGTTATGTTTATTAAATTTTATTGGAAATTTTGTTTTGGGAGGAAAAAATTAAGCTATAAAATAATAATTAAAATATTCAATTATCTACTTGAGAGAGATAATATTTTATCCAAGGCATATGAAATAATTAGAGATTTGAAGATCAAAGAAATTATCATTTGACAGCATACCTGTGTTGACTTAGCAACTCTTCATCTGTAGCAAGTCGTGGCTTGAGAAAAAAATAATCATGTCATACATATAATAGTAATTATTACTGATCTTAAATTAATTGGCGCAGCTTCATCATAAAATTATAAATTGATTAAGGTTATATAATTATATTCTACACTAAATAATTATACTTTTGGATACAATGAAATATATGAAGTTCATGTATTTTGAACTGCGGTATTAGATACGTATGATGCACGATCCTCGCAGTAGATAGCGCTATTTAAGCAATAGCGAAAATATCTACTGCGAGGATCGTGCATCATACGTATCTAATACCGCAGTTCAAAATATATGAACTTAATATATTTCATTGTATCTGATTTATCACTTTCACGGGTTTATTACGAATCAACTTAACGGCCTGCTCCCAGTTGGCTTGTTAGCTCAATTGGTAGAGCACTGCACTAGTATCGCAGAGGTCAGTGGTTCGAATCCCGTACAGGCCTGATTTTTTTTCAGGTCTGATTTTCGCTATTGCTTAAATAGCGCTATCTACTGCGAGGATCGTGCATCATACGTATCTAATACCGCAGTTCAAAATATATGAACTTCATATATTTCATTGTATCTGATTTATCACTTTCACGGGTTTATTACGAATCAACTTAACGGCCTGCTCCCAGTTGGCTTGTTAGCTCAATTGGTAGAGCGCTGCACTAGTATTGCAGAGGTCAGTGGTTCGAATCCCATACAGGCCTGATTTTTTTTCAGGTCTGATTTTCGCTATTGCTTAAATAGCGCTATCTACTGCGAGGATCGTGCATCATACGTAAATATACTTTTGTTGGAATTGATATCAACCTATCAATTATTTGAAACTTTCATAATCATTACTAAAAATTCTCAATAATCTTTATTTGCAAAGTTGCTCTGGTTAGATAATTTATATTACAGGAAAACATTGCAAGTGGTCCTCTATCAACTGAGTTCAAAATCTCTTTAGAGCCAGATTTCAGAAGGGAACTAGATTCATCTCAGTCTATTATCATTTGTAATTCAAATGTCAAATTAATTGCAGACTGCAGCAGTTTGAATGATTTGCCTAACTTAATTAAACTTCCCTAACTTAATTAACTTAAACCACCTCCCGGTTAGCTCAATGGATAGAGCGCTGGACTGTTGTGTGGGAGGTCGAGGGTTCGAGCCCTGGCCGGACCAACACTCAAGGTCTTAAAATAATTGGGAAGAATATGCTACCTTTCTATAACATCAAGAAATGGTTAGATATTCTAGTCTTCTCGGATAGGGACGAATAAATGGAGGTCCCGTCTCCTACAGGGTTAGGGGTAGGAGACGTTAATTTCCCACGCACGAGATTACTGTGTGATGGATGTCATCCCCTGGGGTGGGATGGGCGGGTTAGGATTGATTGTAAAGCACTGTTGATCTGTCATTGTAAATAGCGCTCTATAAGTGATAAATTGTAATTGTTGTTGTAATTAATTTAGGACTCACGTCTGGCAAGAACAGTGATAAGTCAATTAACATACTTACTGGGATTTCCTGGCACCTTTCCAGGAGAAAAGATTCCTTGTGTTTGTCATATGGCCGCTGTATTCGATCAGGAACCTCAGGGTGAGTTCTAATATAAAACAAATTCAATGCTTCATCCTACAATACAGTGGATTGAAAGCAGGTAGATAGATGAAGTCTACAAAACCAGGCCAGCCATACTGGAGGCAGCTGCCTATCTTGATTTCCATTGGAAAAAATAATGAAGAGTACCTTTCAATCCCTCAGATAAGATGAGCTAAACTATCCATTGTGTCTGGGGAGTGATGGTTATCCCACTGAACTCTGGGTCAAAGGCTTTAGTCTGATAATTTATAGTTTTGTCGTTGTTCAACATAACCGCATCCTAAACAATCTTCAATTTAGCTTAATCTTTCATCTGAACTTTTATTTTTGTGAACAGTGTCAAGAGGGCTGAAGCTTACTGATTGCATAAAAAAAGGGGGAGAGGCCCCATACATGCAATAACAGTATTATTCATTAACTTAAAGTAAATACATACCACACACTAGATAAAAATCATAAAAAATTATTGGGTTACTTACACATCCCATTCATTGAAATGCTTTTTCATCCTTTCATCAAACACAATTCCAGTTTTGAAAGAGAGAATTAATAAGGAATTTAGTGCTTGTACCATTGTCAGTCTTCAAAATGCCAGAGGTTTTGAACTGAAATGTCTAGAGTAAATTACAATATATGGGTAAGGTTACCCTTGAAAAAAAAAAAAAAAACCAGCAAATGCTGAGAAAACAGCAACTGTTCTTGAATTAAGTAGTCATTAATAGAATTAAAAGTGAAGTAGGAGTTGTTATATGTTGAACAAGTGACTTTTTCCGATACTTAAAGGTATCAAGATCGTTTTGCACTAGTTTCACACAAGACTGTTAATTTGATCCAAGTTCATCTCCTGTTGGCCTTAAAAGTTTACCCATATAGTTCGTAGGAATCAGTAGCTCAGCCACATACATGATTTGCAACCTAATTGGCTCATTGTTTAATAGAGATATGATCTTTACAGGTCAGCTGTTTAAAACAATTGCAGAAAAGAAGCCTGAATAAATTCAAGCTTTGATGAGACTTGAGCCTTTACTTCCCAGATACTACAGCTGAGCCATTAATAATGTTTTAGAAATTAAGGCTTAAGATAATAGTTATTGTTCCAAATGAAAGTAACTTTTAATTCAAAATTCTAATTATTGGTCATGGTCATGGAAATGCATGTTGAGTATCTATGTTTTATTACACAACTTGGGCAGTCAGAGGGCCAATCACTAAAATCAACCAATCAAAATGCTCTATTGCCGGTCAATATTCTCTAAGTATTGGACCGAGCACTGTCCCGAATGATCCCGAATGATACCGCACTTGTGTCCCTTTGGACTTCAGTCGTATAATAAATTTCTTATTAACCAAGCTTGCTCAGAAGCGTACTGGAAGAATATCGACCCTCGGTCTTTTTTGTACGGACCTCGCTGTGCTCGGTCCGTACTGTCAAGACCTCAGGCCAATATTCTCCCAGTATGGCCCTCGCGCTTGGTTAATAAGATATATCACTGCAATGCTTGAAGAATTGTTTCTGTCAATTCCTATTAACATTAAAATTTCTATAAATAATGGCTAATAACTAACCTTTTGGCCACAACAGCTAGTTTATTCATTATCTATGACTGCAAATTGCAAGACAAACAATAGGTAAAAAACCCTGAACACAAAATTCCAAGCTTAAGAACCTCAAACAATACATGGTCAATCTTCATACAAATAAGAGGATTGAGCTAACCGCCTCCCGGTTAGCTCAATGGATAGAGCGCTGGACTGTTGTGCGGGAGGTCAAGGGTTTGAGCCCCGGCTGGACCAACACTCAGGGTCTTAAAATAATTGAGAAGAATTTGCTACCTTTCTATAACATCAAGAAATGGTTAAATATTCTAGTCTTCTCGGATAAGGATGAATAAATGGAGGTCCCGTCTCCTGCAGGGTTGGGGTAGAAGACGTTAATTTCCCACACACAAGATTACTGTGTGATGGATGTCCTCCCCTGGGTTAGAATGGGTGGGAGGGTGGACTAGCACGAATGGTTCTTATGTTCCTTTCTAGTTCTTCCCCACTGCAAAACTTACTGCAGTGAAAATGGACTAAATTAAAAATTAAAAAATTAAATTACTATGTGTAGCCCTTTTAACAGCCCTAACATGGGTAGCCATAATTCTCCATACTGTTCTCTATAGATTTTCTATTGAGTTGACAAGGAGAATTTGTCCACTTATCGCGAGCTTGTCTAGTTGATGATCATTCTCTGTAAGGAGAAATTAGATGTCAATACATTCTTAGGGGTTAAAGAGTTAATACCCCCAGCCCCCCTGCCCCTGCCCCAAACCTCGATTGGTTGTTTTCACTCTTGCTAACCACATGAATAATACCAAACTAGGTAAAAAACATCTAGGTGAAAAACGTTATTTCCAATTAAAGCTAGGCGTCTCATCTACTAGCTACATGCACTTAGCTTGGTGAGAGTTATTTATTTTCAGAACGATCGTTTGGGGGTTAAAAACCCTAAGTAGGTAATTATTCCTGGTGTCCCCAGTTAACCACCACGTGGAGAAGACAAAAATCATTTAAGAGTCTCGTTGCAGTGCGTTATGAAGAAAAAAAAATTTGTTTACGTACCTTGTCCGCGCGCCAACGCGATAAAGTATTGTGGTTGATCTTGTGTTATATTTATTTTCACTCCACCAAACTCACCGAAAGGCAATACAGCGAACTCGTGTGTGCAATGAAAACAAATCTGATAACCTTACCCGCTGATTTAGGAAACGAAACAAAAAGCCTGCTTCGTAAATTGGCCGGAACGGAAAAGCCTTTTGCGGGCAAGAAATAGTAGCTTCACTAAGCACATTAGGGTCATCGGAGATTGCGTGACAAAAAGCTCCCAGCATTCCCTATCCTCTGAAGTCCTACAGACAAGAAACATTTCGTTTCCAAACCTCAAATTATCTCTTTCTTTTTTTCCTACTAATTTTTTTTTTTTTTTACTGTTAACCCTAATCAGAAGCATAGTTATGTCAGAAGGTTATGAGCAATTTAGGTTTAAAAGCTTAGTCCCCAATCATTTTTTATATTTTCGGAATGAGCTGAGGGGAGGCGGGGAATAATCACTGCAAGAAGTCACTATTTTGTCACGAGGATTACGAAAGGAAAGTTGGCGACCAAACGAGCTAAAGTGTAAAAAGAAGAAAACCCTTCAGTTACAGTTTTTAGAGAGTATTTGAAGATAAAAACTGTTCAACCAAACCCGGACTATGGTGAGTGCATTTTGAAGAAAGGATTTTTTCCTTTTGATGTCTTGAAATCCATATGAAATGAACATAGCGTAATTTTCTTGAATGGTTCGTACCTCAGCTCGACTTTACTGTATATTTCAGACGGCGCCGTTCTTTTCCTTAAGAGGAAAGCTGAGGAACTTGATCTCGCATTTAAATGTGTAAAGGTAGATATGCGGAATTCTTTAGCCCGGAATAGTACTGAATGGTCTTAAACATGGAAAATGATTTGATTAATTACAAATAAGAGGAAAACTTGGTTACTGGTCTTACCTCTCTCTTAGCTCTTGTTTAAGGTAGAGGAGCACGTTGGGATTTGCGTTGTCGCGGTGTAGCTCAGTTTTTTATCCAGTGAACTAAATTTTAATAATAATAATCTTTATTTAACGTGGAGAAACACTTACCCAGCAAGCGTAGAGCCTTTTCTTTTTCTTTTCTTCTTAACCCTCCTTTTCTTCTTAACCCTCCTTTTTCCCTTTTCGATTCGAGGACAGTTAAAAAGGCTCTGCTCGCAGAGTAAGAAACACTAAGCTGAAAGCTAGTTTACAGGTTTTCTACCAAACAACTGAAACAAATAATTCAAGTTGAAAATAACATTATTAAGAATCCCATCTGGCCAAAGGCAAACCCGTTGGCTATTTACAAGCATGGCCAAGGATTTGAACTCGGAGCTACTGTGAAGCAAATCCAGGTAGTGGTCAGGGCGGGACTCGAACCCAGGAGTGGCGGATTGTGAGTCTGACACGCTGACCACAGGGCCACACTGCCTTCTTCTGAAGTATGATCGGGTTATTCGGGTGAACGTTGTTTCTGCAAACCCCCCGTTGTTTCTGTGAAAACCCTATGCCATGCCAGCCTTTAATTTTTAAACTTCTAACACCCAAAGAAGTTACCCCAGGAAAAAGGGACAACAGGATCCGTGTTCTGTGTTTTGCTTTTGGGAATTGGTTAGTATGGTAGGATATGGCAAAACATAACCCCCTCCTCCTTCTTCCTCCTCTAAAAAGTATACTTAAAGACTAACCCCACTAAAGAGGTGTCATTTCAAGGAAACCGCAGACGCTGTTCGTGTAAATGCATTTTTCTCCATCACAGATAAAGGGATTCCTAACATAAGTTTTTTTTTTCAGATTTCATATCTTATTCTTCAAAGATCATCAAACTGTAAGTTATCAATATTTTTGTTTCTAACTTAAAGGGATATATCTGTAAGTGCGAGTGACACTATCTTGGCGGTAGCAGGGAAGTTTTCCCTTTTTTAGCATTTCAACATCGCGATAAAGAGGTGTCATTTCAAGGAGACCGCAGATGGTGTTTGTGTAACGCTGCTCTAAAACTGCACTGCACGACCCCATGAAAAGCATAGATGTGTAAAAAACTATTTCTATAATATATTGCCGAGTTATAGAAAGGAAATTGGTCCATTACAATAAATATAAATTCTACTTACTGGCGAGTCGATTTCCTAAACTTCTGCTCTCGTAATAACTACAAAATAAGTCCAAGAAGACTAACCTTTTTCGCCTACGCTAGAACCGCAGGCACAATGGCGAGATCAGTATTCACAGAAAAGGTAAAGAAATGTAGATTTCGAAAAAAAGACTTTTCAATGCGCGCACTTGAAGATTTTTTTTTTTTTTTTTACATTTCAACCTCGCCATAAAACTCACACAGTACCCACTGTCTCCACCCGGAAGTATGAATGGGGGGGCGGCAAATTGTCAGGGAAGCCTAATGAAATGCTAGAGGGTAAGCTGGCACCTCACCTAGGGGCGGAGTAGTTATGCTGTTATACTCCTTAATGGCTTCATGCTACAGTGTATGAAATAGGGATAAGCTCCGGCTAGATGGTCCACTTGACTTGCGTACATGCAGACGAACCAAAAAATAAAATCAAGATTCAGATCTAAGAGTATATCACTTTGATTGACATATCTCTCAATTGAGAGATATGTCAATGTTCGAAGTCCCTTCTTAAGACTAGTGAACCGTGAGCTGCAAAATTGATTTGGAACCTTAGAATTGTTACATTTTTTCCATGTCGTAAAAGGCAAGATCAGCCACCACTGACGAAGCTTTAAAACCTAGACCTTGCATATCTTTCCTCCTCAGCCATTCAATTGCAAAAGTGAAGTCTTTCAAATTACATTTAAACACCTCTATATTATAAAATATAACACTTGTATTCTACTGGAAAGACTTCACAAATCTAATTCAAATTCCCATGTAAGGCTTAAATTCCCCACCCTTACAGGCAAGGTTCACATTCCCCACCCTCCACAGGCAAGGCTCGAAGACATGCATTAGAACATGTGTTGTTACTTCTCTCGTAAGGGTGGTTGAGTTTTAGTAAACAGAAACCCTCTGTATCATTTATCAAACATGATAGATGTACAAGACAAGAAAAAGAACACAAAAGATTTTTACTCTCTCTTTCATTTTTTTTATTGGTAATGAGGTTTTAGTGGTATTCACTGTAGCATTGATCATTATGTCCATACCGTGACTACTTTGGTTTGGAGTTAATGCATTTTCTCTCTGGAGAGAGCAACATGGAGAAGAAAATGACCTGTGGGATAATTAAGCAATAAACTACACTTTCTATCGGTCAGTACCGGCTGATAAACCGTGCCGGACGTTGCGAGGACATGAGGAAAGTATGTAAACCACGAGGCGCTGCCTGGTGGTGGCAAATAATTCTTCACAAGAGCACTTAGACTGGAGTATTAATTTATATAATATATACAAATATAATTGATCCTATTTTGGCATGGATGCGTAGGGTTTGATGTTTGTAATGTATATCTTTCAGCTTTCAGACTTTCAACTTTGTATTAATTGGAACTGTTTACCATATTTATTCTTAAGCCCTCAAAAGTTGTAACGGGTGAGTCTGTAACCTGACTTCCCTTGTTTGCGGTTGTGTCATCGCATGTATACAATTAAACTGTAGTTACCACATTGTTACATGTTATGTTATTTGGATGGCATTAAATACTCAGGCCTAAGATTTCAATATTGCATGGTATTTTTACAAAATGCTGAAACCCAAAGTAAACATTGATACAAGGAATTTGTCACAAGTTTTGAGGAATCTGGAAAAGCAAGGACTCTCCCACAATTAGAACTGAAATTAATGAGCACCCCTCCTTTTAATTTTAATTTGACCTGCCTCCTTCCCTATAATGTCTAGGGGCACATAGACAAGGAGCACCCTTTTAGTGTTTTGACGCATGAAGAAAATGGTTGGGTTGCCAGCTTGTTACAGCATAAGTGGACAAATGGACTCCCTAAGACAAAACTATGCATTCAATGTTGGTATAACTTGAGTTGTAGCATGAGTTGGCCAATCTATAATAACAATAATAATAATAATAATGATAATAATAATAATACTACTACGATTACCTCTAGGGTGCCTAATCCTGAAGTTTTAGGCAGTTTACAAAAGTCTATGGATAATAACACATGTATATTTACATTTTTACTTATCAAATAAAATTATAATGGTCAAAACTCTCACAAATAAAATATTACAATTAGAAAACTATTAGAAAATATGTTTAAAATATTTTTCTTTAAGTGGAAATTAGGTTTAATTGATCTGAAAAGAAACTACTTTGAGTTTTGTAGTGGGCGCTCGCGCCGTGGCGCCTCTGGTCTTTTTCTCAAAAATGAGAAAGCTAAAACCTCACTCTATAGCGATTCCTTTTTTGTAAGAATCTGTAACACATGAAACGCCTTACCAGATAACATAAGAGCAGAAAAGGAACTACCGTCTTTCGTCAAAAAACTAAAGTCCTTCTTTTATCTAAGACTCAGCAAAGTCTTAAATCCAGACGACATCCGTTCCTTTAAATTAGTTTGTGTAAAATGTTGTCGTTCCAATGCTCTTAATTCTTGTGCATGTTAAGCAACTTTTTTTGTTTTGTTTTGTCTTGTTTTTAGCATGGAGGCTTATAAGTGGGTTGGGTTTCAATTTTGCCTGCTTTTAGGGGATAGGGTAAAATAATTTACCTAGTAGCGGACAACCTTGTCCTATTGTAAATTCACCTGCCGTTGGTAAATTGTTAAACAAATAAATAAAAAAAATAGAACTAATATGTAGCATTAAATGGGTATGTTTTAGGTTTAGATTTAAATTTGGATAGGGTCTCTAATCTTATTTGTGGATGGAGATGGTTTCATAGGATAGGAGCTGCAATATGAAACACCTGATCACCCTAGTTCTTCAGCTTGCTCATGGGGACGCAGAGCTTGTTTGCTGACTATGCTCATTGACTTCTCCTCTGAGGATTGCTTTCCAGAAGTCGTGACTCAGGTAGCCAGGAGCCAGATCATACGTAGCGATTTATAAGTCAAGAGAAGGACCTTGAAAACAATTTTCTACCCAACAGGCAACCAATTTCAACATATGCCCAAGCCTTTTCAAAAGACTTTCATGTTAAAATTTTGTCATAAAGAACCAGTGAAAGTGTTAGTAGATGGTGAAATAAATACTTTTTTCAGATCAACTAAGTTTATTATTGTGTTTTATGTCGAAATGTTGCTACAATTCCACCTCCCAGGAAATTCATTTATAGGGTGAGTTAGATACTATTTAAAACTCTTCAACCTCTTTAAGGCCGATAACAACACCAACTCAACATTAAAACTAAAAAGAAAACTTGATCGATGTTTGGAATTGATTTCTGTAATTCACATGTACAAATGAAATCCAGGTATTTTTCTAGGTTTTTGCAAATATCTTCCTTGTCAAATCCTAAGTCTGATCTCTCTTCATTGTCAAGTTTGAAATATACTATTGTTCTAGCTAGTCTTCGCACGCGTTTAAATCAAACTTTCGCAGCGAAAGAAACATTCTAGACAAATTTCGTATTTCAGTAGCTAAAGTTTCCAAGAGCATGGATTGTTAGTTTAGTTTAAAGACACTTACATTGTATGTGGTTATAGCAGAGGTTACTAAACTTAAATAACAGAAAAATCTAAGAAAGACGCAGTGTATCGATCCCGAAACGCGAGTAGTCGAAAGTTAAAATATAACAGGTTTAACGTCATGTTGAAAGTGACTTTCTTTTTAATTTCTACACTTACCAGAGGAGGTTGACACGTTAGAGAAAAATTGGAGGAGCTGCAGGCATACCTGGTGACATCAAGAGGAAATATAAAATTAAACAAACCCTTACGGTTCTGGCGTATGATATCACCGACTCACTACGCTAAGCTAATACCGTAAGATTTCAACCTATCGAATGTATTATCTAAAATTGTATTGCATCTAAGGTTTTCTTTTTGGAGCGAATGGGTATTAATGGTTTGAAAGACAGACGATAAACAACTCCCGCCTCTGTTAAGAACAGCTATTTTTTTTCTTTATTTTTTTATTTATCTATCCTTTATTTATCAATCTTTTGCAAGATTGAAAAATGGTAATTTTAAATGCTACAAAAACGAATTCCTCACGGAAGAGGATGTAAGGCACACTTCTCATTGACTGTGAATGCATCTGGTGACGTCATTGCTGCAATGAGAAATCTCTCAGATCCTTACTTTGGAAGCCATCTAATATCTGTATACCGTGGACTGGACTCCTTATGGATTAAAGTCTATAAGAAAGGTAAGCTGATCACTTTCTACTGTACTTGGAATACGTAATATGTACAGTGTCCAGAGGGTGTAACTGGCGTTAGACATATTTCATTTTGCAAAAGTAATACTGCGAGGTACGAGCACAACTGGTACCGACTGTATCCCCGACACATGTGGTGCATACACACGGTACGGTTAAACCCAAGATTGGCCGGCCAAGCAAGTTTACCAAAGCAGGTTCAAATCTTCTCTTCTCTTCTCTCTTCTTTCCGGCGTTTAGGATGTCAGGCGATAGGATTCTTAGAAAAGCAAAAGCTTATAACTTTTTCTGTCACAACACTGTTATCTCAATGGAGAAATCATAGATTATAAACCTTGGCACCATGTATATTATCTAGTCCACACACATGATAGAATGGCGATGAATTATATATCAATAACAAGGCAACCCATGCTAATAAGGCACCAGCTTGATTAATGGCATCAGTCGAATCTGAACGTTTTGCACGAAAGATTTTAACGAGATTTATTACACGACTCGGACAGTCAGAGGGCCAATAACTAAAATCAACCAATCAGAATGCTCTATTGCCGGTCCAATATTCTCTAAGTATTGGACCGGGCACTGTCCCGAATGGTCCCGAATTATACCGCACTTGTGTCTCTTTGAACTTCAGTCGTGTAATAAATCTCTTATTAACCAAGCTTGCTCGGGACCGTACCGGCAGAATATCTGCCCTCGGGCCGATATTCTACCAGTACGGCCCTCGCGCTTGCTTAATAAGATATATAAGCTACGGATGAGAGATAAAATTGATTTGGCTCCAATTGTTAATAATACATCTATTTAAAGAGCAGCGAATTGTTTGTTTGTCGTGTGTATCAAACTATTAAAATCCTATTTGAGTCCAGAGTTGCATGTTAAGACAGGTAGGCTAGAAAAATAAAACACCTGACAGATTTTGTAAAAATAACGTTAACTGTCATGATTAAACGAGGAGATATGTAGCCTATACATATTAACAAACGTTTCTCAAATACAAGATTTAATTGTGAAGAATAACGTTGGAGGAAATGTCAGATTTCAAGTTGGAGCGTATGACTCAAAGAGACAGTCAAGCTTGATATTCAGAAATTTCAAGGAGACGATAAAATTATGCATCAAACCAGAGATTCGTGGATGTTGTCAACCGCCAAAAACGAAGAGGTCAATCAATCAATCAGTCAATCAATCAATCAATCAATCAAGAAACTTTATTTAAGGAGGGACGCTCATTAACCCAAGGAGTTATCTAACATGAGGCCCTCAGGTTTGGATTGTTGATATATCAAGTCTAATCTTTTTATTTAAACTAAAATAGCATAACGTTACGTAACAGACGTATACCAAATGCTCTTAACCCCAGCTTCCAGTAAACTTCAGGGGAATAAGATTTATAGTAGTCAACGGAGACTTGCAAAAGACCGTAGCCGAGATTTGAAACTACCGAGATTAGGGCAGAAATTGGAAAAAAGGATGTAACATGAACGCTTTCTTTTTTGGGTATAATAGTCTAGAGCTGGCGCTTTGCATGTATATGCCCTCCAGCATTTTATGTCTTCCTTCCACGTACAAATGGGAAATAGGAAGTCATTTACTTTAACCGTCCAAAAGGTGACTCAAAATATTTTTTAAAGACAGTGGCTCATATTCGTACTTCAGACACATGGTGTATTCCCTTCGAGTTATGATGCTTTCGAATCGTTTTTTGCATGGAGTCCAACAATTATTTACACCATGTGTCCATTTTCTGAGAAACGCTAATTTAAGAATGAGAGTTCAGAATAAATATATCTTATTAGACGTTTTGTTTTGGAACGAGTAAAAATACTCAGCGATACTACATAACAAAACGTCTAATAAGTTATTTATTATCCAACCCGCCAAATTGTTATTTCAGTGCGGGCGAATTTCGTGGATACCGGTATTTACCTTGCGGGGAGTGCGTGACGGAAGTATGCGAAGCGGAACGGAATTGGCGCGTTGTCATGTTGCTGTTTCTATTCCTTCAATAAATGAAGAAATTTCCTGGTCGTCTAGCTGTTTTTCTTCGTTCGATTCATCTAATAAACTTGCATCTACATTTGCCAGCCATTCCGACTCTTCGTCGTTAGAAATATGATTCAAATTGTCCGCCATTTTTTTTTCGTAACTTCAATCGAATTCTTCGCTTGCGCGATGCAAGGAAACCCGTCTAACCGGTTCTCTGGAGTACAAATACCGCGTGATATTTGCACTCGTCTAGGGCGTTATTTGTACTCTACGGAGTGTAGTTGGATAACAAAGGAATAAATTAGAAATCTAACCTATGCATGTCTTTCACTAGATAACTGTGTAATTTCCAGCTTTGTATTGTAGCTTACCAGGTACTAGATAAACACATCTTTGGCGCGGAAAGGGAGGAATTTGGAATAGGCTTAGAATAGAAATAAATTTGGAAATGTTTGTTGGTATTGTCGGAGGAAGAGGTTAAGTGCATTGTTAAAAAAGGTTCTAGCTCCTCCTCTTCTCTTCTCCACTTGCTTTCGAAACTCTAAGTTCTAAAATATTATTTGTTTGGGCTGGGCAGCGTCGCATTACGAAATTTCCTTCTTAGAAGGCAGCCTAACTTATAGTTCCCGTTCACACCCAAATAATTACGTTCTGCAATTGGTATTCATCACAACAAATGAATGGGGAAACCCCCGATAGGCTAATGGTTTTTTCTGGGAAACATGAATTTTTACGAATGTAAAGAATAGCGTTCTACTTAAAGCGAAATTCTGTGCACTCTGTTTGGATTCTGATTTACTGTGGATTTTAGCCTCAGTGAAGGATGCCTTATTTTTAGTGAATAACTTCGTGTTTACTGTAAAATTTTAACTATGTTATTGCAAACTTGCATTGCATGAGAAAACGATCCTCCCGCGCAGTGTCAACTAGAAACCGCCACCATGTTTCCAGTTATTCTTTTGATGTCCTTGTGGCTCTCAGGTACGTTGAACATGCAACCCTTTACGTTAAATGATTCGCTACTGACCGATTTATGGAGAAAATCACAAAGACAACGCATTAGTTTCATCGAGAACATGGAGAAAAGAGTGAAAGGTCTACGTTTAATAAACGCGGAAACTAGGGAAGCGTAATCGTTACACTGAAATGACGCCTACGCTTCAAAGTCGAAGCTCGCGAAATAAGTAGGTCAAAGCCACTATTTGATACCTTGCCAGCGTAATTTAAGCGTGAGAAACAGAATCAAAAGCGACTGATAGATGATGTACAGGAAAAATAAGTCAGCTGAGGATATTATCTATTTTGATTCAGGGTAACTATCTGCTAAAGTGAAAGCGAAAAGTAAGAGGAGGGTATTCAGTGTTTTATCCGAAGCGGATGGAATAACATCGTAACTCTGTCGAAATTAGGTACACTTTGAATTTTGCACCCCTAGAGACCCACTGTAGAGATATGAAAAACTGAGACAGCTACGGTGTTTAAAAACAGAAACTGAAAGAGTAATATATTTTCTATCTTTGAAGCGGGTTGAAGCTGTGCTTGTGGCAGAAATTCGCCACAAGGCATATCATAAATTATCGAACGAAGATGATTTCTCACGAAATTTTTTTAACAGTCTCTCTTTTGTTTCATTGGAGAAAATATGCAAATACTCAAGAACGATCCAACTTAAATTTCTGAAAATCATTTATGTCGTTTCCTTTCAAGCAAGTCGTTTGTAAACATTCTATTTTTCTGAGAAAAAGCCAGAAGGAAATTTGCATATCTTTAAGTGTGTTTACCTGAACGAATTACTGTGTTGGAAAGGGAAGAATCTTGGAACCACCTTGGAACCACCGAGCTGGAGATGGAATACGCGGAAACAGCGAAAGGGCAATTACATTTGAATAAGTATGATGTAAAAAATGCGAAAATATGGGAAAAATAGATCATTTCAAAAGCAATTTCCATGGAAGAGAAAAAAGTTGGATTGGTGAAGATATCATTATGACATAAAGGAGTACTAAACAAAGCTTCGACCATTCAACTAAAGGAGCGATTTAATAGCTCAAGTGGTTACTTTTGACTCTGGCTTTATGCGACATTGCACTTTCTATTTGTTTTTCCTTTCCATTTTATTTTCACGATTTTATAGCATTGTGCCAAGTAAGGTATCCCAGAATTGTTTCTGCACCAAGTGATCCTCTGATTGTCCGTAGAGAAGACAAAGCTACGCTTAACTGGACGCTTGGACTGCCTCCTTCAGAGACATGGAACAGTAGCATATTTGAAGTAGTGTTTGGAATCTGGAAAGATCCAGGATTCCTGAAAACAAAACTCTTGGCCATCGATAGATATGGTGAGGTACTGATAAGACCAAACTATGAGAGGAAGATTAGCTGCGACTTTAACATGACCAATCTTCATGTTGCATTCATACTCCATGATTTGAACATGAAGGACGAGAATGATTACTGTCTTCAGGTGGAGCTTGGTCTTCATCAGTCTCCTTTGACGGATCCTGTAAAGCTTCTTCTTGAGGGTAATATATTTTTTATATTTTATTTGCACAGGGATGCCACAGACCCGGAATGAGAGGGTACTTGGGTAAATATTTGCTGGATATGTGCTGCTGGCCTCTCAGAACCCTTGCCCTATAATCATTCAGTGGCCTACCATAGATCCTATATTAAGCCAGTTTTGAGTAAATGTAATTTTATTAATCCAATTCAGCAACTTTCTGTTTATACATCTACCTTGTAAACCCTTTCAAGTGGGTCATCCTAAAATTCATTGACACATTTGCAAATCCCTAGAGTTACTCACTAGAATCTACTCAACTCCAAAAACCCCGAAAATGTGTGACCCTATTCTAATAACCCTATTAAAAATGTCACCCCATTATAATAAATCCAGTCGTAAAAATGCGAACGGGCCCGTCCAGCGGCACATTCCCTTATTCTTTTTCCTTTGTTTATTGTTCTTTCAGTCAAACAGTACTAATTGCAGTAAAAATTAGGCGTGCGCTATGCTTCGTGTCAATTCGTTTAAACGTTACGTAACATAATATGTATTTAAACCGTATTGTTCATCGTAGTTTGTTCAGTTTTGCCCAGTAAGTTCTGTTGTCTTTCGTCGTACCACTTTGTGCAGCTTTTTCGCCGGTAGACAGTGACTCGTCTATATCGCAACAAATGTAAGTTTTGTATTATGTAGTTTTCATCGTTATTTTCGTTGTAGCTTACCTATGTATATTTAGCTTAATTTATATTGTAATAGGTTTTCGTTGGCTATTTCCTTTGCATTTTTAACCGTTCCATTTCGTTTCGTTTCGTTCGATCCATGCCGGCCAGTGACATCATTTGTTGAAATTAAATATTTCATAACTCGCGTTAAAAATTGTTCCTTACAGAAGAGTTAGTCACCCATTGCAGTTACAGCCTATTACTAGGAATTGCTTCCCCCCCACCCCCTCAGGGGCCACAGATTGTCCCCTCATCGTAGAACAGCAACATCTCCTGGCTGCAAAGTGCATGGATTTTGCCATGACTCTATACAGTCTACGTTCTTGCTTGATTCACATATGCAAAGGATCTAATGACTCATTTGACCAGCGGTAAAAAGAAATCTCAAACTAGTCTCAGTTGCTATCTGCTGTATCAACTATATGAAGTCTTAAAAAAGACCATTCGTTGTTAAATACGCAAGGAATGGTCGGTCACACACGAGACAACTAGTTGGCCTTCTCTGACGTTCACTTCTAATTTAGAAAAACCTAACTCTCAAATATCTCAACAGATTCTCCTAAAATAATCAGTCCAAAAAAGAGAAACTTTTCCATAAACATTGGGGACAACTTGCGTATAAAAAGCAAGGCAAAGGGACTTCCTACACCAAACATAACATGGACGAGACAGGGGCGAATTGTCGGTAATGATACATTGGTTCTAAGTGGAGTGACGCCAAGCGACAGCGGAGTCTACCTGTGCAGCGCTCATAGTCAGGCTGGTGAAGACCATAAGGAGATTGTGGTTACAGTTATGGAACATAATTATGTATCAAAAGAGCCAACAGGTAATATGTTTGTCGACCCAACTGAATACCCATGAAAGGCCTACTCTGGGCCTTAAGTGGCCAATTTACAATTTCAACTTAGTTGATATAACCAAATTGCCTTGTTACCCCCACCGACGCAGCACCACGGTTTCTTTAGAAACTTTCAGCCTTTACTCAAATCAGCGAGTTTCCAGTGTAGATGACTTAACACTGAATTACTCCATCGTTGTAACCAATCTCGAATTCAACAAGCGCAAATGGAATGATACCCTTTTATAAATTTTCATTTATTTCTGAACGTTTGGACATTTCAGTGGAGCTTTTTCCAACTCCGCAACAGTTGGAGCCGAGCTATGCATTTCCATTTAAGGTGACTCGGAATATGAGCTGATAACCTGATTTTACTGAACCAATCAGAACACTAGCAATGCAATAATCGGAGTTGAAACTTATTTGAAAATGGTGCATATAGTGATTTGATTTTCATTCTAGATCGTTTCATCGGTACGCTCTGTGATAAGAAATCGAATTGGATCATTATCTATTCAATGAGTTCGACTATCTGATCTTTTGTAAAGTAAAGATTTCTTTCTCGCAAGTCATGTTATCGACCACATCACTGTCGTAACAATCGGGAAAACTGTTGTGTTGTCAGGTAATTATCTAATTCCCAACACAATCGCAAGCAGTTGACTTTACTCAACCAAGGTCTTACAATTTGGTATCCTCTCTCAATATCGATCACTGGTTCGATTAGCTCTCCACATTAAAGAAAAAAGATGTTGCATTTTATTTATGAAATGAGTCTACATTGGCCAAACCACTCATCCAAAACTTAATCACAGGAATATTGATGACCAAGATGGCTTCCCCTGGCATAGCCTTCCCTATCTGAGATCTCCTCAATTGTACTGCCATACTGTTGAATTTGTATTAACATTACTTCTGAATTGGCTAATAATGATGACGATGATGATAATCAACCATCCTGCTAAGGTGCTTTCTAACTTTTTCAGTTCCAGCTCCTCATACAACATCACATTACGCTGTGTGGCCAGTAGTCGTTGGTGTATCTGTTTTTTTAGTAGCTGCAGTGATTGTCTTTCGTTTGCGTGGGCGCTACTGCAAAAGGAACATCCCTTATGGGCCCCAAATTGACGTACAAGCATCATGAAGTATATCTAGCCTAGAGCTGACGAGGAGCCTCGGCGGGGTCAGTGACTGGAAGACGATATGGAAAAGCGAGCGAACAAGAGTATACCTTGATGAGACAGAGCTGAATAATGAACTGTTACGTCAGCGGGTATGCGGTCAACAACGCGGGCTCAAGTATCCCAGGTCTAAAATTTAGCGAAATTAGCGGAAAATAATAAGGGCTGACCCTTAAAACCGAGGAACTCTGTTTTCGTCGAAGGCACTTTCCTATTTCCAAAGGTTTAAAGAAGAAAATCAATTTTTGAAAATTTTTAGGGGGTGTACCAAATTTTTGGAGGTTGTTCTGTAAAAGAAAAGCGGCAAGGAAAACGACTGCTCAAAGCAACAGAATAGGAAATCAACCATGCGAACGACTCAAAATCCGTGTTTCCGCGGCAAAACCTGGCTCATGCGTATACGTTATTCAGCTCTGTCCCTTGATTATCCTTTATCATAGAATCCACCATTAGCTGGTATACTGAAATGGTACCAAAATCGGCTATACAGTTTCTCCCATTTTTTCGCTTTCCCAGACTCTTGCCAGTTTCTACTCCTATGCGGTCTCTCAATTGTCTCCGCTGACCCGATAGTTCTTGTAAGTTATAGATAGAACTTGCGTCTTTATTGTAGTACACTGTAAGTCTGCTCTAAAATAATTGCTAAAGAAAAATAGAAAACTAAAATAAAATAAAACTAAAATAAAAATCATTTTTTGTTATGGACGGTACAGAATTTTCTGCAAAACAAGATATGCGGTTGCTTTGATAAAAACCATTTACAGGTTTTTGAATTAAAAATTTGACGCACCCATTTGATGAGTGCATTGGTACCCAAAATTCTCTTTGTTTAGCTTTAATTTATTTTACAGTGTTAGTTCAGAACACAACTCCTTCACCGAAAAAATTCCTAGAACAGGGGCATGGACTGGCTTCTTTGGTGAGCGCTTAATTAAAATTCAAACTTACGATCTTGCCCAATGTCAATGACTGTCACGCAGCAAGAATTTGCTGCGCTATTTGAATATTTTTTCAACAGCAACATTTTTAAAGATCTAGAATTTCACGAATGTTGACGAGTCACGTTGAAGGCCCAACAGTCAATCGGGGTCTTAAGAGGACTAACTAGCGGTCAAAATTTCTCTAGGAATCTCGTCTGGAAATCTTAAGTGATTTTAAAAATCATACTCGTCTTTCAATTAACGAAATATTCGAACTTGGGCATACCATGAAATCGATATGTTTTTTCCCTTTGAATTATGGTCACAGAACGGTCGTCGGAAATATTGACCTTATTTCCGCAGAAAACCTCATGCAAACCAATTGGGAATATTCCTTGTTTGCGCCAAGTGAATCTGAGAACTAGTTATGGGGGCGGATTTTTCGAGCTTTTGAATACTAAGAGAGCGCAAGGTTCTCGGTTATTAATTAATTCAGTTGGTTCAACTTTTTTGCGGCGTCAAGAACCTGCCAGAATATACTAACTATGAATATAGAGATCTCACAGTTCGCTGGGGTACACAATTCTTTGAATCGTTTTATATTTCTAAACAAACACCTGCTACTCATAAGAGGTTTAAAAGAATCATTCAGTGGAGGCTATGGGTATCGGGCGTTCAGCCACCACAGCACATTTCCGAAAATCCAAATACTGTCACGGTCGTGACATTTGGTCACGATAGCTGAAATGCCTAGACAATGTCTCATGGGTAATGAAAACGCTAACTCGGTACATTTCCATGCGGTTGCCTTGACTCAAAGTGGCTGACATGAATTTACGTTTGCACCAAGTTTTCTTCAGTATTATATGTATGGTAACATTGCTTCAAGGTAAGTTTTAACGGTAGTAGCATATACGTGTAGACGATAACGGCGATATGTGAAAGACTGCTCAATGTCTCCCGTAATGTTTGGAAATTGCGGGGTGGTGAAACTGGGAAGTTTTGCTTCGACTATGTTGATGCCCTTTAACAACAAAGTTGGGTTCTATCCTGGTGTACCGGTTCACAAGGGAATTACCATTGTTCTTTCTTTGTTTAGGAGTTCTCGGTTAACTATTGTGTATTGTTTGGTCTTTTGTATTGGCTCTTGTGAACCGGTACACGAGGACAGAACCCAAAGTTGTGGTACGAAGCATTGCATTAAGAGCGCACTACGAAATTGTCAGAACTGTCTGAAATGACTTATCGTACGCTATTGACTTCGAGGAAATTTTCCAAAGTTATCTACGGCCACTGATCTGTTTAACTATTCAAAAGCTTCCTGCTTTTCACGGAAATATCATACGAGAAACTACTGCGGCCGAGACTGTGATAAACCAGCTTAAAGGCAGTGAGCAAAGCAAGGCCAAGGAAAACGTGAAGGAGAAAATTATTTTATACTTTCTGAAGAATTTAGCGAATGGCTGGAGGGGTTTTTTGTCTCAAATAGCGCCAGAACCCAACTCTAGCGTAACGTTGTAGAGCAACTCTGATTTCTGTTAATAATTAATTCGCTGTTAAGGTAACCTTTCTCAGAGCACGCAACTGGTGGTGATTTCACGTTGTTGTTTGGCAGTAGGTTCGATTTCCGACCTTTCCTCCAGTTTGTGCTCCAATGAGCGCTGGCTCATTCTCAAACAGCGGCTGATAATCGTAGACAAGGAAAAGTGCAAAGGTTTAAATGCTAAATTTTTTTGCTCGTTAAATCTTCTGTTTGAACACACTCTCGTCACCAATATTTGCTGTCTTGGCTTTTCCAAAGTCCCGAATATAACATAAGGACCTCATTTCAATCAGAAACATGTCAAATTTGACATCGTTTTGTGGTCGGGATTTGAGTTAAAAAAATTTCACTTTTTAGCAAGGGTATTCACACCAAAACTTAGTGATAAGACTGGAGGACGAATATCTCGGAGTAAAAACCTCGACATATAATGGTGACAAATTTCTCGATCCACAATTACTTAAAAAAACAAGCAGAGAACGGCTACATTAATTTAAATGCATCGAAATGAGCTTGGGAGTTTGATGGCCAAACACAATGCACTTTAAAGATGCTATTTCGCGACTTTATGGATCACCTTGGAAATTTGAAATTTGTCTTGTAAAAGAAAAGCATTAAAATCGGTTTGCTGGTGTGGGACTGAAAGGGAGTTGTTGATGATGGAAAAGAGATAATTATTGACACAATTAGCAAGTACGAGAGACCGAAAGTTGAAAAAATGTGTATTTAAAAAATTAGTCTTTTTTTGGTCAAAATTGCTTTGCAATATATAAGTTGACTTGAATTTTTCAAACTGATATATTTGTGTTGCATCAAACTATATATTTTTCAAAAGATATTACAATTCAATTTATTGATCTCTTGATTAATTGTCTTTTGCATGTTTTGCATTTCCTTGATTTTAATAGTGTCATGTAGTATGAGCTTCACAGATGACATACCAAAGAGTCCTTTAAAGGCCACATTAGAGAAAAAGGTCACTCTAAGCTGGAGCTTTTCATACAACAATTTGGTAGGCAATCCGGCCGGCCCATTTGGTGCCCCTGATGTGTACGAAATCACCTTTGGCATCTATAATTCAATACATAATGGGAACTTCATGACCAAGAAGCTTGGTGTTGTAGATAGTCGTGGAAATTTCAAGGTGCGAGACGGATATGATAGCAAAATGGGTTGAAACTACTCAAAATACAAATTAACATTCACTCTTAAAAACTTTACCATTCAAGATCAGGCAATGTATGGTGTGAATGTTGAGCTTGGCTTGAGTCAGATGCCACTCAAGCATTCTGTGCACGTGATTGCTACCGCAGGACCCTCATACGGGTTTCAACATGGCACCTCTATTGTCCGTAATGGTAAGGCAAAGTAACTCAGTGATATCCTTAACGCTATTAGTGTATGGATGATGAAAGTAGCCTGAAAAACTCTGAAATTCTACCTTTTTTTAGAGTCAGCCAACATGATGGAGACTATTGACCTATCGTTTACAAGATCAGTAGACGACCGAACTGTTGGCCGTGCCAAGTACACTCTCTTAAAAAATAACGTGGCTATTCTTATCATTGGAAAGAACAGAGAGGATAAAAAATTCAGTTGCACTCAAGTTACCAATTTAAAAATTCCTACACCCTGTCCTGATGATGACTTCTCAGTGAACGAAACTTACGTTTCTTTTAAACTAAGAAATGTAACTTTACAAGATGCTGATCGATACCTCTGTGAAAAGTATCTGTCAGGCCTCCATAATACGACATGGGAGGAAATCAATCTTTTTATAAGAGGTAACGTGCGCGAGTATGGTTTGATAATTTACTGAAACTAAAGCCAGGCTGTAGCTTAAACCAATGCTGAATTTTGGAAAGACCGTTAATCTTCTTTCATTTGGTCATTCAATGGTATTTCGATTCAATGATGATTATACGCTCAACTTAATCCGTGTCACTTTTACTATGAGCTGCTCCCAATGCACTGACCCTTCAGATTTACTCACAGGGCTTGAAAGAAACGTTTTTCATCTATGGGATGTTTTGAATTTAAAATCAGTTTATCGTGGCAAATTTCCAATGAGCTAATTCTAACTTGTCATTAATCTTTGCCCTCTGCTTTTTTGCCTTCTTTTAGAAAGACCAACCGTGAAAACAACTGATGACGACACATCAACTCTCAGCGCAAAGAGCAGTTGTTCCGGTTAGTATTGATTGTAAAACCTACAAGCAAACTCATAGTCCAAACAGTGAGCTGATAGGAAGTTAGAGTATCAAAAGATCAAGTCATAATACAAAATATGTACAGAAGAGCACGGTCAGGTGTAGAATACTTTTGTGAGCAGTAAATGCATCATTTGCGAGCAGGTCCTTATCATTAGCATTTCACCACGAGCTCGTGGGAAATTATGAGGCTTTGAGTTACGTGAACCGGCGAGAGGTCTACAAGGGATCCAGACCCCCACCAAACATCTCCCCGATTCGTCACCAGTATTCCCACAAGTGGAAAAACGCGCGTCGTGTAGTGCTAATAATTAAGGCCTGGTTCGCAGGTTAGTAAATGCAAGGAATAAAGCAAAATTGGACTGAAAGTACATGAAGTGGTTGGATCAATGTTAAAAATGACTAACGATGTGGAGTGGAATGTCAACAGCATGAGCCATGTGTCTTGTATGGAAAGAGGTAACGTAGCTTAGCGCACTCGAGGTCAGTGTTGTTCAAGTGGAGTGGAGCATTAAAAGGGCCATCACTTGCAGTAGACTGGCGTGGGATTGACTTGGTGTAGTCTGTACGTACTAGTGCAAAATACAATTAAGCTAGCTTGTTTCGGTGAGATAGTATTTTATTGATGTGGAATATTAGCATGAATCAGGAACCATTCCTTAGGCTCCTGCCTGAATTCATCTGAATAGGGATCAGTGTGAGGTGTTGGTGTGTGAAAGATGAAGAGTGCCGTGGAGTAACATCAAATCGTGGGAAATAAAAATGTGATTAAGTTGTCTAATGTGTTAGATTAATTGCTGTGGGAAAAGAGTCCATTGGAAATGTTAGGCGTTAAATGCACAGAAGTAGTGCTGAGTTGCTCGGATCGTGCAAGGTGCGTGGCACTGGCGCAGAATACTGTGGCTAGAGGAGGATGAAATGGTAAATGCGCGTAGCAAGAGATTATCAGTTCGGGTCCTCTTGCATACACTGGTATTCAGCGAACAAGCAGGCGCTGAATTTAAAAATGAAGTAAAGTGCCGTGGAGAAGCGTGACAAAGAGTAGGATATCTAGGACTGAGAAAAATTTCCTTTGCCATTGTTATTGCCAATGTATTGCTTCTGAATATAAAAGAAAAAGACAAGACTAAAATAAAGAAAAAGACTAAATAGAAAAAGACGCTTACATTTTGAAAAGGTATAACGTAAAATTTTAGGCTATCTAAATTAGGAACTAAGAAAAATTCTGCTAAATTTTGATTCGCGTTCATTATTTTTCAGGTATTCGACTTCTCTTGCAAGTATTGGTAACGATATTGATCTTACAAGCACTGCTTCTTTAGTCGACACACCTTTCACCGAAGACGGGGGAAGCATTGCACATCCATTTTACAAAAACATGATGACGTAGCGGCCTTTGGCTTTTCGCTGAAAACCAGTTCTGGAGGAAATAAAAACTGATCCTACAAGCATGCACTCGGCTAAGAATGTTGGGCAAAAATGCTTAGCAAGATAGCGCACACCAATGGAAAACTAAACTAAATGGGGTAATGCACCGATTAATTCTAAGCTTCAAAACTCCCCTCCCTTCGGGCAAGTAGACAACGCACGGGCATTTTACCGTCGCCCGTGCCCGATGGGGGTGGGAATTTGAAGCTTGCCTGACTAGGATGGGGAATTCGAACCGGAAGTGAAACGTTTTTAGTTTCTTTCTGAATACACATCCTGAATGTCTTGAATTGATGTTTATTCGCGTTCAATAGTTTATTACATCACATAATACATACTACATTACAAACAAGATACGGAAGGAGATCTAGCAAGCTCTGCTGAGCTTTTTTAAACGAATCCTCATTTAATTATAGTATCATTTGAAATAGTTTACTAATAATAGACGGCGGATATTGATGTCTTTGTTATCGATTAGAGATTTGCAAATACACAATTATTTTATATTCTCAACATGCTGATAGAAACTCAAATATGTCTAATACAAATTATTTTTTTGAACATATAGGTTTAGCGATTTTTTGAAAAGATTGAACGAATTTGTTTCTAATCTCACTCGGTAGACTGTTCCATACAATAACTCCCCTATATCTAGTAGAAAATTTACCATAATTTGTTCTATTAAACACAATCTGTGACACTATTCATGTATTGTAAGAATATAAGTTATCATTGGTAATAACAAAGTTATTAAAAAATATTGGAAGCTTGTCATGGTAATTTTAATACATGAGAATTGCTGTCAGGTAGATGTTTAGGTCATAGATTTTAGTATTTCTAAGGACTCAAACAAAGGTCTTGTATCTTCATTAAAATTTGAGAAGGTTATGATCCTTACAATTTTCTTCTGTATCTTGAAGATAGAGAGAAGTCTAGTCGGATAAGTACTCCCCCAAATGATGTTACAATAATTCTAGTAGTAGTAAATCATAGTATGATATAAAGTTAGCAATGTTTTAGAGGTTAAGTGATGTCTTGCCTTTGCCGGCATTATGCCTTTCGTCTTTGAGATTTTACTAGCAATATGGTTAGTATGGCCATGGTACTTCCAAGAGAGTTCTTCATCAATGTATATTCCCAGAAATTTTGTATATTTCACTTGGTCAATAGTATGTTCATTAATAATGACATTTGCTTTGCGTTTTAGTGTTATCCCTTTTAATATGAAGGTGTTTAGGTATTCCCATTGGCGACCACCCGAAATGTCAAGTGTGTTTGCTTAGGAAAGATAGCCGCGTACTAGAGGTCGGGCCACAGGGGGTCCATATTGCGGGTAATTCGCATTTGGTGACCAGACCCTTTCGCCAGCGCTTATCGGAACCAATCGAAATTTATGGTTACAAAGGGAGGTTTGATTGTAGTTTATTTTCTCGAGCACATGGCTCAGAATGAAAGGTCTACAAAGTTTAAGTTTTACAGCTTGATCAATGAGTTGAAACTCACGGTCGCTGATTTTGCCTTTTACAAAAAAGTGAACACAAGTTTTGCTCCGGGGGGCAGTAATTGAACAAACTAACATCTGTCGTGGCGAAGAAAAGCGTTGATGAGCATACAAAAGTAACACGCCCTAATGAAACGCCTATACTGCAGGCCAGAGTACAAATTTATCAGATTTTGACCTCAACTACCTTATTATAGGAAATTAACGCTCCATGAAATTAAGGGGTTGGGAATTAAGGCGTCTTAAATTAACGCGAATTTAATGGAAAACGAGTTTCGAATAAAGAAAATTAACGCGAAAGAGGAGGTAGAATTTCACAATAAAGGAAATTAACGCGATTAAGACACAGTTTGTGGCGACAACTGGAACAAATTTATTTCAACACTGGATGCCAAGAAATTTAAGACTGAACAAAACTGAGCCATGTGCTCGACACAACAGTACGCAAAATTCTTAAGGTAGGGGTTACTTGACGGAATCTGGCCATTTCTTTCACGCAGTCCATGATACCGGCCGATCTCCACCCCGATAAAATAATGCTCTTTCCTTTATCTGTTAAAAGCCATTCGTAGACTTCGTTCATTAGCTTGCCGTGGCGGGGCTTCAAGATTGATCTGACTTCAAGTCAATTTCAATTGTTGTAACATCTTTCCCGGGGTTACGTAGCATTTCATCCGTGATATATGATGTGAAATACTCAATAAATGCACGTTTGTACATGCTTTTGACAGCTGCACTTGTTGAGAAATCAAGTAGTTGGAGATACCCTGGTCCCAGAGGTTCTCTTCTCTCTCCCGGAGTACGATAATTCGGCGCGAAGCGCCGACCAACGAGCTGCAAAGCAGCGAGCGGAAAGAGAGAACGAGCTGCAAAGCAGCGAGCGGAAAGAGAGAACGAGCTGCAAAGCAGCGAGCGGAAATAGAGAACTCTTTCTCGTTCCGCTCGCTGCTTTGCAGCTCGTTGGTCGGCGCTTCGCGCCGAATCATCGTACTCCGGGAGAGAGAAGAGAACCTCTGGGACCAGGGTAGGTTGGAGAAGATGTGGGGTGTGTAGAAAATGAAGACCTAAGATCTAAGACCCGAAAACCAAGACCCCCCTCAAAATCACTCATAAGCATCTAGAGACGGGTATCTCGGCCTCAGATGTGTAAAGAAGACAAGATCTTCAATTACACAAAATTTCGACCAGGCTCTTCGTTTTCTACACATCCCCCCCGTGTATAGAAAACGAGGAACCCCCTCAAAATCACTCGGAAGCAGCTGGAAACTGCTTTTAACGACTCCTATACATCAAAGGAGTGTAAAAAAACAGCACCGCCCCTGACCATTTTCAATTATAAAAAAAATTCGACTAGGGTCTTTGTCTGAGGTTTCTTCGGAATCATCTTTTGCTGTAAAGCGTTCATGACATTAAATAACCATGTCACTGGGAGATCCTAGAGTTGTCGAGGGGTTAAATGCCCAGCCTTGTTTCTATCAAAGTGAACATTTTTTATCTTTAAGCAACCACAATAAGAACGTTAACAAAACATGAACAAACAATTGAGAATCCCTCATTCATGTATCTACTGTGCAACCTCGATGTAACCAACCTCTATATAAAAGACCATTTTCTTAAGCCCAGCGAAAAAGGTACAGTAAAATCTCGATTTAACCAACCTCCGTTTAACGAATTCCTCGTTATAATTCAGGGGCACCCAAGGACTGTTTTCTGAGAAAATATCTGAAATGCCTCTTTATGCTTCCGGGAGTACTTTAAAAGTAATCATAAATAAATTATTCGAGTTCGCATTGCTAGAAAAGTTTGATGTGTGGTCTTCCTAGGAGTGGTTTGAGCCTCTCGAATTTTTTAGGGATGTTGTTCGCCTTTCCCCGAAAATAACAGCCGACAATGAAAGCTTTACGAAAACGTGAGTTTACGTCACGTTTACGTCGCGTTTACGTAGCGGAAATTTTTAGGGGTCCTTTTAGTTTTTTTCCCGAAAACGATCTCTATGTGGGAACGTCTTCCAATTTTCTAGGGCGACGTAGCATGTATAGAAAATTCTAGGAAATAAAAGAAAGAACAGATAAAAAGACATTTAAGTGATTTTAATGCCAGTTTTAAAAGTAAAAGTACCCTGACCAACTAAATTTGCACTGCACTTCTTGAAAAATGTGCAACACGCCAGATGGCACTGATGACAACGCTGACCACAGACACGCCATTCTTAGTTTTCGAAAGTTTAGAACTGAGCTACGAAATTCGAAATTTCTGGGTGCCGATATCAGAATCTAGCCGATTACTACAAAATCCGAAATTCTTAGGTGAATAAGCCACACAAAGAAGTTGAAGACACGTTTTCCCTTAGCCATGGCGCGCTCAATTTCCCTGTGATATGGGTACTTCACAGAAGGATTCAGTAAAACAAATAGACCAATTTCCAGTGCCCATATATCAGCCTTCTTCATATCTTCAATAGTGGCGACTGACAAACGTGTCTTGCCAACCAGAATCTCCGGGGCCTGATATACAGGGGTGCCACGATTTACGCGGAGAGTCTGAGAATTTAGAATTGACTTTGTCTGCATCTCACTCGACCGACTTTCACCGAAGTCTGCCAATTTACAAACCATGGGGCACTCGATCCACACTTTTCCGATTTCTTCCTTTGTCAGCTGGCAATAATGTTGGTTGCTGACTAAAACATTTACCGGCTTTAAATCCCGGTGTGCAACATTTCTGTGGTGAAGGTATTGCACACCATTCGCAGTATCTTTGCATGTACCGGAAAAAATACGTGGGTCGTCAAAGCCTTCACAATCATAGTCGTTGAGTTTGGCAAGAAAGCCGGATAGGGAGCTCACTCTTGAGTCCATTCCAAAGGGCATATTCCAGAATTAGGGCTACCGGTGTGGTGTAGATTCCCTTAAACTTGACAATATTTGGATGCTGCAACTCTCGAAGAATCCTCGCTTCCTTAACAAAATTTTTCTTGTCTTCGAGGTCCTCACCAAGCGCCTGCCACGTGGGTAATAATCT